>NC_057804.1:551868241-552235223 GCF_018294505.1 Triticum aestivum
ATGGCGGCAGTAATGCAGTAGCGGTACTACTGCCCGACCAGAGCGGTTCTACCGCTTATAGGCGGTACTACCGCCCAATCGGGGCGGTACTACCGCTTATAGGCGGAACTGTCATGCCTTACTGTCGTGCAACTACTGCTAAACCCGACACGAAAAGAGCAAGACCCAAAATCGAGGCGGTAGTAGAGCGGTACTGGAGCGGTACTAGCGCTTGGCACTACAAGCGGTACTACCGCTACCATCGCGGTACTACCGCAAGGAGAAAACAGAACTGCCATAACTTCTTCATATGAGCTCCGAATTGAGCAAACTCAAGCTTGTTGGATACAAGACAACGAGTAGCATCAAAAACATCAAAAACCGGCAGAGGAGTGAACACTCCATCAGAGAAGAACCGGCAGAACCTCCAACATCAAAAACATCATAGAAGATGCATGTGAACTCCGTTTTCGATGAACTCGAGCTTGTCATCAAGATGACCATAAGCTCCAAATCTCACAAGGAGAAGAACCAAAGAAGAACCAATAAAGATGATGCAAGGATGTAATGGTTTGAGCTCTCTACGAACAATAAGCTCCAAATCTCACAAGGAGAAGAACCAAAGAAGAACCAATAAAGATGATGCAAGGATGCAATGGTTTGAGCTCTCTACGAACGATACGATCAAGCAACTCATCGAGAGCCCCCCTTGATAGTACGACAATCGATCCTAAAACCCGGTCTCCCAACTACGACCATGAGACCGGTAAAATAGAAAACCTATCAAGGGCAAACCTTTGCCTTGCACAAAGTCCACTTGAGCTAGATGATGACGATCTTGACTCCCTCAAGTTGGACCACCTTTCTTGATTGTGTTGGCACGATGAAGACTAGATGATTGCTCCCCCATACTCCACTGTGGGTGAGCCTCTCTTCGCACATCTTCACAAGTCCATTGTCACCACAATGGACGGCAAGCTTCAAGCATTTGATCTCTTCGTGATGCTTCACTTGAACTTGCACACCACAACCTAACCCCACAAAGAACTCTCACGAAGATCATGGGTTAGTACACACAGCATAATTGACAGTGCTTACCATACCATGGGATCGCTTAATCCCTCTCGGTACATATTCTATGCTTTGTGTGTTGATCAACTTGATTCACTCTTTGACTTAGTCTTGATCAACCTTGAATCTTTCCAACTCTCTTCATTTGGATGATGTCTTGAAGGTAAACATGAATGATCACACAATCTTCTTCTTCAAGACATGCTTGCAATAAGCTCAACACTCACATGACCAATCTTTGGATAATTCCTTAATAGCACCTTGGTCAACTCATAAACTCCTTGAAACCAACACATGGACTTCAAGAGAAGCCTATAGACAGATCCTTCAAATATAACTCAAGACAACCATTAGTCCATAGAGATTGTCATCAATTACCAAAACCAAACATGGGGGCACCGCAAGTTCTTTCACACAAGCGCTCATATACACACGCATACACTCACCCCTATGAACGTACACATACACTCTACCCCTATGAGCACCTCCGAGAGACTGAGCCGGCATATCATCTTGAGATTTACGCGTCGACGGGAACGTCTCGTCCCACTGAAAGCACATTACCAGAAGCCCTGAAATAAATCCAGGAATAATGCGAGCACCAGGATTTGAACCCTGGTGGGTTGGGGATACCACTGTCGACCTAACCATCTCAACCACAGGTTGGTTCACCACTGCTTTCCTTATTATGTCTAAATTTCCTTATTATCCTTCCTTCTTTATTTCTCTTGCTGCACACGTGTGACGCCCGGGTAATCAAGCTACAGTAACCCTCTGGTAATGATGCCACGTCACCTCGATTATTGTTGATAATCTTGCGTTAGTTCAGAACCGATCCAAATTCATTAACTGAATTAAAGTCAAAACAATTAAAGTTTTCAAAAGTCAAAACTAAATTGTTCCTCATGTGTCAAATGACCCTTAATAAATGTTGGTGAAGAAATCATCTTTTAATAAAACACTTAAATGCACTAAATAAACTAAAACAATGATAAAACAATTATCTAAAATGCTTTTAAATAATAAGCAAATGAAAAATACTTTATTTAAGGTGCCAAAATATTTGGGGATGTGACTTAATTAATACCACCAAATTAGTTGTCGCTTTTAAATTTTATAAAACTAAAATAAAAGAAAACAGAAAAGAATTAGAATAAAAAAACAAACAGAAAAAGAAAAGAAAACACCCTCGGCCCAACTGGGCCTTGGCCCAGCCGGCCGGCCCACGCCACTGGCCTACTTAGGCCCCCACGCACTCCCTTATTCCCCTGGGCAACCAAACCCTAACCACCCACACCCCCACTCGCTCTCTTCCCCTTCCCCCAATCCAGTTCGGGATCTGGATCGAGCCGACGCCCCCCCACCCCGCGACGCCAGCGCCCCGTCCCCATCGCCAAGCACCCCGTGCCCGGCCCCCTCGCCGCGTCGAAGAACTACCTCGCCGGTGAGCCCGCGCCCGAGGATGGCCGCCTCCGCCCCGCACCTCTACTTCGCCTCGCCGGTCGCCATCCTCGACCTCGCCGTGGCCTCCTCGTCCCCTCCCCGACTCGCCGGACCGATCCGCCGCCGCCCGGAGCTCCACGCGCCTCCTCCCCGTCGCCCGATCGTCCCTGACCTCCCCGAGCACACTGCCAAGACCCTACAACCGCCGTGAGCCCCGGCCTCTCCCCCTCTCTCCCTCCAGCCGTGACCCCCTCTCCGGCTCCGGCCACTGCCACCTGTGCCGGGACGACCGCGCCCACAGCATGCGCCCTTGGCCAGTGCACACATGCGCCGCGCCCGCCACGGTCCTACTCGACGCGCCTTCGCCCGCACCGCGCCCTCACCTGCGGCCGCGGTCGTGTCTGCTCTGCCCCTGGCCTCCACTCTGTTCTTCCTTGGTGCCGCGTCGCTTCCGCGCCGTGGCCGGCCCTCGGCTACTGGCCGGCTCCGGCCGCCCACTACCCTGCTCCACCAACCCCGCTGCCGGCCTCGACCATGGCCTCGCTGGGGCCAGGTCCGGCCGCCGCTGCCCCTCCTCTGTGCGCGTTAGTGCATAGGAGGGAGGTGGCCTGAGCCACTTACAGGTGGGGCCCTCCCCCTTGTAAATCAGATAAAAAGAAAAGAGTAGAGAAAAACGAAAATGAAAATGAAATTAGTAAAAGTAATAATTAATTAATTAATTAATTAATTAGTGAATTAATTAAGTTCATTAATTTGGTTTAACTAAATTAATTAGAATTAGTTAACCTAATCAAGTAATTGAGCTAACTAACCTGTTTAGTTAATCTCAGTCAATGACAAATGGGACGCACCTGTCAGGTTGACCAGGTCAACGGTCAACGATGACTGCTGACGCCATGCTGACGTCATGCTGACGTCAGCAAACACTATTCTGGATAATGTTAATTTAATTAATAGTTAAATGAATTCTAAAGATGATTAGAACTTTAGAAAATCAAATAAAATAAACCGTAGCTCAGATGAAAATACTTTCTACATGAAAGTTGCTCAGAACGACGAGACGAATCTGGATACGCAGCCCGTTCGTCCGCCATGCGTCCCTAGCATAGTGAACCTGCAACATTTCACCTCCGGTTCATCTGCCCGAAAACGCGAAACACCGGGGATACTTTCCCGGATGTTTTTCCCCCTTCGCCGGTATCACCTAATACCGCGTGAGGGCACACCTAACACCGCCGTTTGCTTTGTCACGCATCGTCATGCTTATCTTGCATTGTATTTATTGTTTCTTCCCCCTCTTCTCTTCGGTAGACTACGAGGCTGATGCTGCTGCTGGTACCCCGATCGACTACGGTGTTGACGACCCCTCCTTCTTGTCTGAGCAACCAGGCAAGCCCCCCCCCCCTTGATCACCAGATATCGCCTATTCTTCTCTATAGTGCTTGCATTAGAGTAGTGTAGCATGTTACTGTTCGGTTACTCCTATTCTGTTGCATAGCCTGACATTGTTGCTACATCTGTTGATACCTTACCTGCAATCCTAAATACTTAGTATAGGATGCTAGTTTATCTTCTGGTATTTTACCAAGATAAAATTTCAACACTAAAACTTCATCGAACGCGAGAAGAAAATGAAAGGTTATGCATTGGAGAAGTGGGAGTCGACCTTGAACTTTGTGTTCATGCCCATAGACACGATGTAGATCTTCTCATCGAAGCTTCTTTTAAAATTAATTATTCCCTTGGTATAAGTTCATCTTATATCTGGGATATGGCCTTTTCCAATCGTGGTTCCGACCATGTTCTCCTTTAAATACCATTTCCCGTGCAAGTTTAAGCACTTCTCTTCTGCAGAGCAATACCCCAATCCAACCTCTACTTTGATCTGTCGTTGAGTATTACCCCCTGGTATCTCGAGATTATCATGGAACTGCATAACCTCTTATGAGTTCTTCGTCAAGTACTACATTCTCATTGATTCCAATTTTTCCTGGGTTTTGAGTGGTTAGTCACTCGAGTACCCCAATAAATGAATCGAGTCCGCACTATGGTTCAACAACTCTTAGTAATCTTCCTTACTTACGAGTTTGTACCCGATCACCTCATTCCTAGCCTGATCGGCTACATCATTATCTTGTTAATTTTAACTGTGCTACCTGGTCCTTTCGGAGCACAATTTTTGATGATGAGCTAAGCTTACATCGATTTTCCTCATCATATCATTTCGCCTTGAATCGCAAGCTTGATTTCGAGTTTGTGTCGTAACCGTGGTTCCAATAACCTTCCGCTTCATCATTCCTTTGACTTGTTGTCGTCGCTGATTGATTGCATCTTCATGAAATCTCTCGACAAATGTGTCGTGATCATCGTCAACCTAATGAGCTCTTACATGATATCAATCGAATTCATGATGAGAAATACCATCCTTGCCCTCGATGATTGGTGTTATCATCGGCCACTTTATTGACTTCCGTTCAACACAAACTTGTTCGTGTTTTGTGTATACCTTGAGATCCTTGCTATCCAGCATTTGTTCTCCTTTACCTTTGAGTACTGCCATCTTTTATGACAAGAATGTAGCGAGAATTTCACCACCCCTAAGAATTATTGATACAAGTGATACTTATTAACATCACCATTCTTTTCTTGGTCTCCGTGTTATTCTAACCGGAAACCCGACAATCGAACTATGATGTGCAAATTCAAAACTTCTAGCAACCCTATTTCTTTGAAGTGAATGGCTGATAGTTTCATTCTAAGTCTTTTGGTTATCAAATCACCATTATAACATTGGTCTTTTATTTGACCCGGTAAGATGATGTCATGCCTAGCACACCTGGCCGTAGGACCTATTCTTCCATGAGGAAATCGTCAGACATATTCTATAAGTTGTTCCTGATGGGTCAATTGTGTATCCTAAATCTGACCCTTACATGATGGCCATGTCAATGCTATCTCGAAGCATGTATGTGGTACTCCGATTTTCAACAAGAACATTTGAAGCCCAATGCTAAATGTTTCCTGCTCAATTATCCAAACACTGTTGTATGGGTAATGTCGGGAAAATTTCTATCCCCTACCTAAAGAGTTCTCTACATTATATCCTGACATGGATATCATGCTCTGCTTGTCCTTGGGAAGGATATACCCTTGAAATATGTGTTTAAACACATTTTCCCTTCCATTGTTCTGTTTAATTTGGTAATCATATTTTCCTTTCCATTGGTTGGTTTAACGTTTCTTGTGATCTATATAATCTAAGCAGTAATATTATCCTGCTTATGTAAACACCCCGGTGTACAATTCTGTCAGCAAGACCCTGTTGCATTTGTTGATAGCATTCTGCTAACCACTGATGGACGAGAACTTTGCCTATTGGTCCGCCTCGTTCAACGAGCAGGAAAATGGTTCTCTTCGTCCCTCGCCCTTGGTACCGATATTGTTGCCAACATAACTGATAGGCTATCCTCTGACAGGCCTTGCTTACACGATCGTGCAAGACATTACTGCCCTTCCTACTTAACCCACATGGTGGGCCCATAACCCACAGTTTCACAGGATCGAAACTTGACTCACCTGTACAACCCTGTTTCTAATGGTTATTCCCCATGCTTGGCTTTGTATTTAATTCACGGGCCACCTTCCGAGTGCTCTATTCTGGTATCAGACGCTATACTTACTCTCGCTACTCTGAACCCCTTTCTCACTCTGGTTCAGACTTCGAGCCACTATCTATCTGCTTGGAACCTCTTATTGTACCTTCGAACCTCACTCTCGATGTGTTTTATTTGTTCAACTCGAGAGGTACTCTTATACTCATTCATGGGTTAATCCTAGATTATTACCCTTATAGCATTCTGTCGTTGCCGATCTGCCCTGTTACCTATTCGTAAGTACGATGAAGATCCCGAATAAAGGATG
The DNA here is from genome assembly GCF_018294505.1 of Triticum aestivum. NCBI lineage: Eukaryota > Viridiplantae > Streptophyta > Magnoliopsida > Poales > Poaceae > Triticum > Triticum aestivum. Next base: position 551,874,656 of record NC_057804.1, read on the forward strand.
TCGACTTCATCATGATGACCGGAAGCAGAGAAATGAAGACATCAACGAAAGGGATCAACCCCTTCGAAAGGGCAGCCAAGACCGAGAAGACTCGTTAGGTTTTTCGCTACCAGCACCTTCCCCCCCCCCCTTACTCCACCGCTTAAATCTCGGGATGAGATTTCTTGTAGTGGAGGAGAATTGTGACGCCCGGGTAATCAAGCTAAAGTAACCCTGTGGTAATGATGCCACGTCACCTCGATTATTGTTGATAATCTTGCGTTAGTTCAGAACCGATCCAGATTCATTAACTGAATTAAAGTCAAAACAATTAAAGTTTTCAAAAGTCAAAACTAAATTGTTCCTCATGTGTCAAATGACCCTTGATAAATGTTGGTGAAGAAATCATCTTTTAATAAAACACTTAAATGCACTAAATAAACTAAAACAATGATAACACAATTATCTAAAATGCTTTTAAATAATAAGCAAATGCAAAATACTTTATTTAAGGTTCCAAAATATTTGGGGATGTGACTTAATTAATACCACCAAATTAGTTGTCGCTTTTAAATTTTATAAAACTAAACTAAAGAAAACAGAAAAGAATTAGAATAAAAAAACAAACAGAAAAAGAAAAGAAAACCCCCTCGGCCCAACTGGGCCTTGGCCCAGCCGGCCGGCCCACGCCACTGGCCGACTTAGGCCCCCACGCACTCCCTTATTCCCCTGGGCACCCAAACCCTAACCACCCACACCCCCACTCGCTCTCTCCCCCTTCCCCCGATCCAGTTCTGGATCTGGATCGAGCCGACGCCCCCCCCCCCCCCCGCGACGCCGGCGCCCCGTCCCCATCGCCAAGCACCCCGTGCCCGGCCCCCTTGCCGCGTCGAAGAACCATCTCGCCGGCGAGCCCGCGCCCGAGGATGGCCGCCTCTGCCCCGCACCTCTACTTCGCCTCGCCGGTCGCCATCCTCGACCTCGTTGTGGCCTTCTCGTCCCCTTCCCGACTTGCTGGACCGATCCGCCGCCGCCCGGAGCTCCACGCGCCTCCTCCCCGTCACCCGGTCGTCCCCGACCTCCCCGAGCACACTGCCAAGACCCTACAACCGCCGTGAGCCCCGGCCTCTCCCCCTCTCTCCCTCCAGCCGTGACCCCCTCTCCGGCTCCGGCCACTGCCACCTGTGCCGGGACGACCGCGCCCACGGCATGCGCCCGCGGCCAGCGCACGCACCGCACCTTCGCCCGCACCGCGCCCTCACCTGCGGCCGCGGTCGTGTCCGCTCTGCCCCTGGCCTCCACTCCGTTCTGCCTTGGTGCCGCGTCGCTTCCGCACCGTGGCCGGCCCTCGGCTACTGGCCGGCTCCGGCCGCCCTCTGCCCTGCTCCGCCAACCCCGCTGCCGGCCTCGACCATGGCCTCGCTCGGGCCAGGTCTGGCCGCCGCTGCCCCTCCTCTGTGCGCGTTAGTGCATAGGAGGGAGGTGGCCTGAGCCACTTACAGGTGGGGCCCTCCCCCTTGTAAATCAGATAAAAAGAAAAGAGTAGAGAAAAACGAAAACGAAAATGAAATTAGTAAAAGTATTAATTAATTAATTAATTAATTAATTAATTAATTAATTAGTGAATTAATTAAGTTCATTAATTTGGTTTAACTAAATTAATTAGAATTAGTTAACCTAATCAAGTAATTAAGCTAACTAACCTGTTTAGTTAATCTCAGTCAATGACAAATGGGACCCACCTGTCAGGTTGACCAGGTCAACGGTCAACGATGACTGCTGACGCCATGCTGACATCATGCTGACGTCAGCAAACACTATTCTGGATAATGTTAATTTAATTAATAGTAAATAAATTCTAAAAATGATTAGAACTTTAGAAAATCATATAAAATAAACCGTAGCTCAGATGAAAATACTTTCTACATGAAAGTTGCTCAGAACGACGAGACGAATCCGGATACACAGCCCGTTCGTCCACCACGCGTCCATAGCATAGTGAACCTGCAACATTTCACCTCCGGTTCATCTGCCCGAAAACGCGAAACACCGAGGATACTTTCCCGGATGTTTTTCCCCCTTCGCCGGTATCACCTAATACCGCGTGAGGGCACACCTAACACCACCGTTTGCTTTGTCACGCATCGTCATGCTTATCTTGCATTGTATTTATTGTTTCTTCCCCCTCTTCTCTTCGGTAGACTACGAGGCTGATGCTGCTGCTGGTACCCCGATCGACTACGGTGTTGACGACCCCTTCTTGTCTGAGCAACCAGGCAAGCCCCCCCTTGATCACCAGATATCGCCTATTCTTCTCTATACTGCTTGCATTAGAGTAGTGTAGCATGTTACTGTTCGGTTACTCCTATTCGGTTGCATAGCCTGACATTGTTGCTACATCTGTTGATACCTTACCTGCAATCCTAAATACTTAGTATAGGATGCTAGTTTACCATCATTGGCCCTACATTCTTGTCAGTCTGCCTTGCTATACTATTGGGCCGTGATCACTCGGGAGGTGATCACGGGTATATACTATATATACATACATACTATACAGATGGAGACTAAAGTCGGGTCAGCTCGATGAATGCCCGCAAGTGATTCTGATGAGGGGGCTGAAAGGACAGGTGGCTCCATCCCGGTAGAGGTGGGCCTGGGTTCCCGGCGGCCCCCGACTGTTACTTTGTGGCGGAGCGACAGGCAGGTTGAGACCGCCTAGGAGAGAGGTGGGTCTGGCCCTGGTCGGCGTTCGCGGATACTTAACACGCTTAACGAGATCTTGGTATTTGATCTGAGTCTGGCCATTTGGTCTATACGCACTAACCATCTACGCAGGAGTAGTTATGGGTATCCCGGCGTCATGGTATCAACCGAAGCACTTCGTGATGTCAGCGACTGAGCGGCGCGCGCCAGATTGGACTGGAACGCCACTAGGCTAGGTCTGCTTCTGGCCGCCCACGCAACGTGCAGGTGTGCTCAGGGCGATGGGCCCAGACCCTTGTGCGCTTAGGTTTAGACCGGCGTGCTGACCTCTCTGTTGTGCCTAGGTGGGGCTGCGACGTGTTGATCTTCCGAGGCCGGGCATGACCCAAGAAAGTGTGTCCGGCCAAATGGGATCGAGCGTGTTGGGTTATGTGGTGCACCCCTGCAGGGAAGTTAATCTATTCGAATAGCCGTGATCTTCGGAAACAGGACGACTTGGAGTTGTACCTTGACCTTATGACAACTAGAACCGGATACTTAATAAAACACACCCTTCCAAGTTCCACGGACAACCCGGTCATCGCTTTTCCACAGGGCGACGAGGGGAGGATCGCCGGGTAGGATTATGCTATGCGATGCTACTGGAGATGCTACTTGGAGATGCTACTTGGACGACTTTAATCTACTCTTTTCTACATGCTGCAAGACGGAGGCTGCCAGAAGCGTAGTCTTCGATAGGACTAGCTATCCCCCTCTTATTCTGGCATTCTGCAGTTCAGTCCACTGATATGGCCTCCTTACACATATACCCATGCATATGTAGTGTAGTTCCTTGCTTGCGAGTACTTTGGATGAGTACTCACGGTTGCTTTCTCCCCCCTTTTTCCCCCTTTCCTTTCTTTCTGGTTGTCGCAACCAGATGCTGGAGTCCAGGAGCCAGGCGCCACCGTCGACGACGACCCCTACTACACCGAAGGTGCCTACTACTACGTGCAGCCCGCTGACGACGACCAGGAGTAGTTAGGAGGATCCTAGGCAGGAGGCCTGCGCCTCTTTCGATCTGTATCCCAGTTTGTGCTAGCCTTCTTAAGGCAAACTTGTTTAACTTATGTCTGTACTCAGATATTGTTGCTTCCGCTGACTCGTCTATGATCGAGCACTTGTATTCGAGCCCTCGAGGCCCCTGGCTTGTATTATGATGCTTGTATGACTTATTTATGTTTTAGAGTTGTGTTGTGATATTTTCCCGTGAGTCCCTGATCTTGATCGTATACATTTGCGTGCATGATTAGTGTACAATTGAATCGGGGGCGTCACAACATGGTCGGTTGAAATCCTCTCCAAAGAGCCAGAAGTCAATTTTTACCCTTCACTTACTGATTTTCGAGATGAAATCCTCCGTTTCCTTCCTTAATTTGAGAGTAGGATTCAATTTTGCTTCCTTCCTTAATTTCAGGAGCAGGGTCCATCCTTATTTTCTCTCTTTTCGCCCAGACAACTTATTTCCTTCCTTATTCTCTTTCCAATCATGTAGAGGAACGGACCAGCGGCTTATTCTCCTTTCCTTCCTTATTTATCTGAACATGACAAATTATTTCCTTCCTTATTGGTTCCTGAGAAGGCTCGTTGATACCCAAAAAAAATTAAGTTGAGAGGATTGCGTGCAAGGGAAAAAGGTGGGACTAATATATGAATCAAGCTTTTCTTACAACACATAGTGCGAGGTAGCATAGCTGGTTGTGACAGTAGTTGTTTGCTATCAGGTCACGATTTCAAATCACCAAACTAGCCACTATTTTTTTTGCCTCCCCCGGACTGCACTGGGCCATCCTTTGTTGGGTTGCAGAAGATGGGCTGACAACGATGCAGGTAGATGTGGTGTAGGAAAACGAAACCGGACTGCACTGGACCGTGCTTCGTTGGGCTGAAAACGACGCTGAGAGTGGTGTAGGGAAAATCTTGGACAGGCAGAAATTTCAGTACCACCTTATAGATTCTTAAACTATAACTAGCAAAAGGGCCCGTGCATTGCAACGGAAGGAAAAAAGTATCACACGCTCTTAATTTACAAAAAATGGTCTATAATCTGAGAATTTGTAGCTACGATCCAAATAAAGATGGTCTTAACTTATAAAAGCGCGGTTTAAGATTCTACAGGTGTCTTATTTCAACACGGCTTGCATGTAAATATAATTTGTACAAAGAAACATGCAAGCGATCATGCGTTTATTCATGTCATGTTCGGAATGGGGTGTTGTTACCGGTGAGTAAAGAAAAAACGACAAAAACAAACGATGGCACATTAACATGTGTACATCAATGGCACTTTACAGTTTAAGAATCACCAACTTAGGGTAACTCTTGAAAATTTTGTCACATGCATATTTCTTAAATACATGAAGAGTTGTTAAAGAGGTTGTTAAAAAGATACATGATTTTTTAATCATAAAAAGAGATTCGTTTTGTCTGAAAAAGAACATTTTTGTATGGTCTCCTGTGGACGCATGTACTTGCACCCCTATTTCATCACTATTTCCTGCCATACATGTCATAGGTATTGGTCCCCGTTTCATCACTATTTATATCTTATCAAACTTGTCTTTTATTTTATTTTTTGTCATGCATGCCTTCTTTTTACTTTTTTTCATGCACATCCTGTCTTTTTTCTTCTTATATATAAGAGAATAGCGCAATATTTCATCTTTATCTGATCTCCACTGCATTTTCTCTTTTATTTCTTTCATAGCGGACATCCCATCTTGCTCTCATATTCAGATTCAAATTTAACATGTTATATAGAAAATTTAACATGTTATACCTACTAAAATAACATCATATTCAGATTCTATATAACCTCACATATATTTTTCTAATCAAATTTTCTATATAACATGTTAATATAACATGTTAAATTTGAAGTTACGGTTTAGAAGATATGATTATTTTAAAAAACCAATTAATGTGTACCACGGGTTTAATGTCAAAAAACATTAGGTTTTTTTTATAAAATAGTAAAACGGACTAAGTATACCTATTTCTTTTATTAGTAGGTATAGATATGAGAGCAAGATGGAAGGACCAAAAACGGACGGAATTACGGTGATAAGAAACGATAGCCTTTTTGTTATTAAGTATAGATATAGATATAGTAAGTACTAGCAAAAATGCCCGTGCCGGGAGAAGAAAACATATCACAACCGATGTCGATGTCGCCCCGTGACTTGCTCCCCTTCGATGTTGTAACAACACAAACCTATTACTTGCCACAAAGGATCTATTTGTAATTTTAATAAAGTTATGGATGATTGTGTGAGTTGGTTTTTGAATTACTTTCATGTTTCCAATTATTTCTTTCACATCAATTTCTATTCTTGTCCATTTTCACAAAGCCGCATAGCTTTTTACAAATCATATAACTTTGCCCGTAATTATTTTTTGCCATATAACGAAGGTCCACTTTCACAATTTTGGATATTTCTATCTCAAACCTTCCAAACATTTGTGGAACCAATTTTATGGGATAAATCTTGGAGTCTCATGAATAAATTCCATCTCTAAACCCCTCCCTTTGAACTTTTTGCATTTTCTATTCTTTAAATGGTGGGCCGGCTGACACCAAGCATTTTCTCTCTCTCCCTAGCCTCCGAACCGGCCCACCAGCGGCCCAGCTAGCCCCCCTCTAGAAACCTAGCCCGATCCCCACTTATCTTCCTCACCCCTCACCTCCCTCTAGTCTCTTCCCTCACGCATCGCCAGGCATCCAGGAGAGCAGCGCAGGAGCGACCGAGTGCCTTGCGCCTCCTCAGCCTCGCGCGGCCCGTCCCAACCGCCGCCACTTTGCCGGCCTCCATGAGGATCTTGCTCCGCGTCTCGCGCCGCCGCCAGCTTCGTGTCGTCGCGTTTGACCACTGCCGAATCCCGTGCCTTCTGAATTGTCCCCTCCATCGCTGCCTTCGTCATCTTCTGACGAGCTTCGTCGACCTCGGAAGCTCATCTTCGCGCCGCCGCATTCAACAACATCCGTCGATGCCGTAGTCATCTATTGACTTGTCCCCTCTCCCGCGCCTTCCTCCTCTGGCCCCGAGCCAACCAGCCGGCCAACCAAGACTCTGCCCGTGCTTGTTCATGGTCTCTCCTCAGTTCTTAGGTTGGTTGATACTACAGATAAACTGCAACGTATATAATTGGTTTGAGTCGGTTCAATGGAGCAAGGTGGGGGGCTATTCTGTATACCGTGACCGGTGTATTGATAATTTCTATAGCTCAATTACCAGCAGCCTACGATATATGTGACGGAGGCATCGATGCAGCCCAGCCAGAGGCGCAACTAAGTGAAGAAAGCAGCCATGCGGAGGCCCAATGGAGCAATGTACATGAAAATCAAACGCACTGTTGAAGAAATAGATAGTACCACCTCGGATATTAAGAAAAATATCAAAATTAAGAATAAATGGATAGGAAGAAGCGTACTATGACATGAGAAGAAAGCGTATTACGACGGTGAACCCGACGAAGTCAATCCATGCTTTATTATTACTAGCAAAAGGGCCCGTGCGTTGCAACGGGAGAAAAAAAATCATAACTTTAAGACATGATCACATTATGCTGCATCACCGAGATACAATGTAGCTCTCAACTTCGTGAAATTATGAACATTATTTTAAACTCGCGAACATTTTTTAAATTCATAAACACTTTTACAAATTTTTGAACATTTTCTAAAATCAAGAACATTTTTTTAACTCATTAACATTTTAAACTATTTGCAAACATTTTCGCTGTGATGGACATGCTCACAACCACACGCAGTCTTCCCATCGATCCCAACCTAGCGCGGCCCCCGGGCCTACTTGCCCAGCTCCGGCGCCTCTGCTAGTTCCCTTCCCCACCTCTTTTCATTTCTTCCTCATCCTTTCCGTTGACCTCACTGGCTCCCGCGGCTCTGCCTCCCTACCGTCGGGGTCCCTAAAGCGAGCAGGCACTCCCGCCGTTGCGGACGTCTCGACAACCTCTGCTTCGCCATGGCAAAGCGTCTTCGCACACCGACGACCACCTTCAAGTCGCCCCTCTTACCTCCATGCTCCTATGCGAGCGCGCATCCGATGCCGCCCCAGCCACGCATGCCTCAACCGCCTCCAGCATGCTGGTTGTTCCTGCCCCAAGGCTCTCTCCCGACGAGCTCAACGTCACCTGCCTCTGCGCAACCTCTCCACGGCACGTGCTCTGCCGCCAGGCTTCGCGCCAGGCCCAATCTGTCCATGTGTTCCCACACCTCGCCTGCACGCCCCGCAGCCGCCGTCAGCCGCTCGTCTCGTGCCTAGCACCACATAGCTCGTGTTAAAAAGTCGGGAGAGAAGAAAGAAAAATGAACCAGCATGCAAGACGAAAGGATTTTAACTTAAAACAGTATTGCGGGGTAATTACCCAGAACTGCATTGTCTTTTTTGTAAAAATGCTGACAATGAATGGTTAGAAGCAATCGATAGTTTATTAGTAGGTATAGATATAAATATAGAAATAGATAACAAATATGCCAGTGCGTTACAACAAGAGAGAACAAAGTTTATTCCATGTTTTGGCTTATGGACATAAGAGAAGTCTTTAGCATGTAATTTTCCCATGAATCAGATCTTTGAAAACAAAAATTGTTATCCAAGATTCCCACTGTAGTCTCGGCCACGTGCATGATCCTCTTTTGCGGGTGCTCCTCCCGGCCTTGGCACGCTTGAGGGCACCATAAACAGAGATCCGCCCGAGGCAGGAACAGAGGAGCAATGGCAGGCTCGGCCTGAAACGCTTGGAGCGCCATGGACGCAATGGCCATGGAACGATCGGATTGGGGTGACATGTTTTTCCTTTTCTACTATTGTGTGGGCACGTGGGCTCGGGAATCTTTTGTTGGTTGTCAGGACTTTTTCATTAGCTCGTTTGCGTGCGTGGGTCGGTTTTCCCGATTTTCATTTCTACTGTTTTTCCATGCGGGGTCTTAGGTGAGACGTCGGAAACCATGCACACGCAAGGCGAGGGCTGTGACGGACGGATAGTTAAAAGATCCTACTATATAACACAAAAATCTCAGCTGTCAATCCCATCCATCAATCTTAGGCTTGTGCAATACTCAGAAAAGTGAAATGAAAGACAATATTGTGCAAGTATACACGGTGCATCCCTCGGGATGACTCACGACCTTGAGTACAAATTCGAATGCTGATTTGTACAATCCATTATTTAAAAGCTTTAGATCAGATCATCACCACAATAACTTTGGTGCATTATGAATTTTGGATTGTGCCACAAACATTCACAACAACCACGTGGATGACCTATTTTGCAGGAGCTAATTCTTCAGATTGTAGAGTTTCGTACACACTCATCTAGAGAACTTGGTTGTGTGCAGGCAAACATTCAGAAAGCACATATTGTTCTCCTGCACAAATTTGTACAACTTCAGATACATCAAGATCATGTTTCTTAGAACTGTGTATGTGAGCTCTGTGCAAAATATATTAGACGGGAAATGTTTTACATGCGGAGTTCGGCACGATCCAGCCAGGGGAGAAATTAACTAATTTAACACACACGGATGGCACAGCTAGGCTGCATGGTTCCCTTCAAGAATTGATTGCAAGTGATGGGTAGGAGTGGCAATAGTCAGAGCCTCATTCGAAAGTACTCCCTCTGTTTGGAATTACTTGTCGCAAAAATGAATAAAAATGGATATATCTAGAACTAAAATACGTCTAGATACATTCATTTCTCCGACAAGTAATTCCGAACAGAGGGAGTAAAAGTTTGCCCACATAGTGAATGGTTTGGCAACATATTGGCTTGGAACCTCTTGGTTCAGAAGAAAAGAAATGGTGTTCCAGAAAGGTAAATTTTGAAACATCCAATGAGCCTCTTTGCCAGATGGTTAAATACATGCGTACATGTCTATTACAGATAGAATATTATAAGAAACATCCAGTGAGCCTCTTTGCCAGATGGTTAAACACATATGAACATTTCAATTACACATACAATAGAATAGAGTGGTTATTTATCTAAAGTAGTATCTGACAACATTATACACACACTGAAGGTGTATATGTCACAGCACCGCAACAGAACACACTGAAATGTTAGTAGCAGAATCCCGTGCATCCACATTTTGCGGACGCGGCAAGGTGCTCATCCATGGCTAGCCGTCGATGTCATCCAGTGCGTGACTGCGTCCACGGCAAGTCATTCCGACGACCATGACAACAACATCCTTTTCTCCTTCCCTGATTTCTGTCGGGCCATCATCGGTGGACAGTGAGAAGGATCAAAACATTCACGGCCTAGCTGCTGAACTTGATGTCATGGCCGAAAGCGCTTGCAGGGAACCGGCAAAGCATGCATAATATAGACCTGGGAACACAAAATCCATAACTTAGTTCTTATAGCATGTAAAATTTCTTTGCTTGGTTGTAGCTTTGACCAAATCACCAGAAGAATGGGCACCAGATAGCAGCGCGAGTGCAGATTAGCATTTATTTTAAGTGCCACTATGTTGGCCTTTGAAGGTATGGTTTATTCAGATTTCAATTTGAGAATTCTACAGAAAAAAATATGTCTTAAATCCCATTGTTATCCCTAAAAAAAATCTCAGTGTAATGAAATCTATATATGAAAATCTATGCATCTAGGAACATGCAGCGTCCCTTCGGAATAGTCATTAGAGGCTAAGTGTATCTGTCGACATACTGTGAGTTACCAGTTTATGATAGTGTGGAGGAAGCTGAAGCCTGGATAGCCCTGGTTTGGCTGCATGCTCTGACAAAAGTTTTCAGAGGACCCGTGGAGCTTCAGATGGATTGGAAAACAGTGACTGAATATCTAAACTCGGATGTGCCCACTCTTGCTCCCTGCTATGGAGTGACCCAAGATATAAAGGCGGCCCTATATTGCTTCCCTTCGTTCAAAGTTGTATTTACAGGAAGGGGGGGTCTTGTTAGCTTTAACACAAAAATTGGGAAAGATCTGAAGGATTATGTCATTCAAATAGCAGGTGAGGGAAACACATCAATAATATATAAGCAGCAGAAACATATAGAAGAACTATAGCTCTATATCAAAACCACTGCTTTCCGACATACAACATGGTAGGCACATAATGAGATGAGCAAGGAAGCTTGGTACAAATACACAAATGCAGTTTCTAAACTTACTGTAATAATGAACATATTGATTAATACATAATTAAGTAGGAGCATAGTTGTGCAGTTCGTTTCTGTTCTGAGGGCTAATGCTCATTTCTAGAGGAAAATAATCTCAGATTTCTAACTGAACTATAATCCCATGTAGGTATGGTTGTAGAACAAAAAACATATTACACATCAATGTAATCCCTTCTTCCTCACAGAACTAAATAAAAGAAGACACAGGAGTAAATTTGTAATAACTGGATAAAAGAACACACAGGACTAATTTAAATTATGAATTGGACAGAAACGTTCTCATGGTTGCCTAGCAAATGAAAATAGCATCTTATCATATATTGGGTCTTTAACAGAATCAAATGCATGGTCAGAGTGTTCCTGAGATTGATGGTTTTTGAACTCTGTTCCTTGACAACATGGCCCTTGCTTGCTTACTGATGGATCAGATAGACAATCAAGTCCTAAGTTTTTTTACTTTCCCTTTGCAATTTAATATATGCAGCAGGACACTTTGGTACTACAATTTTCATTAAAGTAGCTACAAACGGCCCCTAGTCAACATATTAACATCATGGGAAATGTTTCTGATTTCCTGAAACGTTACAGTGTGGCAAACAATTCTGAATTGTAGCTGCCTGAAACTAACATGTTTCTGTGAACATCTCAAACCTGGTGAACTTGATACCTAAGATATTTTCAACACGAGTTGGTACATTTTCTTTTATAAACTCAGGTTCAAAACTATCGCCTCTTAACAGCGTTTTCTGTACTTGTTCACTGCCAAATTATTCAGTATATTGTCAACTGAAAATAGGCTGCACATCTGTGATTGCTGCCTGCAGTCAGTTTTCCTTAAGAAAGAAGAAATGATATGGAATTTTGGTCTATTGAGCTTTCTTCTTCATGAAAATGAGGCATCTTTGAGAAAAAAAATTAGCAATAGCATTCATCATCTAGTAGGGATGAATGACACGGGTGTCTTTAATATTCTTGCGGAATTTCGATGATGATTTCAATATAGTTTCAGATTCTAGAAAGTATGAACGAGACAAAACTTTAAATATTTAATGTTTATGACTTCTTTGTTTGATGAAACCAGTAGAAAATATATTCTATATACGCGGGAACAGGTCCAGAACGAGACCAGTAAGAAACTATTTCAGCCAAGCAACCAACCAGACTATGACACTATTAGAAGAGTCTAAGCAATCACACATGTAACTCCAGGAATCAGAAAGAATAGTTCATTGAGATGCCCTGCTCAATATCATTGAATAACTAACAAGAAAAATAAATAAGCTCCTACATTCAGCAATATAAAGCTAGCATAGTTGGCACCCCAAATTGAAGAGTCATTCTGCATCCTCGAAAGGATAATAGCAACAAGTGTTGTGCTGGTCAAATTACCACGCAATAAAACCATGATATGCATCATGTGACAGTAGCATCGTTTAAGAGAAAATACCCTACCAGGAGATTGAGAGCATACATGCTGATGACCACATCGCTTCAACAGGTATTCATTGGATCTCAAGTACATCGTACAGTGTTGTATTATCGAGTTCCATCATGTGGTCAGCTGTAAGCTTGCTGATGAAAACAGCCTGGGAGTTTTGAAGTGCTGTTGTAGATTCCTCACAAAGGTCAAACCCAGTTAGCAGTTACTTCTATGCAACCCAGTTTGATGTTACCAAAAGGATCAAAGTAATTCAAGACATGTGAACTAAACCAAGAGGCGGCAGGGAAGAACATGTATGTGTGTACCTACGGATGATCGTCAAGATTAGGTCGGACGAAGGGTGTCCTCACACAATACGTGTTTGATGAGACACTGACATCCTCATACATCTCTCTTGTTTAAGTTTTGTCTCCTTGTTTGTCTGTTTCTTTGCTAAACAATATGACACCATGTCATCAGGCAGAAATAAAATCACCATTGGCATTAATAAAGAGATTTTGAGAAAGTAAAAATACATCAAATAGAGAAGCTTACATGACATCTTGAATTTCCTAGAAACTGAGTGACATCCGATGCATGACCAACATTCATCGGAAGCAATACAAACCTGCATATTATGTACACTCTCCTAAGTTGAATCCTGAATTTAGTAAGACAAAATGGGACAATTCAAGATATAGCAACCTTCAAATCCATTACCCTTCAGTACTTGTACCTCCAAATCCCTCGGTCACTAATAGAACCATGCTGTCGAATGCTTGTGCAGTAAAGTTCACAGCATGTCTGACATCTAAAGCTTTACCTAGTTCAACAAAATTCATCACTGGAGCACCAGCTAGACGGGCCCTGCTACTTCCCGATTTGTTGCATGACACTCATGGAAATCCCACTGGATCGGGGAACATAAAATTTGGGGGGGGGGGGGCGCTCAAATTGGAGCAGAGCAGATCTGACGGCATCGATCGTCGTAGGCGGCGGGAGTCAACCTAGCGGAGGACGCGTGTGCAGTTGGAGCAGGTAGAGGATGCGCGGCTCCTCGAGGGGGACCCGTTCCGGCCGTGGGGATGTGGATCCAGGCGGCGGAGCTTGGCAGGGGCGACAGCGCTCGGAGGTGCAACCGACAGGGAAGGCGAGGGGCGGCCGTATCCGCAGGTGCTGACGACGAACGAAGGCCGGGTCAGGTGCTCGGGGATCCCGACGGGAGGAGGGTAGCCGGTGGCGGTGCTCAACGGCGGGGGGTGGCCGGCGGCGGCGCGGCGCGCGGTGAGGCGGGTCGGGCAGGAGGTGTGGGCGTGAGGCAGGGTCGTGCGGCTGGCTGGGCTGTTTTCTTTTTTTTTTCTCGCCCGTATACCGGTTCGGGGTGACTTATGATGAGGACCGCGGGTTAATTTCTCAGAAACGGAGGGACTTTTCTGTAAAAATTGCAATGACGTACGACCATAAGCAATAGCTGGTTTATTAGTACGTAAAGAGGTAAAGATAAAGACTAGCAAAAGAGCCCGTGCGTTGCAACGGGAGAAAAAGATATCACGTATCCGTAACCAAAAAACATGAGTCAAGAAACCAATAGGTCCATGTTTTTTATTTCAACATGACATCCCATCTTGTTGTCATTTGTCCGTCATCGCATTCTCGCATATGATGATCATAGTGCTTACAGAACCACAACATGCTTTAATGTGGTCAATTGTAAGCCGTCTCTCTTGTGACATAAGATGAGATTTTTTTTCTTGCTATATTTATTTCGTCTTCAATTTATTTATGCGCTATTTATTAAGATTTCACTGTAAATAGTATTTTCAAAATGTTTAAGTGGTAAAAAATAATATCATATTCGGATTCTACACATTTTTCTAATCAAATTTCATATATAACATGTTAAATTTGAAGTTATGGTTTAAAAGATATGAATATTTCAAAATAAAAATATTTATTGTACGTAGACTGGTTTCACTGTAAATAGCATTATAAAAATGATTAAGTGGTAAAAGATAACATTATATTCGGATTCTACACATTTTTCTAATCAAATTTCATATATAACATGTTAAATTTGAAATTATGGTTTAAAAGATATGGATATTTCAAAATAAAAATATTTATTGTACGTAGACTGTGGGTTAATTAGTATAAATGACATGATGTTTTCTGTAAAAGCGCAAAAAAGTGAACTGCAGGTTGATTACCTGAAAGTGTAGGGGGTTTTGTGTAAAATCCAGAAAACGATTCCACTTAACATATGACTGCGGGTTGATTTCAATAAATTGCAGGGACTTTTTTGCAAAATGACATGACGGACGAGCAGAAACCCAATTTGTTTTATTATTAGGTAGAGACTAGCACATATGCCCGTGCGTTGCAACTGGGAGAAAAAAATGTTGCACTCCCCTACCCGAATAAGTATCAATTTTTCCTTACATGGAAAAGAATTAAGCTTTCAACGAAATCATTTTTGGCAAACTGCTATGGGATGTATGGATTGTTTTGTTTGCAACTTTTCTATTTTAGTTTGACCTCCACTATTTCATGTGCTATCCACTGACAGTGGTGTACTAATTATCCATGGTTAATGCTAGACATGTGTAGCGTGAGAAATAGAAGGGCCTGTCATATTGTGATAGGTTAACTGTTCTCCCTGGTTCATTAATCAAAAATCAAAAACCGGAAAAACAAATAGTTATATTTTCTAAACCCGGGACAATTTTTTCATAGGAAATCTTCTTGGAAAGCTCTATCAAATTGCATAATTGACTATTATCTTGCATTATGATTTATCCCACGTGCATGCCTGATATACTTATACATAAGGGAAAAAAATCTTGTTATGAGACATGAACACCGGAGAAAAGATGCATATAGAAGCACTTATATATGATGGGTGCTCGCGTATAAATAATTCTTTTCTAAAGAGTAGGGAGTGCCTTGTTAATACGAACATTAGTTTCTGAGCTCGGGCTCAGATGCTCCCTATATTACAGCCGCTCATACACATTGGGATTCAAGGCTTTACATGTATTATGAGTCGTATCCACACCGTATGGTTGGGAAATAAAGAATACAACCCAGTCATTATGAAGGGTAGGTGACCTGACGGTGCAGCCGGACCGGAAGTTTGGATCACATTCGGGAGCATTTCGTGAGCTAGCCTGAGCCGCTGGTCTGTGACGGGAGCCCAAACGCGGCCGGCGTGGCCGCGCTGCTCCATCCCGACCAGAGCCCGGCGCTGATGACCACCGCGTACGTCTACGACAACTCCTACCGTGTGCTGAAGGACGCGGCGACTGGCGAGGCGTCCACGCCATTCTACAGGCTATTGGAGTTCATGCACACGAAGAACCTGACGCCGAAGCAGCTCAAAGCCTTCACCAGGAAGTCCAGCTCAAAGCTTTCACATGCTGGTAGACTCACTCTTATTAATTCAGTTTTTGCTTCTATTCCCATTTATTATATGTCAAATATTCTCTTCCCCAAAAAATTCTTGGCTAAACTTACTGCTATCATTAGGAACTTCTGGTGGACAGGAGTTAGGGAAGAAGCTAATGCCAAATCTCTTTGTCTTAGAGCTTGGTAGGACATTTGTGCTCCAAAAAATGAAGGGGGGCTAGGAATCAAGAATATTCAAGCTACCAACAGGTGTCTCATTCTTGCAGCTGCTTGGAGAATTGTTGAAAAGCCTGACAGCCATCTATCAAAAATCTTCAAATCTAAATACTTTCCTGACTCCTCTCTTTGGAGAGCCAATTATAATGTTCCCAAATCTGCCTTTTGGGCCTCCATTCTTAAAGTTAGGCCAATTCTTATTAGAAATTCTTTTTTCCAAATCAGGGCTGGCAATATCTCTCTTTGGAGCTCTCCGTGGTTTAACACTTGGGAAAGTATTTATGATCATCTCATAATTCAAGATAATGATTTTATCTATCCGGCTCTTATTAGAGATCTTTGGATTCCAGGGCAGAAAAAATGGAATGCTAATCTCATAGATCTTTTATTTGATTCTGATACAGCTAATTCCATCAAGCAGGTGCCAATCATACAGGAAGAAGGTGAAGATATTTTATGTTGGAAACACACACCAACAGGGAAATTCACTACAAAAAGTGCATATAAAACTTGTTTCCAGGTCTTGCAAGAGGAAGGAGAGCCACAACCTAGAACTCTAAACAATAATTTAAAAGAACTCTTAAAGCAGGTATGGAAGGACAGAAATATGGCTCCTAGAATCCAAACATTTGCATGGAGACTGGTAAGAAAAGCTTTACCTACAGGGAAGAGAGCAGGTAAGTATTCTAAGCACATTAGTAAGTTCTGCTCAAGATGTGGCTTAGAAGAGGATGAGATGCACATATTTTTCAACTGTGTTTATGCTAGAGCTGCATGGTTTGCAAACCCCTGGTACATTAGAACTGATTTGTTGTGTCAGAATTTAGATTCTTTAGTTACTACCATCTTAAACTTAGCTAATTCAAATCATCCAAATGCAACCTTAAGTAATATTTTCACTTTTTGTGGTGCCTTTGGAAGTTCAGGAATGACAAAGTTTTTCAAAGAAAAGATGCATCTCCAATACAGGTCTTCCATGCGGCTCAAGCAATCATAAACAGTTTGTCTTTGGAACAAAATATAAATATGCAGGAAACAGCTACTTCTGAAACAGGAAAGGATTGCAAGCATAAGGAAGACAAATATGTTCAAGGGAATACAGTTAATCTGACTGAAATTTCAACCTCAACGAAAATATTCACGGATGCAGCTTGGAATAAACAGGAACAATCAAGTGTGAACGGAACAGGGAAAACAGGTATAGGGATATCCATAGAAGGACAAGAAAGACGAACAAAATGGCAGATCAAGATTTCCGCAACAGCAATGCAAGCTCAATCAGCGATACATGCCGAAGCCTTGGCGATCAAGTTAGCAGCCATCATCATAAACATGGCAGGAATACATGAGGCTGCCATTCTAACGGATAATTTAACTTTAGCAAAAGCAGCAGCGGCAAGGGAACCAACCAGGCAGCCTGGACACTGGATGATTAGAGGTATATTAGCAGATTTCTGTGCCCTCACAAGCTCAAGCCATGTCCAGGTATTCCATGTAAGAAGGAACCAAAACTCGGTAGCTCATGATGCAGCAAAGCTAGCTTATTCGCAGGAATTTAATCCAAATCAACACTGTGTAACTACTTGTACTATTGCTGAACATCAACGCTGGCATCATTCCCTGAAGCAGGTTATCCAAGATGTATCACAAAAGGGTTATGCCATTAATCATGTAAGCTGTTGTTATAATGAATGATTTGGCGTGCTATGCGCCTTTCAGTTGTTCAAAAAAAAAAAAAAGGCAAGCACATATTTAGTTTGCACAGCGACCTCAACTACCCGGCCATCTTGGCCGTCTTCGCCGACCAGCCATCAAACCTGCTGGTGCGCCGCACCGTGATAAATGTCGGTCGTCTGTCCTCGGCTTACCATGTCAAGGTCACACAGTTCAAAGGCACGGTCATCGTCGAGCCAAGCACCCTGCACTTCAGCAGCGGAAACCAGAAACTTGCCTACAAGATCAACATGAAAACCAAGGTCGCTCAGAAGAGACCAAAGTATGGAGAGCTCTGCCATGGAGCGATGGCGTTCACATAGTCCGGAGTCCCCTGGTTCTCTCATGGCTGCCACTTTTTTTAGAGAAAAGGCGTCCGCCGAGCCCCAGGGGAGCTCGAACCTAACCCGGCTTTAAATTAACAAAGCCGTCAACCGGCCAGGATTACAGGGAACAACAAACATAAAGAAAAAAAGCGAAAACAAGGGATACAAGGTGCAAAGTAGAACAACTCTAAGGCAACAAACAACACGCCGTTGCCAACACCCGTCGCTACACCTACACCAACAACCAACTAAGGCCACGGGTGGAGGGCACCACCGTGCGAGTATTGTGATCGCAGAATGCCATCAGATTTGTCTCTGCGGTCGCAAAGGGCCACTACCCTTTCACCCAGGCTCGATGGGTGCCGCACCGGCGACCAGCAGAGTGGTTCCCCAAGAACCCAAATCAAGGCGCCCAAGCTGCCCAAGGGGTGACATCAGGGGCAGACCCACACGCAACGAAGACCGTACCACCCAAGCACCGTCGACGGCAGTGGCGAGACAGAACGCCGGACGAGAGATGTTGAACGAAGGTGCCGAACCACGGAGAAGGCCGAGAATGGCAGCACAAACTAGCTGCCGACGATGAAACCTGGCCACCACACGCCGCCCACGAACCGCCGCCAACACCACCACCGCTCGAGCAGCCCCCAAGCGAGGAGCACGCCACCACGGTGGCGTCGTCGCATGGAACAGGGGGTTCTGAGGCTGGGAGCAAACAGTTGTGCCCTGGCCCCTTCGTAAGCAAGGTTGAAGAATCAGCTGCGTGCAGCAGCACAGGAGTAGCACTTACTGAAGAAAACCATTGGCAAGCTCCATCGAAACAAGCTTTATTCATCAAATGTATTCACGCTTATCCCAAATGTTCAGTAACTGGTTGCTTGTTTCTACATTTACTTGTGTGTATAACATATTGCGGGTGAAAATCCATCGTGGAGAATTTGGCTCGATTCCCAAATGGCGACACTATTGCAGGTGCAGAGCTTCTTGTAGTTCTTTCCCAACACCCTCACTTCTGGCGACTACGGCTGCTGCAATGCCTGGGCCTCATCTGTCCCTCGGTTGCCTACAACGCAATAGAGCGACCGATCAAGTCCACAACTTTTAGTTTCTCTTTTAATTCTAAAAACTGGGCTTCTCCGTTCTCTCCAGCTTCTAGTGTTCCTAGGCAGGGACTGTTTTCAAGAAGTGCATGTCAACATAACATGCTGCTAAACTAGTATTGTTCAAAACAACAGTACTCTCGAAATCAATATTAAATGAAGGCAATCTTTTAGTTATAACTATTTCAGAAACAATCTAAAGGACTGAACTCTTCGGCCAATACATGATGGTTTCGATGTTACTACACACCAGTGCTCAGTTCAGCAAATTTCAGCTAAACATACCAAGGAGTTCACTTGCAGTCAATTGTCATTTTCCTCAAATACACATACGCATTGTATCATCACACAACAGATCTAACGAAAGAACTGCGAGCAATGAAATAATAAACATTAAGAGCAGACCCACCAGCAAGGTGAGCTACAATTGTTCATTTCCCTGGATATACTTTCCTGATAGCTACCTCCATGGCTCTATTGTGATCTGTGGAGTGTACATTAAAAATCCTTGAGACACGAACCATAACAACCTTGAGACATACTAATTATCTGAATTTGCATACCTGTGAAGATGGACTTCAGCACCAACCTGCCCATCGTATTTAGGAACTCAGAAAATACCCACTCAAGACTCTCGACTTGCTCATCCCTCATAAAAAATTCAGCCAACATAATGCTCTGAAAATGATTGCTCGCTCCTACAAAAAGGTCGGAGGGCATGTCCTACAGATTGGTCCAGTATTCAGCAACAAAGTACGCAAGACTCACCGAACAAATTGGAACAAAAGAGGAACAGTCTGATCTGCAAGACAGCCTGTTCTGTGCCTCTAGCTTCCCTTGCATAACAAATTGGAACACCATTAGGTCCATACTCTAGGATGCACTTACAAATGGTGACATAATTTAGCAACAAAGTACGCAAGACTCACTGAACACCCGCAAACAATCTCCTGCATGGATTTAGTCATCTCTGGGTTTAGTCTGCTCCTCCCATAACGTATATCAAACCCTATCTCCCAAGAATACATGTTGAAGAAGTCATATCTCTGACACCGCGAGTTGGAACTACTCCCTCCGTCCCATAATTTAAGACGTTTTTTGACATTACACTAGGGTCAAAAAACATCTTACATTATGGGACGGAGGGAGTAATTCCTGTTAAACATCATTATGTACAGGAGATATGGTTCGGTTGGTGCGGCTCGGTGCAGCATGGAGATAAGTCTAGGAAGTAGTTTGTATAGAGATATTCTTGTAGCTATCTTCTCTTTATCTTCTCTTTCTTGTTTCCCAAGATGTACCGATCTATCTCTCTTATCTCTTCTCTCCTGAGATCGCATGTAATCTTCTCCTCCGCAATATATAAACGCACGTTGCCCCTCGTCAAGGGTAAAACGTTTTCCGCTCGCACATGGTAATCAGAGCCCCTCTTCTTCATCTCATCTAGCTACCAGAACCACCTGTGTCGAAGCCTCACCATGTCTTTCTCCTCCGGCGCTTCCTTCCATCCTAGCCTCAATGGCCAGGTCATCGAGAAGCTATCCCGCATGAACTACGTGCTATGGCGCACGCAGATCATACCGCAGCTGCGTGGCGCCGGGGTCTTCGGCTACGTCGACGGCACCCATCCGGAGCCGGCGCGCCTCCTCGTCACCACCAAGGAAGGCAAGGAGACATCAACGCCCAACCCTCTCCACCCGATCTGGGTCCGAGAGGACCAACAGGTCCTCGGCTACCTGCTGAGCAACCTCACCAAGGAGGTGCTCCTCACGGTGACCACGGTCACCAGCGCGGGCGCGCTCTGGACGACGCTCGCGGGCATGTACTCGTCGCAATCGGTGAGTCGAATCAACAACATCCGTACCTCTCTCATCAATGCGCAGAAGGGCCACCTCTCCGTCGCCACCTACTTCGCCACCATGCGCGGCTACGTCGATGAGCTGGCTGCGGCGGGCAAGGCCATCCTCGACAACGAGCTCATCTCCTACATCATCCACGGGCTCGACGCCGACTACCAGCCGCTGGTCTCTGCCCTAGATGCCCGCGTCACGCCCGTCACCATCGATGAGCTCTTCGCCATGCTGTCAAACTTTGACCAGCGGATGGCACACTTCCATGGCAACGGCGGCGGCAGCTTCAAGTCCTCCGCGAACTCGGCGTCTCGTGGTCATGGTGGCTTCTCTCGCCGCGGCGGTGGCGGCCGTGGCAGGGGAAGGTTTGGCAGCGGCAACGGCGGCGTCTCCAACACCCGCAACGGCGGGCGCAACTCCAACAAAAATCGCCGCGGCGGTGGCAACCCTCGTGCACGTCCCGACGCTCCGCGGTGCCAGATATATGGCAAGGTGGGGCACACAGCAAAAGATTGCTGGTACCGCTATGAAGAGGATGAGGACTCCTCTCAAGATGATGACAAGGTGGTGGCAGCCGCGGATGGCTCCTACGGAGTAGACACAAACTGGTATGTCAACAGTGGCGCCACCAACCACATCACCAACGAGCTCGAGAAGGTGACCATGAAGGAGAAGTACCATGGCAAAGACCAAATCCACACAGCTAGTGGTGAAGGTATGGAGATCCGTCACATTGGTCATTCAAGTTTTAGTACCCTTTCTCGTAGAATTCATCTTAGGAAAATTTTGCATGTTCCTAGAGCCGACAAAAGTCTTCTTTCTGTCCACAAAATTGCTCTTGACAATCATGTCTTCCTTGAATTTCACCCCTTTTTCTTTTTGATCAAGGATCAGGCGACGTAGAAAATTCTCTATCGAGGTAGATGCGTTCGTGGGCTCTACCCGTTGATTCCGGAGCTTAGGAGACTAAATAAATAAGCTTGTGGTGCTATCAAGCTCTCATCCACACGATGGCATGATCGTTTAGGACATGCTTCTTTTTCCTTAGTTGAAAAATTACTTAGAAAGAATAAGCTCCCGTTTGTTGGTGAGCGCAATATTGAAACTATTTGTGATTCCTGTCAACGTGCTAAGAGTCATAAGCTACCCTATCCTATATCAACTAGTGTGTCTACCAAACCACTGCAATTAATTTTTTCGATGTTTGGGGTCTTGCCCCCAACTCAGTTGGTAGACATACGTATTATGTGAGCTTTATTGATGACTACAGTAAAATTTCTTGGATTTATCTACTTAAGAAAAGATCCGTTGTCTTTCAAGTCTTTAAAAATTTCCAAGCCCTCATTGAACGCAAGTTTGACAGCAAGATACTTGCTGTCCAATCGGACTGGGGGGGGAGGAGTATGAGAAATTAAACTCTTTCTTTCAAACTGTTGGCATCTCCCATCTTGTGTCATGCCCTCACGCTCACCAACAAAACGGCTCAGCTGAACGCAAGCACAGGCACATCGTTGAGGTTGACTTAGCTCTCTTAGCTGGCGCCTCCATGCCTCTTAAATTCTGGGATGAAGCTTTTCTCACTGCCATTCATATCATTAACATGCTTCCCAGTTGTGTCATTAATAATGAAACTCCAGTAGAACGACTCCTTCACACCAAACCTGATTACACATCTCTTCGTGTCTTTGGGTGTGCATGTTGGCCCAATCTTCGTCCATATAATCAACGCAAACTCATGTTTCGCTCAAAACAATGTGTGTTTCTTGGATACAGTGTTCAACACAAAGGTGTAAAATGCCTTGATGTGTCTACGGGACGAGTATATATTTCCCGTGATGTTGTTTTTGACGAAACAAAATTCCCGTTTGCTGCCCTTCATCCCAACGTAGGTGCCCTGCTTCGAAAAGAAATTCTTCTCTTGCCATCTCATCTCACTGGCCTTGATCATGGGGGAAATACTTGTGATGATTCAATGCTGACTAACCCTCCTAATGGCACAGACGAGTCTTCTGGTGATGTTGCAGGAAAAATCAGCGACGAAAACAGCGCAGAACTCGGTTTCCAGGCGCCATATTTGCTGTGTCACGGATCAGGGAGCAAATCCCCTTCGGGATCAGCGCCAGATCAGGCGCCCAGGCGATCCGCACCGGGATCAGCGCCCGTAGACGCGTCAGCCCCGACCGCAGCAGAATCTGCTGCGCGTGCGGGCTCCCATGGCTCCGCGCCTGCCACGCGCCAGTTTGCGGCTGGCGGAAGCCCCGCCTCGTCTCCGCGCCAATCGCCAGATGCCATGTGGCAGCACCCTGATGGCCCAGGCGGGGCGCGGTTTGGTGACCAACCGCGGTGCTACACGAGGCGGGCCCAGGCGGAGCTGACCGGCGCGGAACCCAGCGTCCAGGTGCGGCCGACAGGCGTGGAATCTCGTGCTGATTCGCCTGTCCAGGAGGACGCGGGATCTGGTGCAGATCTACGGGGCCCCGCGCAATCATGGGCTCGTGATGAGCCGACCGGTGCGCCGGGATATTCTACGGCTGCTGCGACGTCTCCATCAACTACTGAAGCCACAGAAGATCCCGTGCAGCTGGCGGGCGAATCTGTCTCGGGATCGCCCATGGCAGGAACTCCTGTGTGCGATTATGGATCCTTTGCGCCAGTTGACTCTGCAGCACAATCTCGGCGGTTCACCCGGCTGCAAAAAGGTGTAACTAAACCGCTCAATTATAAACATATGAGCAAATATGGTCTCGTCTGTTCCGGTACAGATGCACAAGTTGAACCCAGAACTTTGGACGAGGCCTTTGGAGATGAAAAGTGGAGAAAAGCAATGATGGAAGAATTTATGGCACTGAAAAAAGAATAAAACATGGCACCTAGTTCCCCCACGGCAAGGTAAAAATCTCATAGACTGCAAGTGGGTGTTCAGAGTTAAGAGAAAATCTGATGGAACTGTTGACAGATACAAGGCATGGCTTGTTGCCAAAGTTTTTAAATAGAGATATGGGATTGATTATGAGGATACATTCAGTCTAGTTGTGAAAGCTGCTACCATTCGTCTTGTTCTGTCTATTGCTGTCTCTAGGGGATGGAGTCTCAGACAGCTAGATGTACAGAATGCGTTCCTTCATGGTGTTCTGGAAGAAGAGGTCTACATGAAACAGCCTCCTGGGTTTGAGAGTAAGTCTAATCCATCATTTGTGTGCAAACTTGATAAAGCACTCTATGGCTTGAAGCAAGCACCAAGAGCGTGGTACTCACGTCTCAGTCACAAGATGCAATCACTTGGTTTTGTTCCTTCCAAGTCAGACACCTCACTGTTTATTTACAATAAGCTCAGTACATGCATATTTTTTCTCATCTATGTTGATGATATTATTGTTACAAGCTCATCTAGTGAGGCCATTGCATCATTGTTGAAGGATCTAAGTGCGGAATTTGCTCTCAAGGATCTTGGAGATTTGCATTTTTTCCTTGGGATTGAAGTGAAGAAACACAAAGATGGACTTCATCTCTCTCAAGAGAAATATGCAACTGATGTGGTAAGAAAGGCAGGTCTGCAAGGTTGTAAACCATCATTCACTCCATTATCCAGCACAGAAAAATTATCTCTTACAGAAGGGCAACTCTTGAATCAAGAGGACAGTACAAAGTACCGGAGCTTAGTAGGTGCACTTCAGTACTTGACTTTAACAAGGCCTGATATTTCTTTTGCTGTTAACAAGGTATGTCAGTTCTTGCATGCTCCTACTACTGTGCATTGGACTGCTGCAAAACGCATTGTCAGATATGTGAAACATACCTTGAGCATTGGTCTTAGTTTCAGCAAGTCATCTTCAACTCTTGTCAGTGCCTTTTCTGATTATGACTGGGCAGGCTGTCTGGATGACAGACGCTCTACTGGTGGATTTGCAATATTTTTTGGACCAAATTTGATTTCGTGGTGTGCAAGAAAACAGGCTACAGTGTCTAGATCTAGCACAGAGGCAGAATACAAGGCCTTAGCAAATGCCACAGCTGAAATTATATGGGTTCAGTCAATGTTAAAGGAACTTGGTATACGCAGTTCTCAAGCTCCATGTCTGTGGTGTGACAATCTTGGTGCCACCTACTTGTCTGCAAATCCAGTCTTTCATGCCAGAACAAAGCATATAGAGATAGATTTTCACTTTGTCAAAGAAAGAGTTGCACAAAAACAGCTTGATATTCGGTTTATTCATTCTAGAGATCAAGTTGCAGATGGATTTACTAAAGCCCTGCCTATGCGAAGCTTTGAAGAATTTAAGCATAATCTCAACCTCATGAAGTTGTGATTAAGGGGGTGTGTTAAACATCATTATGTACAGGAGATATGGTTCGGTCGGTGCGGCTAGGTGCATCATGGAGATAAGTCTAGGAAGTAGTTTGCATAGAGATATTCTTGTAACTATCTTCTCTTTATCTTCTCTTTCTTGTTTCCCAAGATGTACCGATCTATCTCTCTTATCTCTTCTCTCCTGAGATCGCATGTAATCTTCTCCTCCGCAATATATAAACGCACGTCGCCCCTCGTCAAGGGTAAGACGTTTTCCGCTCGCACAATTCCCAGTTCCGGCCTAATTGCACTCTGATGGTTCCTCGGCGTATTTCCTGATCGATTTCTCATGAGCGCTAATTCGGGAATCTCAAGGATTCTGTCTGGAGGTGCACTACCAAGGCGAAGCCTTAAAACCATTTCCACAGTTAACAAGCCAAGCATAAATCAGGAGTATGCAAACCACGAAATATGCTATATTTATTTTGCTGCACCCCAAACAAGACAATATACTCCTTTGCTGGAACACGTTGCTACAGAGTCTGCAATTCTACCCAGCACACACTCTACGGAATCGGTGGTTCAGAGATACAACTAAGAAGAGCAGCAACCATGTTACCTCTTCATCCAGCCCGGTGCTTCCGGCTTCACCTTCCCCGTGGACTGGACAGACTGCGTCAACGATGCATTCTTCCTTCGCCGCACTTCTTCTCCGCTTCTGGTCGGAAGTCCCGCATTGAGCGCACACCCGGTGGCGCCACTATATTCAGCTCCAGCCGAGGATTCGGCTGCACCCCGTGGGAGCAGCGCCAGGGGCACAGGATTCGGCTGCTTCAAGCTGTCGGCGAACTCCTCCTTTAGATCTCAGAGGAAACCTGCCGGGAACACCACCGACGGAACACAAAATCAATCTACCGTAAAAGTGGAATCTGGAGGCGAGAACAAGAGGGATTAGCTCACCTATCTGCCGGATCGAGTAAGAACTCCAACCCGTTCGATTCCAGTTGCGGTCGTCGGAGAAACTACACGTCGCCGCAGGTCCTGATGCAACATCCTGTGCCACGGCTCAATTGAATGCAGACGTCCTGTGCTACGGCTCATATCCAGCAACTGACGGAACAACCCACGTGATGCCTCACCGTACCGCACTGTTCACCCAGGTATACCTCTCGTATGCCATTTTCCCATGCAAGCGCTCTGACAGGCCAGGGCCATTTTCTAGCATCCCAACGCAGAATTCAACGCCCAGTATTTCACGTGTATCTGAGCCTGGGCTCCGAATCACCTCGTCCCTTGTTAATATAATTTCTTTTGAATATACCAAGAAAAAAGGATCCGATTGATTGCGTGCATGTTCAAGGCATGTACCGATGCTGCAATGGCTCAAATTGATTTCTCCACCAGAAATCACTTAACTCAACATGACTGGGCAAATGGTGAGTGTAGAAAAATTCAGTATATTTTTTAGTCCCAATACAAAAGTGGAGGACAAAGTGCAAATCTGTATAATTTTAAATATTATGACTGAGGCACTTAACGATAAATATTTGGGACTACCTGCCAATGTGGGCATGGACAAAAGCGATTGTTTCCAATTCTTGATTGATCGTATTATTATGAAGATTAGTGAATGGAAAGAGAAGATGTTATCGGCTGGTGGAAAGGAAATTTTGCTTAAGTCTGTTGTTCAAACTATCCCAACATATGCAATGTCCGTCTTTAAAATTTCTAAAAAAAATTGCAAAGGAATCATAGACGCGATGTCGCAATTCTGGTGGGGTGACGAGGACAATCAGAAAAGGATGCACTGGATGGCGTGGTGGAAGATGTGTGTTCCAAAAGACCAAGGTGGAATGGGTTTCCGTGATATACACTGTTTTAACCTGGCTTTTGACCCAAAACTAAGCACCTCTCCCATTGCAAGAAGAATCAATCTAGTTGGCAAAACCAAACCAGTAATTTGAAGAGAAATAGAAAGATATTCAATCATGCATATAAGAATCAGAAAAGACTCAAATAATATTAATAGATAATATGATCATAAATCCACAATTCATCGGATCTCGACAACCACACCGCAAAAGAATATTACATCGGATAGAACTCCAAGAACATCGAGGAGAACAGTGTATTGAAGATCAAAGAGAGAGAAAGCCATCTAGCTACTAGCTATGGACCCGTAGGTCTGTGGTAAACTACTCACGCTTCATCGATAGGGCAATAGGGTTGATGTAGATGCCCTCCATGATCGAATCCCCCTCTGGCAGGGTGCCGGAAAAGGCTCCAAGATGGGATCTCATGGGAACAGAGGCTTGCAGCGGTGGAAAAGTATTTTCGTGGATGCTTCTGCTGTTGGGGGGGATATTTCTAAATTTATAGGCCAGGAATTAGGGTTGGAGGAGCTCCGAGGGGCCCACAAGCCCTCAGGGCGCCCCCTAGGGCACGCCCCTGAGGCTTGTGGTCGCCTCGGGACTCCTCTGACTTCATCTCCAAGTCCTATGGGTGTCTTCTGGTCCAAGAGAAATCATCACGAAAGTTTTATTCCGTTTGGACTTCGTTTGATATTCTTTTTCTGTAAAACTAAAAAACAAGGGAAACAAGAAAGTAGCACTAGGCTCTAGGTTAATAGATTAGTCCCAGAAATAATATAAAATAGCATATTAATGCATATAAAACATCCAAAGCAGATAATATAATAGGATGGAACAATAAAAATTGTAGATACGTTGGAGACATATCAGGCGCGCTCGCCGAGACCATGGGAGGAGGCCCTGGCAGGCCCCATGCCTGAGGCCTCAGGAGCCAGCTCGAGCGAGCCCCGAGGGAGCGACAACTGCAGCATCAGCCGCTCCGACGTGAAGCTGAAGAAGAGGCGATGGGTTGAGCCCCCTTGGCAGCGCAGGGACCCTTCATCGAAGGTGAAGAAGGCCTCCAGGGCACAGGGGGCTGCGAGGCAGACAACGCTTCCGCAGGGGGTGCAGATCGAATAGATGCCGGAGCCCCCGCCCAGCCTGGAGAGGCACACGGAGGGCGGCAAGGGAATGTTGGGAAACGTAGCCTAGAAAACTAAAAAAATTCTACGCACACGCAATGATCTATCCATGGAGATGCATAGCAACGAGGGCGAGAGTATGTCTACGTACCCTCATAGACCATAAGCGGAAATGTTAGATAACGCGGTTGATGTAGTCGGACTTCTTTGCGATCCAACCGATCAAGTACCGAACGTATGGCACCTCCGCGTTCTGCACATGTCCAGCTCGGTGACGTCCTCCGCCTTCTTGATCTAGCAAGACGGCGAGGTAGTAGATGAGTTCCAACATCACGACGGCATGGTGATGGTGATGGTGAAGTGATCTCGCAGGGCTTCACCTAAGCACTATGAAAATATGACAGTGGGTGTAAACGGTGGAGGGGGCGCTACACACGGCTAGGCAATTGCCTGTTATGTCCTAGGTGCCCCCCTTCCACATATATATAGGTGGGGGGAGGGAGGAGCAGCCATAGGAGGCTCCCAAGTAGGAGGAATCCTGCTTGGAGTCCATCCCAAGCCGCGCGCCCTTCCTGCCTTATATAGGTGTGGGGAAAAGGCAGGGAGGGTGACGCCCCCCTTTTCCTTTCTCCCATGAGAGGGAAAGGCAGGAAGGGCTAGCCGTCCCCCTTTTCCTTCCCTTAGGGCCTGATGTCCAAATAAGGGGCGCACCAGGGGCTGGTCTGTTCCCCCTTTGGCCCATTAGGCCCATATCTTTGTCGGGGTTGCCCAGAACCCTTTCGGTGACCCGATAAGTACCCGGTAACCCGCGAAACACTTCCGGTGTTCGAATACCATCGTCCTATATATCAATCTTTACCTCTTGACCATTTAGGGACTCCTAGTCATGTATGTGATATCATCCGGGACTCCGAACAACATTCGGTCACCAAATCATATAACTCATATAACACAATATCGTCAACGAACGTTAAGCGTGCAGACCCTACGGGTTCGAGAACTATGTAGACATGACCGAGACACCTCTCCAGTCAATAACCAATAGCGAAACCTGGATGCCCATATTGGCTCCTACATATTCTACGAAGATCTTTATCGGTCGAACCGTTATGACAACAAACGTAATTCCCTTTGTCCATCGGTATGTTACTTGCCCTGAGATTCGATCATCGGTATCTTCATACCTAGTTCAATCTCATTACCCACAAGTATCTTTACTCGTTCCGTAATACATCACCTCGTAACTAACCCGTTAGTCATTTTCTTGCAAGCTTATGATGTGTATTACCGAGAGGGACCAGAGATACCTCTTCGATACTCGGAGTGACAAATCCTAATCTCGATCTATGCCAACTCAACAAACACCTTCGGAGATACCTGTAGAGCATATTTATGATCACCCAGCTATGTTGTGAGGTTAGCACACAAGGTATTCCTCAGGTATCCGGGAGTTGTGTAATCTTATAGTCGAAGGAATATGTATTTGACATGAAGAAAGCAATAGCAATAAACTGAACGATCAATATGCTAAGCTAACAGATGGGTCTTGTCCATCACATCATTCTCCTAAAGATGTGATCCCGTTATCAAATGACAACACATGTACATAGTTAGGAAACCCTAACCATCTTTGATCAATGAGCTAGTCTAGTAGAGGCTTACTAGGGACATAGTATTTGTTTATGTATTCACGCATGTTCCGATCAATACAATTCTAGCATGAATAATAAACCTTTATCATGAATAAGGAAATATAAAATAACAACTTTACTATTGCCTCTAGGGCATATTTCCTTCGGTCTCCCACTTGCACTGGAGTCAGTAATCTAGTTCACATTGCGATGTGATTAACACCCATAGTTCACATCGCCATGTGATCAACACCCAAAGAGTTTACTATATCCAATAATCTAGTTCACATTGCCATGTGATTAACACCCAAAGAGTATTAAGGTGTGATCATGTTTTGCTTGTGAGAGAAGTTTAATCAATGGGTCTGTTACATTCAAATCCGTACGTATTTTGCAAATTTATATGTCTACAATGCTCTGCATGGAGCTACTCTAGCTAATTGCTCCCACTTTCAATATGTATCGGGATTGAGACTCAGAGTCATCCGGATTGGTGTTAAAGTTTGCAACGACGTAACCCTTTACGACAAACTCTTTATCACCTCCATAATCAAGAAACATTTCCTTAGTCCTCTTTAGGTAACTAAGGATAATTTTGACCACTGTCTAGTAATCTACACCTGGATCACTATTGTACCCCCTTGCCAAACTCATGGCAAGGTACATAATAGGTCTGATACATAGTATGGCATACTTTATAGAACCTATGGCTGAGGCGTAGGGAATGACTTTCATTCCCTCTCTATCTTCTGTCGTGGTCGTACTTTGAGTCTTACTCAACTTCACACCTTACAATACAGACTAGAACTCCTTCTTTGACTGATCCAGTTTGAACTCCTTCAAAATCTTGTCAAGGTATGTACTCATTGAAAGTCTTATCAAGCGTCTTGATCTATCCCTATAGATCTTGATGCCCAATATGTAAGCAGCTTCACCGAGGTCTTTCATTGAAAAGTATTATTCAAGTATCCTTTTATGCTATCCAGAAATTCTATATCATTTCCAATCAACAATATGTCATCTACATATAATATTAGAAATGCTATAGAGCTCCCACTCACTTTCTTGTAAATATAGGTTTCACTATAAGTCTGTATAAAACCATATGCTTTGATCACCTCATCAAAGCGCATATTCCAACTCCGAGAAGCTTACACCAGTCAATAGATGGATTGCTGGAGCTTGCACACTTTGTTAGCACCTTTAGGATTGACAAAACCTTCTGGTTGCATCATATACAAATCTTCTTTAAGAAATCCATTGAGGTATGCAGTTTTGACGTCTATTTGCCAGATTTAATAATCATAAAATGCGGCAATTGCTAACATGATTCGGACGGACTTAAGCATCGCTACGGGTGAGAAGGTCATAGTCAAGCCCTTTAACTTGTTGAAAACCTTTCGCGACAATTCGACCTTTGTAGATGGTGACATTACCATCACCATATGTCTTCTTCTTGAAGATCCATTTATTCTCAATGGCTTGCCGATCATCGGGCAAGTCCACCAAGTTCACACTTTGTTCTCATACATGGATCCCATCTCAGATTTCATGGCCTCAAGCCATTTATCGGAATCTGGGCTCATCATAGCTTCTTTAGTTCGTAGGTTCGTCATGGTCTAGTAACATGACTTACAGGATGGGATTACGTACCACTCTGGTGCGGAACGTGCTCTGTTCGACCTACGAGGTCCAGTAGTAACTTTATCTGAAGTTTCATGATCATCATCATTAGCTACCTCTATAGTTGGTGTAGGCATCACGGGAACAGATTTATTTGATGTGCTACTTTCCAGATTGAGAGAAGATACAATTGCCTCATCAAGTTCTACTTTCCTCCCACTGACTTCTTTTGAGAGAAACTCCTTCTCTAGAAATGTTCCATTCTTGGCAACAAAAATCTTGCCTTCGGATCTATGGTAGAAGGTGTACCCAACTTTTCCTTAGGGTATCCTATGAAGGCGCACTTCCCCAATTTGGGTTCGAGCTTACCAGGTTGAAGCCTTTTGACATAAGTGTTGCAACCCCAAACTTTAAGAAATGACAGCTTAGGTTTCTTGCCAAACCATAATTCATACAGTGTCGTCTCAATGGATTTAGATAGTGCCCTATTTAACGTGAATGCGGTTGTCTCTAATGCATAGCCCCAAAATGACAGTGGTAAATCGGTAAGAGATATCATAAACCGTACCATATATAAAAAAGTACAATTACGATGTTCAGACACACCATCATGCTGTGGTGTTCCAGGTGGCGTGAGTTGTGAAACAATTCCACATTTTTTTAAATGAAGGCCAAATTCATAACTCAAATATTCGCCTCCGTGATCAAATCATAGAAACTTTATTTTCTTGTTACAATGATTCTCCACTTCACTCTGAAATTCTTTGAACTTTTCAAATGTTTCAGACTTGTGTTTCATTAAGTAGATATACCCATACCTACTCAAATCATCTGTGAAGGTCAGAAAATAACGATACCCACCGCGTGCTTCAACACTCATCGGACCATATATATCGATATGTATTATGTCCAATAAGTCATTAGCCTATGAGACATGGTTCGCAAGCATCAAATGATTCATAATCAAGTGATTCCAAAAGTCCATCTGCATGGAGTTTCTTCATGCGCTTTACACCAACATGACCTAAACGGCAGTGCCATAAGTATGTTGCACTATCATTATCAACTTTGCATCTTTTGGCATCGATATTATGAATATGTGTATCAGTATGATCGAGATTAAATAAACCATTCACATTGGGTGTATGACCATAGAAGGTTTTATTCATGTAAACAGAACAACAATTATTCTCCGACTTAAATGAATAACTGTATTGCAATAAACATGATCTAATCATATTCATGCTCAACGCAAACACCAAATAACATTTATTTAGGTTCAACACTAGTCCCGGAGGAAGAGGGAGTGTGCGATGGTAATCGTATCAACCTTGGAATCACTTCCAAAACATATCGTCACCTTGCCCTTAACTAGTCTATGTTTATTCTGCAACTCCTGTTTTGAGTTACTAATCTTAGCAACTGAACCGGTAACCCAGGGGCTACTACGGACACTAGTAAGGTACACATCAATAACAGGTATATCAAATATACCTTTATTCACTTTGACATCCTTCTTATCCGCCAAGTATTTGGGGCAGTTCCGCTTCCAGTGACAATTTCCTTTGCAGTAGAGGCACTCAGTTTCAGGCTTGGCTCCAGCTTTGGTCTTCTTCATGGGAGCGGCAACTTGCTTGCCATTCTTCTTGAAGTTCCCTTTCTTTCCCTTGCCCTTTTTCTTGAAACTAGTTGTCTTGTTAATCATCAACACTTGATGCTCTTTCTTGATTTCTACCTTCGCCGATTTCAGCATGGTGAAGAGCTCGGGAATCATTTTCGTCATCCCTTGCATATTATAGTTCATCACAAAGTTCTAGTAGCTTGGTGATAGTGACTAGAGAATTTGGTCAATCACTATCTTATCTGGAAGATTAACTCCCACTTGATTCAAGTGATTGTACTACCCAGACATCCTGAGCACATGCTCACTGGTTGAGCTATTCTCCTCCATCTTGTAGGCAAAGTACTTGTAAGAGGTCTCATACCTTCTGACATGGGCATGAGTCTAAAATACCAATTTCAGCTCTTAGAACATCTCATTTGCTCCGTGGCGTTCACAACATTTTGAAGTCCTGGTTCTAAGCCGTAAAGCATGGCACACTAAACTATTAAGTAGTCATCATATCGAGCTTAACAAACGTTCATAACGTCTACATCTTTCAACTTAGTTTATTCTAGGAACATATCAAAAATAGGGAAGCTACAACGCGAGCTATTGATCTACAACATAATTTGCAAATACTATCAGGACTAAGTTCATGATAAATTTAAGTTCAATTAATCAAATTAATAACTCCCACTTAAATAGACATCCCTCAAGTCATCTAAGTGATATGTGATCCAAATCAACTAACCCATGTATGATCATCACGTGAGATGGGGTAGTCATCAATGGTGAACATCTCTATGTTGATCATATCTACTATATGATTCACGTTCGTCCTTTCGGTCTCCAGTGTTCTGAGGCCATGTTTGTACATGCTAGGCTCGTCAAGTTTAACCCAAGTATTCTGCATGTGTAAACTGTCTTAGACCCATTATATGTGAATGTAGAGTCTATCACACCCGATCATCATGTGGTGTCTCAAAATGATGAACTGTAGCAACGGTACATACTCAGTGAGAACACTTTTACCTTGAAATTTAGTGAAGGGATCATCTTATAATGCTACCGCCGTTCTAAGCAAAATAAGATGCATATAAGTTAAACATCACATGCAATGAAAATATGTGACATGATATGGCCATCATCATCTTGTGCTTTTGATCTCCATCTCCAAGGCATCGTCATGATCTCCATCGTCACCGGCTCGACACCTTGATCTCCATCGCTCTATCGTGGTCGTCTCGCCAACTATTGTTTCTACAACTATCGCTAACGCATAGTGATAAAGTAAATCAATTACATGGCATTTGCAATTCATACAATAAAGAGTCAACCATAAGGCTCCTGTCGGTTGCCGATAACTTACAAAACATGATCATCTCATACAACAACGTATATCACATAATGTCTTGACCATATCACATCACAACATGCCCAGCAAAAACAAGTTAGACGTCCTCTACTTTGTTGTTGAAAGTTTTACATGGCTGCTACGGGCTTCTAGCAAGAACCGGTCTTACCTACGCAAAAACCACAACGGCGATTCATCAAGTTTGTTGTTTTAACCTTCTTCAAGGACCGGCCGTAGTCAAATTCTCACTACAAGAAATATGTCAACTAGTGACCTTCTGTCAGTGACCCTGGAAGAATTGGTCATAGATCTATGACCATTTGAGACCAATTGGTCAAAAGCTGTTCGGGGGGCTCCAAACCCTAAACCATTGCGACCATTTTGGTCAGAAAGGTCGTAATTTCCTTACACCAAATGGTCACACAGCAAACAGGGCTGGTCCGCTGCCTTATTTCTAGTTGTTAACGACCAAAATAAATGGTCATAGCCTTGTAGATTGTGGTTGGTTGTGATGACTAGGCGCCACCTCATCAGTTTTGCCTATGTGTCATGTCCATGTGGCAGTTTTTGCCCTAGGTTGTGAAGCAACCTATATTTCTGTCATTCCAAAAATTCCCAAAAAAATCTCATAAATTGTTTGGATCATATCTTCATCAAATATGTCAAAAACCTTCCTTGCCTAGTTCAAAAATAACTCAACAATATTCATTTTCCTATTCTGTTCAGAGCAGCACTTTGTGAAGGAAGTGTTATTTATATATTCTTGATTTCCCTAAAA
Organism: Triticum aestivum; assembly: GCF_018294505.1. Taxonomy (NCBI): domain Eukaryota; kingdom Viridiplantae; phylum Streptophyta; class Magnoliopsida; order Poales; family Poaceae; genus Triticum; species Triticum aestivum. The sequence continues at coordinate 551,909,841 of NC_057804.1, forward strand.
ATTTGTGAAGACGGTCTTCTTAGTAACTGATCATCCTCAGCCAAACTCATGTCCATTAGCCATGTGCATTTCCCGTACCGCAAATCAAACACTTGGCTGCTTATTCATGTTTGAGCATCGATCGGTCTCCTCGTGAGAATCTTATGTTATAATTTTCTTCCTAGCATCTACCTGGGGAGTGAACAACCCACTAGACATGCCTAGGCCTTCCAGAACGCATGGCAACACCACGGTCACGCGGTGACCACACGGCGGACATGCGAGCTTATGCGCTCTAGAGTTGGGGCCCTCAGCCACCGTCCAAACCTCGATGTCTCGCCATCAAACCATGTATTTCTGATTAAATAGATACTTATTTACCTAGAAATGATTTCTGAAAAAAATAAATAGCAAACTATGAGGCACCTGCAGTTCAAATTTGACCCGCTTCCGGCTGAATCAGCGGGAATTTGTCTTTTTCACCAGAGGTGGATCAAAACTTCTGACACCCAACCATTTTGTCAATTGTGCATTATATATGGCCTAGTATTTTATAAAATTGATTAGGTCCAATTTTGCAACAAATATATGGTAGGTCCTTCACAAAAAAAACTCATTTCAGGCACTCAGAAAATGGAAAATGGTTTTTCGTCCAAAGAAAATGAAAACTTCCTTAGGCAACATTATTTGCCATTCCAATATGCACCCTTGTGCACAATATGAGATCATTTGAACAAACTATGCCACAAATGTGGCCATAAGATTGATCATTTGGCTTGAAAGCCATGAATCTTCAGAGATGATAGCTCATTTTTGAGAACACTTTTTTAAAATAATTGTCGTATTACAAGTTTCTTATTTTCCCGAGGAACTTGGCCACATATAATGACACATTGCGAAGGATTCCCAATTTTTTGATTTTTTTTGATTTTTTTATGCCCGTTTTAAAATGCGGTCAAAATGGCGGGAATGACCGTTCCTAGCTAGTGGTTGAATCTTGGAATTTTTTGGTGTTTCTCTGATTAAATAGGTACTTATGTAACTAGAAATGATTTTTGGAAAAAATAAATAGCAAACTATGAGGCAGCTACAGTTCAAATTTGACCCGCTTCCTCCTGAATCGACGACAGTTTGTCTTTTTCACCAGAGATGAATCAGAACTTTTTTCACCCAACCATTTTGTCAATTGTGCATTATATATGGCCTAGTATTTTATTAAATTGATTTGGTCCATTTTTGCAACAATTATTTGGTAGTTCCTTCACAAAAAAACCTCCTTTTGGGCACTCAGAATATGAAAATGAATTTTCCGTGCAAAGAAAATGAAAACTTTCTTAGACAACATTGTTTGGAATTCCAAGATGTACCCTTATGCACAATATGAGATCATTTGAACAAACTATGCTATGAATGTGGCCATAAGATTGATCATTTGGCTTGAAAGCCATGAATCTTCACGCATGAGAGCTCATTTCTGAGAACACTTTTTTTAAAATAATTACCGTATTACAAGTTTATTATTTTTCCTGGAAACTTGGTCGCATAAAATGACACAATGCGAAGGTTTTCCAATTTTTTGAATTTTTTTGAATTTTTTATGCCCGTTTCAAAATGCGGTCAAAACGGCTGGCTTGACCGTTCCTAGCTAGTGGTTGAATCTTGCAATTTTTTTGGTGTTTCTATGATTAAATAGATACTTATTTACCTAGAAATGATTTTTGTAAAAAATAAATAGCAAACTATGAGGCAGCTGTAGTTCAAATTTGACCCGTTTCCAACTGAATCGACGGCAGTTTGTCTTTTTCACCAGAGGTGGATCAAAACTTTTTTGACCCAACCATTTTGTCAATTGTGCATTATATATGGCCTAGTATTTTACAAAATTGATTTGGTCCAATTTTTGCAACAATTATTTGGTAGGTCCTTCACAAAAAAACCTCATTTGGGCCAATCGAAAAATGGAAAATGGTTTTTCCGTGCACAGAAAATGAAAACTTTCTTAGGCAACATTGTTTTCCATTCCAAGATGCACCCTTTTGCACAATATGAGATCATTTGAACAAACTATGCCATGAATGTGGCCATAAGATTGATCATTTGGCTTGAAAGCCATGAATCTTCACGCATGATAGCTCATTTCTGAGAACACCTTTTTTAAAATAATTACCGTATTACAAGTTTATTATTTTTCCTGGAAACTTGGTCGCATATAATGACACAATGCGAAGGTTTTCCAATTTTTTGAATTTTTATGAATTTTTTATGCCCGTTTCAAAATGCGGTCAAAACGGCTGGCATGACCGTTCCTAGCTAGTGGTTGAATCTTGCAATTTTTTGGTGTTTCTATGATTAAATAGATACTTATTTACCTAGAAATGATTTTTGGAAAAAATAAAGAGCAAACTATGAGGCAGCTGTAGTTCAAATTTGACCCGTTTCCAGCTGAATCGATGGCAGTTTGTCTTTTTCACCAGAGGTGGATCAAAACTTTTTTGACCCAACCATTTTGTCAATTGTGCATTATATATGGCCTAGTATTTTACAAAATTGATTTGGTCCAATTTTGCAACAATTATTTGGTAGGTCCTTCACAAAAAAACCTCATTTGGGGCAATCGAAAAATGGAAAATGGTTTTTCCGTGCATAGAAAATGAAAACTTTCTTAGGCAACATTGTTTTCCATTCCAAGATGCACCCTTTTGCACAATATGAGATCATTTGAACAAACTATGCCATGAATGTGGCCATAAGATTGATCATTTGGCTTGAAAGCCATGAATCTTTAGAGATGATAGCTCATTTCTGAGAACACTTTTTTAAAATAATTGCCGTATTACAAGTTTGTTATTTTTCCTGGGAACTTGGCCACATATAAGGACACAATGCAAAGGTTTCCCAATTTTTTGATTTTTTTGAATTTTTTATGCCCGTTTCAAAATGCGGTCAAAACGGCGGGAATAATCGTTCCTAGTTAGTGGTTGAATCTTGGAATTTTTTTGGCGTTTATCTGATTAAATAGATACTTATGTACCTAGAAATAATTTTTGGAAAAAATAAAGAGCAAACTACGAGGTAGCTACAGTTCAAATTTGACTCGCTTCCAGCTAAATCGACGAAAATTTGTCTTTTTCACGAGAGGTAGATCAAAACTTTTTACACCCAACCATTTGGTCAATTGTGCATTAAATATGTTCTAGTATTTTAGAAAATTAATTTGGTAAAAATTTGTAATAAATATATGATAGGTCCTTAACAAAAGAACTCATTTTGGACACACGATAAATGAAAAAATGAATTAAAAAATGTCATTTCTCATAACTCTTTATAAAAATATTTGTCTTATTTCAATTTGTGATTATTCCTGAAAACTAAATTCAAATTTGCTAACACAATGCGAAGTTTTTTTTTTCAATTTTTCAGGTCATGATAAAATAGCTAACATGATTTAGCACCTTACTTTTAGTCGATTACGACCAATTTAAATGGTCAAAATATCATACCTGTATACTGCGTTTTGATTGGTCCAGAGGCCTCTCACGCGGATCGTGGATAATCACCGCCGGATGCTCCTGGATCCAACGGCCCGCCCGTCGCCCGTCTCACCCACGTCCCGCACTCCTCCTCTCGCACCCTTCTCTCCCTCGCACTGACGCCCCTCTCTCCTCTCCCTCACTCTGATCTGATCTGAATCCACCGCCGCCCACCGTCGCCCACCCCCACCGCCGCCCACTGTCGCCCACCCCCTCCGCCGCCCACCCCACCGTCGACGACCCTCACCATCGAGCCCACGCCCCGACCCGCGCCCTCTAGTACTCGCCCGCAACCCTCACCCGTGGCTAGGGTTTCGGCCGCCACCCCTAACTTCGTCGGGATCTGCCAAATCCGGCGACGGCGAGGCCAGAGGTGGCCGGATCTGGCACCGGTAAGCCCCTCCCCTCCTTATTCGTGCACTATCTCCTCCTCACCTCACCTTGTCTTGTGTTCCCTTTCGGCAGGTCAACATGGTTGTGGATGGGACAACGACGATGGCAGGAGGGGCGAACCTCCATGGGACGGGTCTCCACCAAGGAGATGGAGCTCCTTCTCCATCCAATTTGGCCATCTTCGGCCGCCTCCTCCAGATCCTCGCCGACCACGGGCCCCTCACCGTCGGCAACACCTGGAACCACGCCAAGGTACCCTCCTCAACTCACTCGGCTGTCCGTGCGTGTGTCAACAACCCCTAGCTCTTGAGCTCCATGTATTGCTGCGACTTTGTTCGTCCATGGCCGGCCAGTAGATGTGGTGGTATTAAGAGCTGATGGAACTGGTGCCCGGAAGCAAGTAGTACAGCTTGGCCTCTGCCTGTACTTCCTTCTTTGATTAGATGATTCTTAGACCAGGAAGATTGTAGCTTCTGCCCTCTTTTTAGTGCCTTAGCTTCTTGCATTTGGGGAGCAAATAAAGTGATAGTTTTACCCTTCTTCGCACCTAACCGTACTCATGTATGTTAATACCAGGTAGTCTATTACAGACTAGTGTCCTGTGATTAGATGCAATATGTTGTACGTTCAACTCAGTGATTTCAGTCTGAGTATTTTGGTGCTAGTAGGAATTTTCTGCAATTAGGATTGTATATCAGGCATCTTTTAGTCCGTTGTCACCGAATAAGCTGAATGTGTATGCTATGACAGACACCTGGTGGTGAGGTAAACAATTGATTCTTGTTCATGCCACTTCTTTTTTAGATGCTCAATGTGCTCACTACATCACTTTGTTATGCTATTTATTCAAAGTGTATGTATTCAATGTCCTCCTGGACATGCAGTTAGTCTGTATCTGTCTTAGTGAAGACACAAGAGAAGACTGTTACAACGATAGTATGTGCTACATTTGATCCCGGGTTGTATAACATATCTGTTACTGCAGGTCACCCATCCTCGAGGAGCAGAAGGAGGGACGCATCTAGCTGGCCATCAAGGGCCTGCTCTGCTCCTCTTCTTCCTTGACCATCGGTACCACCACGTTCCCGGGCTTCCAAGGCACGCCAGCACACCGCCGCCATGCCTCCTCTGCTCTCCGGGCTCGGACCAATCGCTCGACCCTTCAGGTACGCACGTCTCCTGCTATTATCTCAACCCTGTGAGTGCCAACTTGCCTCTTGCCTGCCAAGAGTGTTGACTGAATTGCTTCTGATACATGTATGTGTGTGTTTGTGTGCAGCACAAGCCCTGCAGCAGCTGACATGGGTTCAGGTGTCCCCTCCCCTGATGGCTATAAATCTACCATGCTCTGCTAATTCTATGCGAGCACTGTTAGGCGTTCGTTTGTATTTGCAAATTAGCAGCAGCTTGCAGAATATGTGTCGTCCAAAGCGTTGCCTTAATACAATCTGCGTATCATTAACTGGTATCCATATGGAGATAGTTTAGCAGAGGAAGAAATAAACACCTATGTTTCTTGGTCCGTGAAATTGCATTGGAGAGATGGGTCTATTATATATAGGCGATACATTACACTAGTTGAATTTGACCACGCACCAACTCCAACAAGTGATACGTGCATGCTAATTGTTATTAGCTTCAAAACCTAGTAAATGCCTTCTTGCACTAGGTACACCCCTGAATTTTTTTCCTTTACAACCTGATCAATGTACAACCTGTTTGCTTGAAAGTAATTTTAGTTGATTCTTTGATGGAGCGCTAAGACTGCTACTATTGAGTACATTCTGTCAACTTGTGTGTCAGTAAGAACAAAAACTAATTATCTAAGGTCCTGTTATTATTACCTATATATGACATTGCTACTGGATTGCCTAGTGCCCCTCTTCATGGTGGGCTAAACTTGTATTTGCTCCTGCTGCTGCGTTTTGATGATCATGAGTGTGATGCATTTTGATGATCTCCTTGTACCAGATGAGTCCGTCGATGAAGCGGCAGCATCTCCTCTAGAGGGTGACGGTGGTGGCAGCGCTTGTGTGCGGCTTCGACTGCAACCTCCTCTGCGGTGAGTCCTTCTCCTACCTCTAGCTCCATCTCTGAGCTGCTGTAATACCATGCTCTGTTTCATGGCCGTGGCTTATTTAGTCTGTGCTTGCTATGCCTTGTGTATTGGAGCCTAATTAGCTTCTATTAGGGGATAATCTAGTGGTTATACCAAGATTTTACATGAAATTTTGTTCTGCTTATTCTGCTAAGGTTGTTTGCAATGGTTATACATATGTTACACAATTTTTGCTGCTGGCTAATGAGCTTTAGAGATGGTAACATGGTGCTGCACTCTCAGGACCATCTTATGACACACAATCAATTTTTGGTGTGCTCAAATTTTTAATTTTAGTGATAAGGAAATATCCCACCTAGTTTGCTGGCTCTCTCACTTGAGTTGGTTTAATAGTAGTGGCCTCCTGACTTGTACTTAGTTGGGTAGGTGCTGGCTGGGAGCAAAAGTTTATATGCATGGATAATGGACTTGCACTAAATGGACACAAATAAAGGAGTTGAGTATTAAGTGAACTTGTTCTAACTGGAAACAATTTCTGTATGGTGTACATAAATATCGAGTTGATAGCTGATTTGTAGCAAATATAGTTGCGCGTAACTTCTTTACTTGGTTCCTCTTTTACAGGAGCTCCAGGCCTAAGAAAGTTGGAAGTGCGAAGACGTGAAGAAAAGCGCGAAGCCGTGAAGTGCTACTCAGCAAAGAGTTGTCTGTTCTATTTGACTGTAATATTGTAATAGCTGGTATACCTAGGTTGTAATAGTCTACAGAAATTGAAGTACACTAATCTAGTGTCATTTGACGAGTTTCACATGTTCTCTTGTTTGGAATATTTGATTATGAATGTGATTTGATTGTGTGTGAGATGGGAACCTGACCAGTGCAACTCACTTATGAAATAATATGACTAGTTCGTAACTTTCTTATGTGTGGGATTAATATATGAGATTAACATGACTAGTGGGACCAGCTCCAAAATATATTTTCCAAAAATATATAATTAATAGACTGTAAAAGGCCAAAGCCCAGAGATAAAAAGGCTGAAATATTGGGCTTGGCCCATGTAGCCCAATAGAATTCGTAGGAATTATAATAATAAAAAAATGTCGAATTGTTGGGCTAGGCCCATGTAGAAAACCGAATTGGACCGGGCTGAATCTTGTGCCACATCAGCTTGCCACGCTGGATGCCTATGTGGCCTGGGGAGGTTGCTAGTGACCAAAACGCCACAGTAGGAATATTTTGGTCGTAAACATCCACGACCTTCTCACAGAGAAGGTCGCTATAGTCAGTTTACGACCCTCAGCTTTTGACCTTCTATTTTTGGTCAAAAAAAGGTCGCAAATGAAAAACAATGACCTTTAAGTGACCAATAGTCAAGGTCACAAGTTTACATATTTCTTGTAGTGTCGATTTAACTAAAGTAGGAGAAATAGACACCCGCAAGTGACCTTTATGCAAAACTAGTTGCATGTCAATCGGTGGAACCGGTCTCATGTACGTGGACATGTAAGGTTTGTCCGGGCCGCTTCATCCCACAATACCGACGAATCAAAATAAGACGTTGATGGTAAGAAGTAGGACTATCATCACCCACAACTCTTTGTGTTCTAGTTGTGCATATCATCTACGCGTAGACCTGGCTCATGATGCCACTCTTGGGAAACATAGCATGGAAAACAAAAAAAAATTACACACACGCAATGATCTATCCATGGAGATGCATAGCAACAAGGGGGAGAGTATGTCTCCGTACCCTCGTAGACCGTAAGCGGAAGCGCTAGACAACGTGGTTGATGTAGTCGAACTTCTTCGAAATCCAACCGATCAAGTACCTAACGTATGGCACCTCCGCGTTCTGCACACGTCCAGCTCGGTGACATCCTCTACCTTCTTGATCCAGCAAGATGGCGAGGTAGTAGATGAGTTTCGAAAGCACGACGGCGTGGTGACGGTGATGGTGAAGTCATCTCCACAGGGCTTCATCCTAGGCACTATGAAAATATGACCGAGGGTGTAAACGATGGAGGGGGGCGTCGCACACGGCTAGGCAATTGTCTGTTATGTGCTAGGCGCCCCCTCTCACATATATATAGGTGGGAGGGAGGGAGGAGCAGCCATAGGAGGCTCCCAAGTAGGAGGAATCCTACTTGGAGTCCCTCCCAAGCAGCGCCCGCTTCCTGCCTTATATAGGTGCGAGGAAAAGGCAGGGGAGGGTGGCGCCCTCCCCCCTTTTCCTTTCTCCCATGAGAGGGAAAGGCAGGACGGGCTAGCCCTCCCCCTTTTCCTTCCCTTAGGGCCTGCTGTCTAAAGAAGGGGTGCACCAGGGGCTGGTATGTTCCCCCTTTGGCCCATTAGGCCCATATCTTTGCCGGGGTTGCCCGGAACCCCTTCTGGTGACCCGATAAGTACCCGTTAACCCCACACATACTTCCGGTATTTGAACACCATCATCCTATATATATCAATATTTACCTCTTGATCATTTTGCGACTCCTAGTCATGTCCGTCATCTCATCCAGGACTCCGAACAACATTTGGTCATCAAATCATATAACTCATATAACACTATATTGTCAAAAAACTTTAAGCGTGCGAACCCTATGGGTTCGAGAACTATGTAGACATGACCGAGACACCTCTTCGGTCAATAACCAATAGTGGAACCTGGATGCCCATATTGGATCCTACATATTCTACGAAGATCTTTATCGGTCGAACCGTTATGACAACATACGTAATTCCCTTTGTCCATCGGTATGTTACTTGCCCGAGATTCGGTCGTCGGTATCTTTATACCTAGTTCAATCTCGTTACTGGCAACTCTATTTACTCATTCCATAATACATCACATCATAACTAACCCCTTAGTCATTTGCTTGCAAGCTTATGATGTGTATTACCAAGAGGGCCCAGAGATACCTCTCGATACTCGGAGTGACAAATTCTAATCTCGATCTATGCCAACTCAACAAACACCTTCGGAGATACCTGTAGAGCATCTTTATGACCACCCAGTTATGTTGTGGCGTTTGATAGCACAAAAGGTATTCCTCCGGTATCCGGGAGTTGCATAATCTCATAGTCGAAGGAATATGTATTTGACATGAAGAAAGCAATAACAATAAACTGAACGATCAATATGCTAAGCTAACGGATGGGTCTTGTCCATCACATCATTCTCCTAATGATGTGACCCCCTTATCAAATGACAACACACTAACCATCTTTGATCAACGAGGTAGTCTAGTAGAGTCTTACTAGGGACACGGTATTTTGTATGTATTCACACATGTATTTAAGTTTCTTATCTATATGATTCTAGCAAGAATAAGAAACCTTTATCATGAATAAGTAAATATAAAATAACAACTTTATTATTGACTCTAGGGCATATTTACTTCAGGGAGAACGCACGACGTCTCCCCAGCTATGCAAAGGATGCGCCCCACTTGCTGGGGGAGGTGGACCTTTGGAGGAGGTCCACATGGAGGAAGAGGTGCCGGAGGTGCCCGACACCAAAAATGGCGACGCACGGGGGGTGTCGTGAGGCCGAGCCCTTCGGAGGGCTCCGCCACAGCATGCACAGATGCAACAACCGCAGTGAGCCCCGAGCGCCAGCCAGTGCACCAAGAGCCGAGGGCAACCACGCCAAGCCCCTGCGCGCGACAAAGTCGTAGGAGGAGGCAGAGGATGTGGAGAACCCCCATCACCCAATGGGGGGCGAAGCCCCAACAGGCGGAGACATCGTGGGGCTTGCTGAAGCTGCAGCGTAGGCCACAACACTCTACTCTGGCGCGGGACTCTGCACCATGCCCGGTTAGCCCTCATCACCTTCAAGGCTGACCTCATGGTCGAGGAGGAGAACCTCCACCAGGAGCGTGTGCGCCTCGTGGAGGGCTGTCAGCAGATGGAAAAGGCTGTCAAGTTAGGCCGCCGGCAGGATGGCGTCGTGCGGGAGGAGCGCGAGGAGGCCGTACGGAAGACCAAGGAGCTCATTGATGGGGCGACCCGTGATGTGGAAGAGGCTGCTCGACGACTTGAGGAGGTGGAGGCCACGGAGAAGGCCTTCATGGAGTGCGCCGCAGCTCGCGAGGCCCAGCTCACCCCTCACAAGAGGCCCTCACCAGGTGCAAGAGCATGGTGGCAGTCCAGGAACTAGACATGGAGATCCGGGAGCACGAGCTCGCGCTGACCACCACCGAGCAGGAGAAGGAGCGCGAGCTCCTAGAGAACCCGGAGCACACCATGGCGGCTGCCGAGGGCGGAGGCGTCGCTAGCGACGATGGCGCAGACAGTGGCTCATTCGCTTGAGTCTTCACCTTTTGTTTCATGTCATAGAGCAGACGTGGCCCCATGGGGGCATGAAGACATTGCCTAGCACTTTTTATTGAAGCACTTAATATTTGCTATGTTTTCATCTCCTCGTGAAGTCTTTCTTCCCTTTTTACGTTGCCCTTGTGCCCTGCGTCATTAGGACCCAGCCCCCGAACGGGCCTCGTCCGTCGCTAGTATGTCAGGTTGCGATGCCTAGACAAGCCCAGGAGGTGAGAGGCACCAGGAGCTAGTGAGGGTTCCCGAGACATGATGCTTAGGGACCTCCCCCCATTGACGCACAGGCGGCTTGTGCCCAGGAAAAAAAGATGCTTCGAGAGGAACGTGAAGGAAAAAAAGCGAAGGCTACTACCCAAGTCTCAAGAGGCAATTTAGACTTTGCCCTTTCGAGGCGTGTGGCTTGGCATGGGGCCCTCTGTGGGGCATGGCTCGAGAGGGGTGCTTGCCCGTGAAGCCCCTTTGTCGTGGAATAGTCACGGCAGATGTCCCAGTGTGAGGACTTAGTCATGGAGACATCGCAACTAGGTTAGATTAAAGGGGTTAAACGGGACAAAGGACACAGAGAGTTTATACTGGTTCGTCCCCTTGCGGTGAAGGTAAAGGCCTAATCCAGTTTGAGGTGGTATTGCTTATGTATTGATTACCAGGGAGCGAATACGCTTGACCTAGCTTTCGATCTCTTGTTTCTTGCCCTGAACCGCTGCCGGGTCGTCCCTTTATATACACAGGTTGACGCTCGGCGGCTCTCGAAGTCCCGACCGGCTCATAGACAATGTGTTCGGCCTGGTGACTAAATATACTTGCCTTACAATATAAGTCATACACATATGGCGGTTTACCCCTATGGGCCTTAAGTCGCCCTTGGGCCTTGGGCCCCTGCTTCATGAACCGCCATCTTCAACATCCTCAGGCTTCGTATTGATGAACCGCCATAGGTATAACCCGGCCCCTCCTGGCCGGGTCATACCTAATAGTCATATCCCCAACATTAGGCCCCAGATTGATTTGAACTTGTTCATGTCAATCTTCAACACTTAGAAAAAATCCTTCCTTCTTGATTTGTGCAAGACCTCATAACCCGCCATGACATCATCTTCTGCGATGGTGGTAACCCGCCATGACGTCATCTGGCATTTTAATTTTACACAATACCCAATATATCTTAACAGATCCTTATCTTTAATAACCATCTTGAAAATGGAGGCGCCCGAGCGGCTGGATAATCATTCTTTGGCCTCCTTGTTTTTCGTGCCCACCTGTTACCCTTCTCCTTATAAATAGGGTCAAACATCCCTCTTTTCATTTTCTCCCTTGCCTTCTCGTCTTATTCTTCCTCCCACGACTCCTCTGCCGCCTCGAGCTTCGCCGCCGCCGTCCTTCGACCACTGCACCAACTCAGGCTGCTGCATCAACCTGACTGGTCCAGAAAACATTGGCGCTCCACCGCAGTCCATCTGCATCTGTAAGTGTTCCTCTCCTATGCGTCAGATCTGCATTAGGGTTAGCCCTGTTTTTCGGTGTTCTTCGTTGTTCTTTGCTTTCTTCTTCAACCCCAGTAGCTTCTGATCTGAATAGAGTATAAAACTCGTCGGTAGCAGTTTAGCCTTTGTTTTTAGTACCAGCATACTTTTTCCTTCATAGAAGATCTCATCGGAGCACACGAACTCGTCTGCTGCCGCTTTAGGTTTAGAATTTACTACATTTTCGGAACTGCCATAGATAAAAAATTATAGCTTCAGTCTGTGAAATCTGTTTGTCCATCACTTAGCAAAAATTTCCTTCTTGATAAATCTTAACTATCAGTATTGTCATGGCGGCTTACATCACCAGTCATAACCAGTCATATGTCATTAGGCCCCTTTTAAGCTGCCATTTTGAATATGTACTGTAGTGTTTTACCTCCGGCTTAATGAATCAACTTAAAGCGGCAAAATTGTTCTTTCTTTTAGGCTTATTTCTTCACAATGCCGTCGAAGACAGCCACTTCATGTAATTGGGTTCCCTCCATTGTCACTAAGGACACACTCAAAGACTTCGTCAAAACCGGCTATTTACCAGAAAAAACTGTCATGCATTATCGCGCCCCCAATCCAGAAGAAGAAAAACCTCATCCAAAGGATGATGAGGTCATTGTTTTTACTGACCACATGAATCGGGGCTTCTCACCGCCCGGTTCAAAAAAATTCCGAGATGTTCTACAATTCCGTGTCAAACATCTACAACTTTCAAGTTTTCTGCGAAGTATACCTTCAAGAGGAGCCCAGTGTTGAACTGTTTAGGGAATACTTTTATTTGAACCGCCAAAATGAGTTTACGAACGGACCCAGCTTGGAACTTGGCGGGATCTCAATTCAACAAAGAAGAGATGCTATCTTCCCCTATGCTCCCTTGCTGAGTCACCCCAAAGATTGGAACTAGACATGGTTTTACTGCAAAGATATCTCTCCGGCTGATGAGAATCCACTACCGGGTTATCGTGCCCAACGTCTTGACCCAAAACATCATCTTCCTGAGAAGCTTACCGCTGCTGAACGTGCAAAGCTCGCCCCCACCATTGCAAAGGTCAAAGCTCTTCCGGGAAATGGTTTAACTGGCATTGATTTGGTTTGATGCTGGGTTTCTTGGCGGATTATACCCTTGAGTCACCAATCCGGCTTAATGTGTACTTACACAGGTGGTAAAAAGGATCCACTACTGTTGGGGAACGTAGTAATTTCAAAAAAATTCCTACGCACACGCAAGATCATGGTGATGCATAGCAACGAGAGGGGACAGTATTATCCACGTACCCTCGTAGACCGATAGCGGAAGCGTTATGACAACGCGGTTGATGTAGTCGTACGACTTCACGATCCGACCGATCCAAGTACCGAACGTACGGCACCTCCGAGTTCAGCACACGTTCAGCTCGATGACGATCCCCGGACTCTGATCCAGCAGGGTGTCGGGGATGAGTTCCGTCAGCACGACGGCATGGTGACGATGATGATGTTCTACCGATGCAGGGCTTCGCCTAAGCACCGCAACGATATGACCGAGGTGGAATATGGTGGAGGGGGGCACCGCACACGGCTAAGGAACGATCACGAAGATCAACTTGTGTCTCATGGGGTGCCCCCTGCCCCCGTATATAAAGGAGGGAGGGGGGAGGTGCGTCCGGCCCCTAGGGGTGCGCCTGGAGGAGTTCTACTCCCACCGGGAGTAGGACTCCCCCCTCTTGCCTTGTAGAAGAAGGAAAGGGGGGAGGGGAAAGAGGAAAGGGGGGCGCCGCCCCCTCTTCCTTGTCCTATTTGGACTAGGGGGGGAGGGGGCGCGTGGCCTGCCCTGGCCGGCCCTCCTCTTCTCCCTTAGGGCCCATGTAGGCCCATTAACCCCCGGTACTCCAGCAAAATCTCGATTTCACCCGGAACGATTCCGATATCCAAATATAGGCTTCCAATATATCAATATTTATGTCTCGACCATTTCGAGACTCCTTGTCGTGCTCGTGATCATATCCGGGACTCTGAACAACCTTCGATACATCAAAACTTATAAACTCATAATAAAACTGTCATCGAAATGTTAAGCGTGCGGACCCTACGGGTTCGAGAACTATGTAGACATGACCTAGAACTGTTTCCGATCAATAACCAATAGCGGAACCTGGATGCTCATATTGGCTCCCACATATTCTACGCAGATCTTTATCGGTCAGACCGCATAACAACATACGTTGTTCCCTTTGTCATCGGTATGTTACTTGCCCGAGATTTGATCGTCGGTATCTCAATACCTAGTTCAATCTCGTTACTGACAAGTCTCTTTACTCGTTCCGTAATACACCATCTCACAACTAACTCATTAGTTGCAATGCTTACAAGGCTTAAGTGATGTGCATTACCGAGAGGGCCCAGAGATACCTCTCCGACAATCGGAGTGACAAATCCTAATATCGAAATACGCCAACCCAACAAGTACCTTTGGAGACACCTGTAGAGCACCTTTATAATCATCCAGTTACATTGTGACGTTTGGTAGCACACAAAGTGTTCCTCCGGTAAACGGGAGTTGCATAATCTCATAGTCATAGGAACATGTATAAGTCATGAAGAAAGCAATAGCAGAAAACTAAACGATCAAGTGCTAAGCTAACGGGATGGGTCAAGTCAATCACATCATTCTCCTAATGATGTGATCCCGTTAATCAAATGAAAACTCTTTTGTCCATGGCTAGGAAACATAACCATCTTTGATAAACGAGCTAGTCAAGTAGAGGCATACTAGTGACACTATGTTTGTCTATGTATTCACACATGTATTATGTTTCCGGTTAATACAATTCTAGCATGAATAATAAACATTTATCATGATATAAGAAATAAATAATAACTTTATTATTGCCTCTAGGGCATATTTCCTTCAGTCTCCCACTTGCACTAGAGTCAATAATCTAGTTCACATCACCATGTGATTCAATATCAATATTCACATCTGTATGTGATTAACACCCATAGTTCACATCGTCATGTGACCAACACCCAAAGGGTTTACTAGAGTCAATAATCTAGTTCACATCGCTATGTGATTAACACCCAAAGAGTACTAAGGTATGATCATGTTTTGCTCATGAGAGAAGTTTAGTCAACGGGTCTATCACATTCAGAGCCGTATGTATTTTGCAAATATTCTATGTCTACAATGCTCTGAACGGAGCTACTCTAGCTAATTGCTCCCACTTTCAATATGTATCCAGATTGAGACTTAGAGTCATCTGTATCAGTGTAAAATCTTGCACCAATGTAACTCTTTACGACGGGCTCCTTTTATTAGCTCCATAATCGAGAAACATCTCCTTAGTCCTCGCTAAGGATATTCTTGATCGCTATCCAGTGATCTACTCAAAATTGTATTCCTTTGCCAAACTCGGAGCAAGGTATACAATAGGTCTGGTACACAGCATAACATACTTTATAGAACCTATGACTGAGGCATAGGGAATGACTTTTCATTCTCTTTCTATTTTCTGTCGTGGTCAGGATTTGAGTCTTACTCAATTTTACACCTTGCAAGACAGGCAAGAACTCCTTCTTTGACTGTTCCATTTTGAACTACTTCAAAATCTTATCAAGGTATGTACTCATTGAAAATCTCATCAAGCCTCTTGATCTATCTCAATAGATCTTGATGCTCAATATGTAAGTAGCTTTACTGAGGTCTTTCTTTGAAAAACTCCTTTCAAATACTCCTTTATGCTTTCCAGAAAATTCTACATCATTTCCGATCAACAATATGTCATTCACATATACTTATCAGAAAGTCTATAGTGCTCCCACTCACTTTATTGTAAATACAGGCTTCATCGCAAGCCTGTATTAAAACTGTATGCTTTGATCAACTTATCAAAGCGTATATTCCAACTCCGAGAGGCTTGCACCAGTCCATAAATGGATCGCTGGAGCTTGCACACTTTGTTAGCTCCCTTTGGATCGACAAAACCTTCTGGCTGCATCATATACAACTCTTCTTTAATAAATCCATTAAGGAATGTAGTTTTGACATCCATTTGCCAGATTTCATAAAATGTGGCATTTGCTAACATGATTCAAACAGACTTAAGCATCGTTACGAGTGATAAAATCTCATCGTATTCAACACCTTGAACTTGTCAAAAACCTTTTGCAACAAGTTGAGCTTTGTAGATAGTAACACTACTATCAGTGTCTGTCTTCCTCTAGAAGATCCATTTATTTAACTTGGCTTGCTGATAATCGAGCAAGTCAACCAAAGTCCATACTTTGTTCTCATACATGGATCCTATCTTAGATTTTATGGCTTCAAGCCATTTCGCGGAATCTGGGCTCACCATCGCTTCCTCATGGTTCGTAGGTTCATCATGCTCTAGTAACATGACTTCCAGAACAGGATTACCGTACCACTCTGGTGCGGATCTTACTCTGGAATACCTACGAGGTTCGGTAGTAACTTGATCTGAAGCTTCATGATCATCATCATTAGCTTCCTTACTAATTGGTGTAGGAATCACAAGAACTGATTTCTGTGATGAACTACTTTCCAATAAGGGAGCAGGTACAGTTACCTCGTCAAGTTCTACTTTCTTCCCACTCACTTCTTTCGAGAGAAACTCCTTCTCTAGAAAGGATCCACCTTAGCAACGAATAACTTGCCTTTGGATCTGTGATAGAAGATGTACCTAACAGTTTCCTTTGGGTATTCTATGAAGACGCATTTCTCCGATTTAGGTTCGATCTTATCAGGTTGAAACTTTTTCACATAAGCATCGCAGCCCCAAACTTTAAGAAATAACAACTTTGGTTTCTTGCTAAACCACAGTTCATAAGTCGTCGTCTCAACGGATTTTGATGGTGCCATATTTAAAGTGAATGCAACTGTCTCTAATGCATAATCCCAAAATGATAGTGGTAAACTGATAAGAGACATCATAGGTCGCACAATATCTAATAAAGTGTGGTTACGACGTTCGGACACACCGTTACGCTGTGGTGTTCCAGGTGGCATGAGTTTGTGAAAGTATTCCACATTTATTTTAACTGAAGGCCAAACTCGTAACTCAAATATTCTTCTCCACGATCAGATCGTAGAAACTTTATTTTTCTTGTTACGATGATTCTCCACTTCACTCTGAAATTCTTTGAACTTTTCAAATGTTTCAGACTTGTGTTTCATTAAGTAGATATATCCATATCTGCTCAAATCATCTGTGAAGGTGAGAAAATAACGATATCTGCCACGAGCCTCAACATTCATTGGACCACATACATCTGTATGTATGATTTCCAATAAATCTGTTGCTCTCTCCATTGTACCGGAGAATGGCGTTTTAGTCATCTTGCCCATAAGGCACGGTTCGCAAGTACCAAGTGATTCATAATCAAGTGGTTCCAAAAGTCCATCAGTATGGAGTTTCTTCATGCGCTTTACACTGATATGACCCAAACGACAGTGCCACGAATAAGTTGCACTATCATTATTAACTTTTCATCTTTTGGCTTCAATATTATGAATATGTGTATCACACGATCGAGATCCAACAAACCATTTTCATTGGGTGTATGACCATAGAAGGTTTTATTCATGTAAACAGAACAACAATTATTCTCTAACTTACATGAATAACCGTATTGCAATAAACATGATCAAATCACATTCATGCTCAACGCAAACACCAAATAACACTTATTTAGGTTCAACACTAATCCCGAAAGTATAGGGAGTGTGCGATGATGATCATATCAATCTTGGAACTACTTCCAACACACATCGTCACCTCACCCTCAACTAGTTTCTGTTTATTCTGCAATTCCCGTTTCAAGTTACTACTCTTAGCAACTGAACCAGTATCAAATACCAAGGGGTTGCTATAAACACTAGTAAAGTACACATTAATAACATGTATATCAAATATACCTATATTCACTTTGCCATCCTTCTTATCCTCCAAATACTTGGGGTAGTTCCACTTCCAGTGACCAGTCCCTTTGCAGTAGAATCACTTAGTCTTATGCTTAGGTCCAGACTTGGGCTTCTTCACTTGAGCAACAACTTGCTTGCTATTCTTCTTGAAGTTCCCCTTCTTCCCTTTTCCCTTTTTCTTGAAACTAGTGATCTTGTCCACCATCAACACTTTGATGTTTTTCTTTGATTTCTACCTTCGCCGATTTTTTGCATCGCGAAGAGCTTGGGATTTGTTTTCATCATCCCTTGCATATTATAGTTCATCACGAAGTTCTACTAACTTGGTGGTGGTGACTAGATAATTCTGTCATTCACTATCTTATCTGGAAGATTAACTCCCACTTGATTCAAGCGATTGTAGTACCCAAACAATCTGAGCACATGCTCACTAGTTGAGCGATTCTCCTCCATGTTTTAGCTATAGAACTTGTTGGAGACTTCATATCTCTCAACTCGGGTATTTGCTTGAAATATTAACTTCAACTCCTGGAACATCTCATATGGTCCATGACATTCAAAACATCTTTGAAGTCCCGATTCTAAGCCATAAAGCATGGTGCACAAAACTATCAAGTAGTCATCATATTGAGCTAGCCAAACGTTCATAACGTCTGCATCTGCTCCTTCAATAGGTCTGTCACCTAGCGGTGCATCAAGGACATAATTCTTCTGTGCAGCAATGAGGATAAACCTCAGATCACAGACCAAGTCCGCATCATTGCTACTAACATCTTTCAACTTAGTTTTCTCTAGGAATACATATAACAACATAGGGAAGCAACAACGTGAGCTATTGATCTACAACATAATTTGCAAAATACTACCAGGACTAAGTTCATGATAAATTAAAGTTCAATTAATCACATTACTTAAGAACTCCCACTTAGAAAGACATATCTCTAATCCTCTAAGTGATCACGTGATCCAAATCAACTAAACCATAACCGATCATCACGTGAAATGGAGTAGTTTTCAATGGTGAACATCACTATGTTGATCATATCTACTATATGATTCACGCTCGACCTTTCGGTCTCAGTGTTCCGAGGCCATATCTGCATATGCTAGGCTCGTCAAGTTTAACCTGAGTATTCTGTGTGTGCAAAACTGGCTTGCACCCGTTGTAGATGGACGTAGAGCCTATCACACCCGATCATCACGTGGTGTCTGGGCACGACGAACTTTGGCAATGGTGCATACTCAGGGAGAACACTTTTATCTTGAAATTTAGTGAAAGATCATCTTATAATGCTACCATCAATCAAAGCAAGATAAGATGCATAAAAGATAAACATCACATGCAATCAATATAAGTGATATGATATGGCCATCATCATCTTGTGCTTGTGATCTCCATCTCCGAAGCACCTCCATGATCACCATCGTCACCGGTGCGACACCTTGATCTCCATCGTAGCATCATTGTCGTTTACACCGTCTATTGCTTCTACGACTATCGCTACCGCTTAGTGATAAAGTAAAGCAATTACAGGGCGTTTGCATTTCATACAATAAAGCGACAACCATATGGCTCCTGCCAGTTGCCGATGACTTTGGTTACAAAACATGATCATCTCATACAATAAAATATAGCATCACGTCTTGACCATATCACATCACAACATGCCCTGAAAAACAAGTTAGACGTCCTCTACTTTGTTGTTGCAGGTTTTACGTGGCTGCTACGGGCTTAGCAAGAACCGTTCTTACCTACGCATCAAAACCACAACGATAGTTTGTCAAGTTGGTGCTGTTTTAACCTTCGCAAGGACCGGGCATGGCCACACTCGGTTCAACTAAAGTTGGAGAAACTGACACCCGCCAGCCACCTGTGTGCAAAGCACGTCGGTAGAACCAGTCTCGCGTAAGCGTACGCGTAATGTCGGTCCGGGCCGCTTCATCCAACAATACCGCTGAACCAAAGTATGACATGCTGGTAAGCAGTATGACTTATATCGCCCACAACTCACTTGTGTTCTACTCGTGCATATGACATCTACGCATAAAACCTGGCTCGGATGCCACTGTTGGGGAACGTAGTAATTTCAAAAAAATTCCTACGCACACGCAAGATCATGGTGATGCATAGCAACGAGAGGGGAGAGTATTGTCCACGTATCCTCGTAGACCGATAGCGGAAGTGTTATGACAACGTGGTTGATGTAGTCGTACGTCTTCACGATCCGACCGATCCAAGTACCGAACGTACGACACCTCCGAGTTCAGCACATGTTCAGCTCGATGACGATCCCCGGACTCCGATCCAGCAGGGTGTTGGGGATGAGTTCCGTCAGCACTATGGCGTGGTGACGATGATGATGTTCTACCAATGCAGGGCTTCGCCTAAGCACCGCAACGATATGATCAAGGTGGAATATGGTGGAGGGGGCACCGCACATGGCTAAGGACGATCACGAAGATCAACTTGTGTCTCATGGGGTGCCCCCCTGCCCCCGTATATAAAGAAGGGAGGGGGGAGGTGCGGCCGGCCCCTAGGGGTGCGCCTGGAGGAGTCCTACTCCCACCGGGAGTAGGACTCCCCCCTCTTGCCTTGTAGGAGAAGGAAAGGGGGGGAAGAGGAAAGGGGGGCGCCGCCCCCCCCCCTTCCTTGTCCTATTCGGACTAGGGGGGAGGGGGCGCGCGGCCTGCCCTGGCCGGCCCTCTTCTTCTCCCTTAGGGCCCATGTAGGCCCATTAACCCCCGGGGGGGGGGGGTTCCGGTAACCCCCCGGTACTCCGGTAAAATCCTGATTTCACCCGGAACGATTCCGATATCCAAATATAGGCTTCCAATATATCAATCTTTATGTAGGCACCCCCTATCTCCTGGGCTCCTCCTATCCAAATATAGGCTTCCAATATATCCAAATATAGGCGCCCCCTATATCCTGGGCTCCTCGAGTATCTTCTGACGTGGACTCCAAGTTTCCAGGATGATAATCTTCCAAAAAATCACGTTGCCGAAGGTTTCATTCCATTTGGACTCCGTTTGATATTCCTTTTCTTCAAAATACTGAAATAGGCAATAAAACAGCAATATGGGCTGGGCCTCCGGTTAATAGGTTAGTCCCAAAAGTAATATAAAAGTGTATAATAAAGTCCATAATCATTCAAAACAGATAATAAAATAGCATGAATGCTTCATAAATTATAGATACGTTGGAGACGTATTAGAGATGCCCATCAATTGATGTCAACATGAGGAGTAGGGATTGCCATGCAACGGATGCACTAGAGCTATAAATGTATGAAAGCTCAACAAAAGAAACTAGTGGGTGTGCATCCAACTTGCTTGCTCACGAAGACCTAGGGCATTTTGAGGAAGCCCATTGTTGGAATATACAAGCGAAGTTCTATAATGAAAAATTCCCACTAGCATATGAAAGTGACAACAAATGAGACTCTCTATATGAAGAACATGGTGCTACTATGAAGCACAAGTGTGGAAAAAGATAGTAGCATTGTCCCCCCCTTTTTTGGGCCTTTCTTTTTTTGCCTTTTTTTTATTTGGCCTTTCCCTTTTTTATTTGGCCGTTCTTTTTTTTAAGGGACAATGCTCTAATAATGATTATCATCACACTTCTATTTATTTACAACTCATGAGTTACAACTCAAAACTAGAACAATATATGACTCTATATGAATGCCTCCGGCAGAGTACCGGGATGGGCAATGAATCAAGAGTGACATGTATGAAAAATTATGAAGGTGGCTTAGCCACAATACGATGCCAACTACATGATCATGCAAGGCAATATGACAATGATGATGCGTGTCATGATGACCAGAACGGTGGAAAGTTGCATGTCAATATATCTCGGAATGGCTATGGAGATGCAATAATAGGTAGGTATGGTGGCTGTTTTGAGGAAGATATAAGGAGGTTTATGTGTGATAGAGCGTATAGTATCACGGGGTTTGGATGCACCGACAAAGTTTGCACCAACTCTCAAGGTGAGAGAGGGTAATGCACGGTACCGAAGAGGCTAGCAATGATGGAAAGGTAAAAGTGCGTATAATCCATGGACTCAACACTAGTCATAAAGAACTCATATACTTATTGAAAAAATCTACAAGTCATCAAAAACCAAGCACTACGCGCATGCTCCTAGGGGGATAGATTGGTAGGAAAAGACCATCGCTCGTCCCCGACCGCCAGTCATAAGGATGACAATCTAAGAACACCTCATATTTCAAATTTGGTACACAATGGTTACCATACGTGCATGCTACGGGACTTGCCAACTTCAACACAAGCATTCTTTAAATTCACAATTACCCAACTAGCATGACTCTAATATCACCATCTCCATATTTCAAAACAATTATCAAGTATCAAATTGATCATAGCATCCAATTCACTTCCTATGATAGTTTTTATTATACCCAGCTTGGATGCCCATCATTCTAGGACCAATTTTATAACCATAGCAAATACCATGCTGTTCTAGAAGACTCTCAAAATAATATAAGTGAAGCATGAGAGGTCAACAATTTCTACAAAATGAAACCACCGTCGTGCTCTAAAAGGTATAAGTGAAGCACTAGAGCAAAACTATCTAGCTCAAAAGATATAAGTGAAGCACATAGAGTATTCTAATAAATTTCAAATCATGTGGATTTATCCCAAAAGGTGTGTACAGCAAGGATGATTGTGGCAATCTAAAAATAAAATACTAATATCATACAAGACGCTCCAAGCAAAACACATATCATGTGGCGAATAAAAATATAGCTCCAAGTAAAGTTACCGATAGACGAAGATGAAAGAGGGGATGCCTTCCGGGGCATCCCCAAGCTTAGGATTTTGGTTATCCTTGAATATCTTGGGGTGCCATGGGCATCCCCAAGCTTAGGCTCTTTCCACTCCTTATTCCATAGTCCATCAAATCTTTACCCAAAACTTGAAAACTTCACAACACAAAACTCAACAGGAAATCTCATAAGGTCCATTAGTGCAAGAAAGAAAAACCACCACATAAGGTAATGTAATGAACTCATTCTTTATTTATGTTTGTGTTAAACCTATTGTATCCCAACTTCTCTATGGTTCATACCCCCCGATACTAGCCATAGATGCATCAAAATAAGCAAACAACACACGAAAAACAGAATCTGTCAAAAACACAACAGTTTGTATCAATCTGTAACTTTAGAATACTTATAGAAATCTAAAAATCCTACAAAAATAGGAAGTCCTGGGAAATTTGTCTATTTATCTGCATCAGAAAGAATCAACACAAAATAACGTTTCTGTGATTTACTAAAATTATTTTCGTGCGTGCAAAAGTTTCTGTTTTTCAGCAGAATCAAATTAACTATCACCATAGGTTATCCTATAGGTTCTACTTGGCACAAACACTAATTAAAACATGAAAACACATCTAAACAGAATCTATATGAGATATTTATTACTAAACAGAAGCAAAAAACAAAGAACTAAAATAAAATTGGGTTGCCTCCCAACTAGCGCTATTGTTTAATGCCCCTAGCTAGGCATAAAAGCGAGAATAGATCTAAGCAGTGCCATCTTTGGCATTCAATTCATAAGTAGCTCCCATGATAGATTCATAAGGTAATTCAACTTTATTTCTAGGGAAGTGTTCCATGCCTTTCCTTATTGGGAATTGGAATCTAATATTCCCTTCCTTCATATCAATAATTGCACCAATCGTTCTAAGGAAAGGTCTACCAAGAATAATAGGACATGAAAGATTGCAATCTATATCAAGAACGATAAAATCTACGGGCACATAATTCCTATTTGCAACAATAAGAACATCATTAATTCTTCCCATAGGTTTCTTAATGGTGGAATCCGCAAGGTGCAAGTTTAAAGAGCAATCATCAAAATCATGGAAACCTAGCACATCACATAAAGTTTTCGGAATCGTGGAAACACTAGCACCCAAATCACACAAAGCATAACACTCATGATCTTTAATTTTAATCTTTATAGTAGGTTCCCACTCATCATAAAGTTTTCTAGGTATAGAAACTTCCAAATTAAGTTTTTCTTCATAAGATTGCATCAAAGCATCAACAATATGTTTGTTAAAAGCTTTATTTTGACTATAAGCATGAGGAGAATTCAACACGGATTGCAACAAGGAAATACAATCTATTAAAGAACAATTATCATAATTAAATTCCTTGAAATCGAAGATAGTGGGTTCAATGCTATTTAAAGTCTTGACCTCTCCAATCCCACTTTTACCAAATTTAGCATCAAGATCTAAAAACTTTGAATTATTGGGATGCCTTTTAACTAAAGTTGACTCATATCCAGTCCCATCATTATTAAGATTCATATTTCAAAACAAGGATTTAATAGGGGACACATCAATAACTTTTAGATCTTCATCATTATTTTCATGGAAACTAGAAGAACACGCTTTTACAAAGCAATCTTTCTTAGCACGCAACCTAGCGGTTCTTTCTTTGCACTAATCAATGGAAATTCTCATGGCTTTGAGAGACTCATTGATATCATGCTTAGGAGGAATAGATCTAAGTTTCAAAGAATCAACATCAAGGGAAAGTCTATCAACATTCCTAGCCAATTCATCAACTTTAAGCAATTTTTCTTCAAGCGAGGCATTAAAATTCTTTTGAGAGATCATAAATTCTTTAACGCTATTCTCAAAATCAGAGGGCATCTTATTAAAGTTTCCATAAGAGTTGTTGTAGGAATTACCATAATTATTAGAGGAATTACTACGAAACGGTCTAGGATTAAAGTTTCCTCTATAAGCATTGTTACCAAAATTATTCCTACCAACAAAATTCACATCCATAGATTCATTATTATTATCAATCAAAGTAGACAAAGGCATATCATTAGGATCAGTAGGAGCACTCTTAGTAGCAAACAATTTCATAAGTTCATCCATCTTTCCACTCAAAACATAAATTTCTTCTATAGCATGCACTTTTTTACTAGTAGATCTTTCAGTGTGCCATTGAGAATAATTAGAGATAATGTTATCAAGGAGTTTAATAGATTCTCCTAAGGTGATTTTCTATAAAAGTGCCTCCCGCGACCGAATCTAAAAGATTTCTAGAAGCAAAATTCAATCCAGCATAAATTTTTTGTATGATCATCCATAAGTTCAAACCATGAGTAGGGCAATTGCGAATCATTAATTTCATTCTTTCCCAAGATTGGGCAACATGCTCATGATCAAGTTGTTTAAAATTCATAATATCGTTCCTAAGAGAGATGATCTTAGCGGGAGGAAAATACTTAGAGATAAAAGCATCTTTGCACTTATTCCATGAATCAATACTATTCTTAGGCAAAGACAAAAACCAAGTTTTAACGTGATCTCTAAGTGAAAACGGAAATAACTTCAATTTAATAATATCATTATCCATATCTTTATTCTTTTGCATATCACACAAATCAACAAAGTTGTTTAGATGAGTAGCGACATCTTCACTAGGAAGGCCGGAGAATTGATCTTTCATAACAAGATTCAGCAAAGCAGCATTGATTTCACAACATTCAACATCATTAAGAGGAGCAATCGGAGTGCTAAGGAAATCATTATTATTGGTATTGGAAAATTCACACAATTTGGTATTATCTTGCGCCATCATGACAAACAATCCAACACACAAGCACACAAAAAGGCAAGCGAAAGAGAGAGAAGATTGGGAAAGAGAGGGCGAATAAAACGGGAAGGGTGAAGTGGGGGAGAGGAAAACGAGAGGCAAATGGCAAATAATGTAATGCAAGGGAGATGAGTTTGTGATGGGTACTTGGTATGTCTTGACTTGAGCGAAGACCTCTCCGGCAACGGCGCCAGAAATCCTTCTTGCTACCTCTTGAGCACTGCGTTGGTTTTCCATGAAGAGGAAAGGGTGATGCAGCAAAGTAGCGTAAGTATTTCCCTCAGTTTTTGAGAACCAAGGTATCAATCCAGTAGGAGGCTCCTCAGAAGTCCCACGCACCTACAGAAACAAACAAGAACCTCGCAACCAACACAATAAAGGGGTTGTCAATCCCTTCACAGTAAATTGCAAAAATGAGATCTGATAGAGATAATAATATAAGATACATATTTTTGGTATTTTTATGATATAGATTGGAAAATAAGAGATGCAAATAAAAGATAGATGAAAGCTTATATGATAAAAGATAGACCCGGGGGCCATAGGTTTCACTAGTGGCTTCTCTCAAGATAGCATAAGTATTATGGTGGGTGAACAAATTACTGTCGAGCAATTGATAGAAAAGTGCATAGTTATGAGAATATCTAGGCATGATCATGTATATAGGCATCACGTCCGTGACAAGTAGACCGAAACGATTCTGCATCTACTACTATTACTCCACACATCGACCGACTCCTGCCTGCATCTAGAGTATTAAGTTCATGAAGAACAGAGTAACGCATTAAGAAAGATGACATGATGTAGAGGGATAAACTCATGCAATATGATATAAACCCCATCTTTTTATCCTCGATGGCAACAATACAATACGTGCCTTGCTGCCCCTGCTGTCACTGGGAAAGGACACCGCAAGATTGAACCCAAAGCTAGGCACTTCTCCCATTGCAAGAAAGATCAATCTAGTAGGCCAAACCAAACTGATAATTCAAAGAGACTTGCAAAGATAACCAATCATACATAAAAGAATTCAGAGGAGATTCAAATATTTCTCATAGAAAAACTTGATCATAAACCCACAATTCATCGGATCTCAATAAACACACTGCAAAAAAGAGTTACATCGAATAGATCTCCAAAAAGATCGAGGAGAACTTTATACTGAGATTCAAAGAGAGAGAAGAAGCCATCTAGCTAATAACTATGGACCCAAGTGTTGGAAATATGCCCTAGAGGAAATAATAAAATGGTTATTATTGTATTTCCTTGTTCATGATAATTGTGTATTATTCATGCTATAATTGTATTGACCGGAAACCGCAATACATGTGTGAATACATAGACCACAACATGTCCCTAGTGAGCCTCTAGTTGACTAGCTCGTTGATCAACAGATGGTCATGGTTTCCTGACCATGGACATTGGATGTCATTGATAACGGGATCACATCATTAGGAGAATGATGTGATGGACAAGACCCAATCCTAAGCCTAGCACAAGATCGTGTAGTTCGTATGCTAAAGCTTTTCTAAATGTCAAGTATCTTTTCCTTAGACCATGAGATTGTGCAACTCCCGGATACCGTAGGAATGCTTTGGGTGTACCAAACGTCACAACGTAATTGGGTGCTATAAAGGTGCACTATGGGTATCTCCAAAAGTGTCTGTTGGGTTGGCACGAATTGAGACTGGGATTTGTCACTCCGTGTGATGGAGAGGTATCTCTGGGCCCACTCGGTAGGACATCATCATAATGTGCACAATGTGATCAAGGAGTTGATCACCGGATGATGTGTTACAGAACGAGTAAAGAGACTTGCCGGTAACGAGATTGAACAAGGTATCGGCATACCGACGATCGAATCTTGGGCAAGTACTATACCGGTAGACAAAGGGAATTGTATACAGGATTGATTGAATCCTTGACATCGTGGTTCATCCGATGAGATCATCGTGGAACATGTGGGAGCCAACATGGGTATCCAGATCCTGCTATTGGTTATTGGCCGGAGAGTTGTCTCGGTCATGTCTGCATGGTTCTCGAACCCGTAGGGTCTACACACTTAAGGTTCGATGACGCTAGGGTTATAGGGAAGGTATGTACGCGGTTACCGAATGTTGTTCGGAGTCCCGGATGAGATCCCGGACGTCACGGGGAGTCCCAGAATGGTCCGGAGGTGAAGATTGATATATTGGACGAAGGGTTTTAGAGCCCGGAACTGTTCCGGAGGTACCGGGTGATGACCAGCATGACCGAAAGGTGTTTCGGGAGCCCCGGCAAGTGTTGGGGGGGGCTTCATGGGCCAAGGGGAGGGGGGAAAACCATCCCACTAAGGGGCTGTGCGCCCCCCCCCCCTCACCTATTCCCACGTGACCAGGGGGTTTGGGGTGCCCCATCTAGGGTTCCCACCTCCTGGCTTGGGGGCCAAGTCACCCAAAGGGGAGATCCCATCTGCCCTGGCCTCCGCCCCCCTAGAGGAAAACCTAGGGCGCCTCCCCCTCTCCCTTCCCCCTATATATAGTGGAGGTTTTGGGGCTGCCCAAACACATGAGTCTCTCTCTCCTAAGGCGCAGCCCTACCTCTCTCCCTCCTCGTCTCTCGTAGTGCTTGGCGAAGCCCTGCTGGAGTACCGCGCTCCTCCACCACCATCACGCTGTCGTGCTGCTGCTGGACGGAGTCTTCCCCAACCTCTCCCTCTCTCCTTGCTGGATCAAGGGATGGGAGACGTCACCGGGCTGCACGTGTGTTGAACGCGGAGGCGCCGTTGTTCGGCGCTTAGATCGGAATCAACCGCGATCTGAATCGCTACGAGTACGACTCCTTCATCCGCGTTTTTGTAACGCTTCCACTTAGCGATCTACAAGGGTATGTAGATGCACTCCCCTTCCCCTCGTTTCTAGATTACTCCATAGATTGATCTTGGTGATGCGTAGAAAATTTTGAATTTCTGCTACGTTCCCCAGCACGAAGGTTTATGGTAAACAACTCACAACTCATCAGAGAGGCCTTGGAGATGATGTAGAGGCCCTCCATGGTCGATTCCCCCTCCGGTGGAGCGCCGACGAAGGCTCCAAGATGGGAGCTCGCGGATACAGAAGGTTGCGGCGGTGGAAATAGTTTTTCGTGGTGCTCCTGGATGTTTTCGGGGTACGTGGATATATATAGGCGGAAGAAGTAGGTCGGTTGATGCTTGAGGGGCCCATGAGGCTGGGGGCGCCGGGCACCCTTGTGGCCGCCTTGTTTGTTGCTTGACGTCCACTCCAAGTCCCCTAGATTGCGTTTGTTCCAAAAAGATCGCTCCCGAAGGTTTAATTCCGTTTGGACTTCGTTTGATATTCCTTTTCTTCGAAACACTGAAATAGGCAAAAACAGCAATTCGGGCTGGGCCCCAGGTTAGTAGGTTAGTCCCAAAAATGATATAAAAGTGTAAAGTAAAGACCATAAACATCCAAAACGGGTAATATAATAGCATGGAACAATCAAAAATTATAGATATATTGGAGACGTATCAGCGCCCCTCCTGAAGCAAACACATTAGTGAAAGGTACATGCTGTCATGCTCAACACAGGTCAGCATGAGTATGCGACAGACAAGTGGCCCCTCAGGTAAGTAGTCCGCCAGCGGTGAGCATGGGGCTTCCACAAGAGTGGTAAGGAGCTCTCGCGTGCTAGAGGCATCGCAGGTAGAGAGAGCTCCGGAGCATGTATAGCTCCATGAGTCGTCCGCCAGCGTGATGCATGGGGCTTCCACGAGAGTGGGAACTCTCGCGTGCTGGAGGCAGCGTGGGTAGAGAGACCTCCAAAATGTGTACAACTCACCACTGGGAGAGTGGGGGCGTGCTTTCGCTTCCTCCCCAGATCCCTCTTTCCTTCTTACATTACCCTTGTGCCCCGTGTCGTTGGGACACAGCCCTCGAGTGGGCTATGACCATCACTGGTACGTATGTCAGGTCGCGATGCCTGGACAAGGCTAGAGGGTGTAGGGCTCTTAGGGCTGGTAGGAGTTCTCGAGGCGTGATGCTCAGCGATCCGCACTTGACGCGCATGCGGCTCGTGCCAAGGAAATCGAAATGCCTCGACATGAAAAACAAGAGGAAGAGAACCCGAGGGATGTACCCACAGCCTTGGTGGGCTTGGGATGATCGTTGGCGTCGAAGGCGATGGCATACTGCAACCACTTGAGGGGCCGCACAACTTCATACCTCGGGAGTGCGGCGTTGACCTTGCGAGAGAATTGCTTGAAGACGCGGGTGGACACGGGGGCCTGAGCCCCGCCAAGGCTGCAGGCTACCGCGCGAGGCTTTTGGTAGCCCCTGACATCCTCGTTGAGCTAGCTGTCGTCGTTCCTCCAGGAAGGTAGTGGCGGAAGGGCTGCGTTGGCCCGAGGGTTTGCCTCGTGAGGCTGGTCGCGCTAGGCACCCTCACGAGGCTGATCACGTCAGGCGGCCTCATGAGATCGATCGTGTCAGTCCTGGCAGAAGTTATCATTGCCGTTGCGGCCATCCCAACGGCTGCCGCGACGGTCACCCTTGCAGCCACCGCCGCGGTCGTTGCGGTCGCCCTGACGGCCCAAGCGCTCATCGTGGAGCAGCTTGAGCTCCTGGCAGTCTTTGGTGTTGTGGGTGCGCATGTCATGGTAGACGCAGTACGGGCGGTCATCCTTCGCCGGCTCATTGCGGTCTCGGCCATGCTTCTGCTCGAGCTCCGCTGCCAGCACAGTGGGGCCCCAATTAACCACAAAGGTCCAAAATAGCTACGGGATTCCCGGCTTTAGGCATTTATCAGTCAGACGATCCGGAGGGGAAGGTTCCTTGTTTGCAGTGTTGGGGGGGCATGTGACAGATATGTGGATGGCGTATTCGGATTCATCTTATTTTTCTAATTATTTTTCATATATAAATTATTTTCATCGGAGTTACAGTTTATTTTCTAGGAATTTCGAAAATTTAAATAATTATTTGAAATTTATGGAATCTTCTAATCCAAAAATAAAACAGCAAAAAGTTTTGTTACCTAGTGTTACCCTAGCCTATGTGTATGACAGTGGGGCCAGTGGGGCCAGTGGGGGTTGGGTTGACGCAGTCAATTTGACTGGTCAACAGGAGGTGTGACCCACATGTAAGTGACATATAGATGAAATATAGGTCCAATTAAAAAGGGTGGTCCACATGTAATAGGCTTAGACTAATTAACCCCTAAACTAGCCTAAACTAATTAGGCCTACTAATTTTAGCCGGCCACAGGCAGTGGCACGGCCATGCCCCGGCTGTGCTTGCCATGGCCAGCCACGAGGCATAAGGCCACAGCGGCCATGGCTGGCAGCAGCATCAGCGCAGCAGCGGCGACACAGAGATGCGGCAAGAGCTGCAGTAGTTAGCAGCAGCAAGCGGCTGCAGTAGTAAGCAACGGCAACCAGGTAGCAGCGGCAACCAGCAGCAGCGTAGGCAGCGGCAGCGAAGCAGCAGCGGCAGTTGTAAAACAGCAGCTGCGGCAGGCAGCAGGAGGCACGTGGCGGCATGGGCGCACGCGAGGCACAACGGCGCGGCCGGGAGTAGCGGCGGGCGCGGCTGCAGGTGTGGCGCGCGCGCGGACGAGGACGTACAGGGTTGTGACCATATGCGGCTGGGCGCGCGGAGGTGGCTCCGGGACGCGGCCAGGGCAAGGCGGGGCGCGCGCGCAGGCGGCGCGGTCGCGGCAGTGCACGGCCAGGCGAGGCAGGGTGTGCGGCGCAGGTGCGCGTGGCGACGGAGCCGAGCTCCCGTCCATGGCGGCCGATGCATAGGGCGATGCTATGGCGGTGGACCCGATGGGGAAAATGGGGGGAAGGAACGAGGAGCTCACCGCGGAGCCGGGAAGAGGTCGAAGAGGGTCCGGGTGGACCGGAGAGGCGGTGGTGACGGCCGGATGAAGAAGAAGGCGAGGACGTCGGCTTCGCGGCACCCCGGCTTGAATCAACGCCCGGGACGGATGAAGGCGACCGTGGTGGACCTCCTAGACGTACTCCTGAGTGATGGAGACAACGGTGGCCGCGGCAACGACGGTGATGTTAGGATAAACCACACATATCTGGGTCGTGCGCGCAGGCGTAGCTGGCTAACTACATGCATGGCAGGTCGTGTGGCCGTTGGAAGAGGCTGAACCTGAGCGTGCATGCAGGTAGTGGCTGGAGCGGTGTGCGTGCGTGCAGTTGGTGCATTCCTCAGAGCATCTCCAACGGCCGCGCGCTAAAAATCAGAATACAGCGCCGCATGAGCCAGGTTTTGCGTGTGGCGGTGCGCTGGCTCCAGCGGCCGCCGCAAAATAAAGCGCGCCCGAGCCGCTCCAGCAGGCGCGCTATATTTCAATTTTTTCCTTGACGATTGGATACATATTAGGTTCCGAGCATACAAATATGGAGATAGTTCGGCACATAGCCTGCTTCTACGATATAAAATGCATACATCTAGGCTTCTCCAACAATATATAGTTCTAGTTTGTCCACATAGCCTGTTTCTACGATACAAAATAAAACGGAAACTACTACTACTCGTCATTCTCCGACTCGGACTCTGCCTCGGTGATGTCCTCCTCCGACGTCTGAGCATAGGCGTCAAGGAACCGCTCGTCGCGGGAGTCCCAGGACGACGCATCCCCTAGCGCCATGTTGTATTTAGCGACCGTCTTCCGCGTTCGCTTGTACTCGCGATAGGCAGCTCGCTCCTTCCTTTTCTCCTCCCTCTCTGCCCTCCTCTCGGCGAAGAACTGTTCCTCGTTGATGATGTCTTGCGGGAAGCGTTGCCTCCACAGCGCCATGGCTTCCTCGTCCATCTCGGCCAGGCTAAGCTGGCGCTCCCGCCTCCGGTTTTTGCGACGATCCTCGTCAGTGATAAGCCCCGGGAAAGGCGTCAACTCCTGTGCCCGCTCCCGCGTCGCCACGTCGGTGAAGTTCAAGTCCCAATGGGACCGCCAGAGGCGCCATGCCGCAGCGTTGTACGTGCGGGCGCCCTCCTGGGTGGTGTCAAAGGTTCCAAGGCCGAGGCGCACGCCGCTGCCCGACCGAATGGAGGCGGAGTAGGTGCCGGACGGACGCACGTGGACGCCGCGGTAGCCCGAACCTCCCCGGCGGCGAGGCGGCATGGTGGCACGGTGGTGTCGTGTTGGCGGCGAGGAGAGAAAGCAGTAGAGGGAGCGAGAGAGAGCGGCAGAGGGCGCTGCAATTTTATAGGCGCGCCGGACGCGGTGCGCCAAATCTAGCGCGTGAGCTGCCGCCTTTTCCCCCGCGCGCAATCATTTCATGCGCGCGCTAGTTTGCCGCCACCGCTGGAGCGCGCAAAAACAGGCCACGCGCGCTAAAAAGCCAGTTTACCGCGCACGCGTCTTTTACCGTGACTGTTGGAGATGCTCTGAGCTAATTAGTTAGTGATGTTAGCGGCCGCGTGCCCGCGTGTGCCGGGCGGTGTATGTGCACTGGGTATAAGAACCCCTTCTCGGTATTGCTGCCTGGTGTCGGTATGTGCCGAGCCAAATGAGAGGGGCCTAAAAAAGATGTAGTCTTCGTCGGGATCGTGGTGTGCGCCCTCCGTCGACGTGAGAGTTCTTACGGATTATGCTGTGTGTGTGAGTGTGTACCTTCATGTATGTGTTTGAGGGAGTTGAGTTGAATAGAGGTAAATATACAGGTAGTTCGTCGGCCAGGGCATTCGTCGCGATAACCAAGTATGTTTTGTTCATCTTCTTCTACCTTCGTCCAACATTCGTCGCCGGAGGGCTATTCGGCGTATGTCGTCGGTGGCAGCGCCAACAGGTGATGAGCATGGTCACCGCGGGGCTCTCGAGCTCGAAATCGAGTAGAAGAGGGAGGGGGTCGATGGGAAACAAGGGGAAATGAAGGAGGGCGATCTAGGGTTTCGTGGGGCGTACGTCCTTTTAGGGCGGGGGGGGGGGGCACGTGGTGGCCATCCATGGCCACGGCGGGTGGATGTTCGCCACGGTCTCCCTGCCTCCCCTGTAGCGGGAGGATGGGGATGACCCAGGTGGGCTGGGCCGCATTGTTATTAAACGGGCCAAAGTGCACAGTGTGTATTTGCCCCTTCTTTTGTTGCTTTTATTTCTTTTCCATTTTGCAATTCTTTTCTATACTAAACGAATTTACTTGTGAATGAAATTTGGAATATAAATAGTAGCAAGGTTTTGAGCTAGCCTGCCAAATCCCGAATTATTTTGAAAGGCTTAATTATTTAATTAAATTGAAATGTTGCTGGCTTAGTTTTAAATAGGCTAAGGCCATTTTAATTGTTCAAATGATAGTGGATTATTGATGAAAATTACTTAGTGAGTATTTGCAAAATATGAACAATTTATTTTAATATCTGAAGAAATAGTTTCTGCACTTCTATTAAGAATTTAAATTTGAGTTGAATTATGTATTTAATTGCATTTTAAGTATGAAAAAATATGATGACATGGCATATTAGGGGAAGATCATTGTAGCTTGATTATTGGGGTGTTACACTGCTCTTGCGACATCAGGCCCAGTTCGCGACAAACATTGCGCTTACTTTAGAGCGGACGGTCAGAAATGTTTAATGGACGAAATCAAATGGCGAGAAACGCCTAATTCATGAGAGAGCAGGGATTAGGTGGTACTGTTCTTAATGTACATGCCTTGCATGTTTTGTGAAAAATGTGCCAGTGCCCCTTTGCTTTCAGAGACTGGTGCACCCTTGTGATCCCTTAGGGTGCGTTTGGTAGCTGTTCCCATCCTAGTATAGTTGTTTCCCTTTGAGACATGCTAAGTCTAGACACATTGGGTACGTGCATGTGTAGTTGTTTGGTAGTGATGTATCTGTTGAGACATGATGTGCCGAGACTGTGTTCAATGCGGAACTTTTGGGCTCGTGCACCCTCCCTGCAGGCTACCAAACACACCCTTAGTGTATTGATACACCATCCTGCATGTGTGTCGCAAGCATAGAGTTTCACAAACAAGTCAAATACTTGCCCATCAATATAAAAAAATTATTCAAGGAACATTTCATAACTCATGGATACAACATTATATAATCTTGTCTCTAGAATTGTCTTTAGGACATATCTCTAATTGGTAGGATATTTGCACCCTCCAATGTGAGGCATGACTCAGCATGACGCTTTGCTAGTATATATAACGTAGAATCTTGAAAAGAATGTAACAAAGTAAAAAGAAATGATAATGAGTAAATATCATGCTAAATCATGTAATGGCTCTCTAAAGTTCCTTGTTCTTTGAAACGTAGTCAAAACCGGTCTCATCTTTAGTTGATTGACTTGCTTCGGTTTCCTTCTCTTCGTAGCTAGAATCGACGTCACCTTTAGTTGACTTATTTGTTTTCGGCTTCCATCATTTGCCAACACCAGCACCAATACCTTTATGTGCACCGACACCAAGACCGGCATTGGCACCTACATTTGCTCCAATGCCTACATTTGCTCCAAGGCCAACACCAGCACTAGCACCACCGTTTGCACCGGCACCGCCACCAAGACCAGCATTGGCACCTACGTTTGCTCCAATACCTACATTTGCTCCAAGGCCAGCACCAACACCAGCACCAATACCTTTATGTGCACCGGCACCGGCACCAAGACCGGCATTGGCACCTACATTTGCTCCAATGCCAGCTCCAATGTTAGCGCCTCCATTCGCACCAGCACCAGCACCACCACCAGCACCAGCACCACCACCAGCACCACCACCAAGACCAGCATTGGCACCTACATTTGCTCCAATACCTACATTTGCTCCAAGGCCAGCACCAACACCAGCACCGGCACCAGCACCAGCGCCTCCATTCGCACCAACACCAACATTAGCACCAATAGATTTATGTGCACCGACACCAAGACCAGCACCACCGTTTCCATTTGCACCGGCACCAAGACCAGCATTGGCACCTATATTTGCTCCAACACCTACATTTGCTCCAATGCCAGCACCAGCACCAGCACCGGCGCCTCCATTCGCACCAACACCAACATTAGCACCGATAGACTTTTGAAGCCCAATATTAGCACCGATACTGAAAAATAGTAACAAACATCAGGAACAACATATACTCCTACAAGAACTATTAGCTACGCATGCATGAGTGTGAAAGGGTGACGGTTAAACATTATAAAAAAGACCCGCTTAAACTATATATGTGGGAATAAGTTAATCGCGGACTTATGTTGTGGTGACATGGCTAGAATGCTTGTAGATGGAGTATCATCTTA
Organism: Triticum aestivum; assembly: GCF_018294505.1. Taxonomy (NCBI): domain Eukaryota; kingdom Viridiplantae; phylum Streptophyta; class Magnoliopsida; order Poales; family Poaceae; genus Triticum; species Triticum aestivum. The sequence goes on from NC_057804.1 coordinate 551,945,459, forward strand.
CCCGCCTCCTCCATCCTCCATCCCTCCACGGGACAACACCGGCAATGCCCCCCACGACGAGACGAGAAACACCAGGAGAACGACGGTGCTACTAGAAATCTTCGCCATTGCTGATGGTTCTCTGTGTGATTTACCTCTCGTTTTTTTATGAACTGGAGGGTTCACTCTAGGACGTTGGGACACATTTATATGGAACGATCTTCCCTCCTATATTTGGCTATCTTTCATCAAGATGTGCGGTTTCTCCAATGGTTGTATATGGACTAGAGTGATACCCGGTTAACTATATTGGTCCCGAGGGCACCGGGGGTGTGGTCGCCCTGCATGTACTTGTGAGTGGAGTAGAAAGTTCCGGCATATAGCTGGAACGGAATTTATGGTGAGCCAGGAAGATGTGGTGCATCTTAGAGGTGGAGGTATAACCAAAAGCCATTTGTAGATTTCACTTCACATGAGCTATTCATAGCTTTCAAGTATTGTACTCCCGCGTTTCCACGCACTGGTCTGAAGAGATGACTGCAAATGCAACTGGTTAGTCACACTCCCCACTGGTCCTCTTCCACTGCTCAGCACCGGCCAGCTGGTCAGGACTCAGGACAAGGCATCTCAAATGTTCAAGAGGTGAAGGTGAAATATGAATCATCAAACTCTGAGCCTGCATATGCCACTAGTATCACTCTTAAATTTGCCGCACCTTTAACATGACCAGTGACACCTACTGTGTTGTCTCAACGAGTGAAATCGAAAACGTTACACAAATCCACACGGGAAATCCTGGTCTGAACTCTGAAGCCCGGAATCCGTGCACCGCCAAGTTCTAGATAACCGTAACTAGGTAGCTTGTGGTTGTGGGTCAGTACTCAGTAGTATCACGGTGCTGATTCGTGGGGTGAGCGCCGACGCCAGCGTCCGGCAGGTTGGTGACCCTGACGACCAGCGGCGTGCGGACACGGTGGTAGCCGTCGGACCACACGATCTCGCCGAAGTCGTACCGGCCGCGCGAGAGCTTAGCCGGTGTGACGGTGACGTAGTACTCGGCCCTGGCGCAGCGCGGGGAGAAGGCCAGCGCCGGCGGCCACACCTCGACGTGAGTGCCCTGCGGGCTGATGACGGTAGCGTGGTACACGGTTTCCCTCTGGAGGCCCACGTTCGTCACCGTCCGCTTCACGGTCGCCGCAGCCCGCAGCTCGGGGAGCACGATGGCAGGGTAGTTGAGGTCGGCGTCACCAATGGCGCCGCCAGCGCAGCTGGTGTCGAGCGCCGGGGAGGGGAGCACCATCTGCCGCACCTGAGCCTCCGTGTAGCCGAGGCCGCAGAGGAAGCGCACGTGGTCGCGCGCGTCCGCGTCGTACACCAGCCCCGGGTCCAGCGCCCGCAGCGGGTCCACGTGCCCCGCCCCGGTGTCGAAGGCGTCTGCGGCCTTCTGCGTCCCGCCGGCCAGCATGGCATCGGACGTGTCGTCGTGCACGTACGCCGTGGTCATGAGGGCGGACTTGACGGTGGCCGGCGACCAGGTCGGGTGCACGGACCTGAGGATGGCGACGATGCCGGTGACGTGGGGGCACGACATGGACGTGCCTGTGTCAAAGTTCCACTCCGTCGAGCGCTTGTCCAGAGGAAGCATCGTCGGCGACGACTTGGGCGGCCACGCCGCCAGGATGTTCACCCCGGGTGCGGTTACGTCAGGCTGCGAGTTCAGCAACAGATCGGTTCAGTCTATGTATATGTGCTCTTCGCCATGCCAAGCTCAGGTGATCGTTTCTTCTACCTTGAGAATGTTTGGAGAAATGGAGCTGGGCCCTCTGGAGGAGAAGTAGGCGATGGCCGGCGCCGGCGTCTTGCCGACAACGGTCCTGCTCGCCGAGACGTGCACGGTCGGCAGTTGCCTGCATTTGGCAGACGATGGATGCGCAGTCAGAGAAGAGCGCTTGATCTCAGACGCGCGTGCCCCATCCGACGGCGGTAGGTGGTTAATTGGTTACCTTGGACGGCTCTGGATGTAGTTGAGGATGTGGGTGCCCTGGCGCAGGTTGACGTGGACGGTGGGCAGGAAGTTGTCCTGGTTGGACCGCCGGGAGCTCGAGTCGGCGAAGATCACGCCGGAGCCACCGCCGGCATACACCGCCAGCGCCGCGCCCTCGCCGGACACCATCCCCATGGTGGAGAAGCACAGGACGATCTTCCCGGACGCCGCCGTGCGGTTCACCAGCTGGTCCAAGGAGCACGTCCTTCGGGATCAACGCAAATCGGTCAGTCAAAAACAGATAGATACTCGGTAGGGATTGTGTGAGAGAGATTACCCATCGGCAAAGACGCTAGTGCTCTCTACTAAAGGCGTTTTCATGTCCTTCACAATGAAGCCCTCTCCCTGTGTAAATTACCAAAGAAAAATGAGAAGTCCACTGTATCCCAGTTTCTTGCATGCACCACAGTCCACAGATGCATGCGTAGTCGGCCACTAGTAGGGCCAAGAACTCACCACGAAGGAGGCATTGTTCCCGAGCGCGATCACCGTCGGGAACCTCCGGTCGATGGTGCTGGCGGCGACGGTGACACCCCACGGCGACACGTTCTGCACCATGGCCGCGTCGGGCCCGTCGTTGCCCGCAGAGAACACCGTCGACACCCCGAGCTGCATGGCGTGGAACGACCCGACCTCGGTGCTCGTCGCGAACAGCGGCGACAGCGGCGGCGGGGACCCGAGGGACGCCGAGATGACGTGCACGCCATCGTGCAGCGCGTCGTCGAACGCCGCCAGGATGTCGGCGTCGTTGCACCGGCCCGTCAGGTCCTTGAACCAGCACACCTTGTACACCGCCAGCCGCGCCCTGGGCGCACCCCCGCGCGCCCCGCCGCGGCCCAGCCCGCCGAAGTAGCTCGCGTTGGGGGACACGGCGCCAACGGCCGTGGACGCCGTGTGCGTGCCGTGGCCCACGCGGTCCCGGGCCGACCGGTACTCCGCGCCGCCGCTGGTGTTCAGCGCACCGGTCTCAGCCTCGAAGCCAGCGAGGTAGTAGCGCGCGCCGATGAGCTTGCGGTTGCACGCGGTGGCCGGGTCGAACTGCTGGCCTCCCACGCATGTGCCGCGCCATGACGACGGCACGGGGCCTAGGTGGGGGTCATCTCTGAAGCTCTCGGATTCAGGCCACACACCTGTTGAGGGCAGAGGCAGACACACACTGAAATGCTAAGGACCACAGCACTGTAACCACTAACAGGAATGAGTATGAGTGCAATGCCGCTACAAAATTGTTAAGTTCAGATCTTGGCATGGTATGCCTGCATTCAAGAAATGATTATAGTATCTTTCACTTTCATGGTTGTTCATGTCATTTCTCTTGCGGTGCCATGCCTGTGGGTTTTAGATAATTTTGTAGCTATATGTCCCTTTCAGGCTACAAGATCATGTCATGTGTGAAGCCAGAGAAGCTGCAAGCAAGTACAGGACAGTGCAGCAGGATTTGCCGGGATGTGAAATTAGAGGACAAGTACCGGTGTCGAGGATACCGACAATTACGTCGTCTCCGTACTTCAAATGCATTTGGGAGGATGGTTGCTCCATATGTGAATGCAGGCTGAGGCCCATGAAATCCCAGCTCCTTGTTGTATGGAGCTGCAGCATCCTGCTCCTGAATACTGATATGACCTCTTCTGTTTCTGATTATAATGACCATGGGGTTCCTTGTCAGTTTATGGCAATATTCAAATGCACAAAACTAAGTATGTACAGATATAGGTATGTTTTCTGACTACTATGTCCACGGGGTATAGGAGTAATTGTTACCCGACAATGTGGTGGCTTGCGTTGAATTGAGCACTGCCGCAAAACCAGAGAATCCATAGCTGTAGCTATACAGAATAGCTTGTCTTGCTTCCTCCGGCCTGCAATATTGTGATCATTCATGTAAGTTTCCTTTTAGCCACATTTTTCTTGCCAAATGAGAACAAACATGTCCAGATTCTCTAAGATGCGTGGTTTTATCTTTTATAGACAAATGGTTGAATTGCTTCAAGTTAAGCATGCAATACAGATTGTATAAACTGAGAAACAGAATTAATAGAAGTTTCTATTATGGCATAAGGAGTACAAACGAAACAATTACCTAAATTTTAACTCCAGGATTTAAACTTTATGTTGTTTACCTGATAGTCATAGTACTACTTGAAATAACTCAGATGAATTCGTGTTATATATGCATTAGATGGTGCTGTGCCTCTGCACTGCATTGTTTTTTTCATCAACTTCAAGGAATTCAATGGTCTTCTATTGCCCCCTTTAATTTTAGCTCAGAAAGTAAGATAGTATATTACTCTGCAAAGACTCTTGACAGAAGTTGGAGATGAAACTGTGTGGTCAGCGAAGGAGTCAGACCGTTGTTGTGCCCCAAATACACAATGTGAACCTGCGATGCAACAGAAGAGAGAGCAGACATGAAGTGAACATCTGATCTGACAAACAGGTAAAAGAGGAGTGAAAATCTGCACAAAAAACACTACATGTGAATGGGATTGAACAGGATCAATGGCAGCAAATGAGAGCGAGGAAACAAGGAGCAGAAGCAGAAAAGCAGCCATTGCCCTTTACACAATGACAATGGTGGAGTGGCAGAGACATATATATAGACATCAAAGACAGACAAAAGGGCACAAGATATGATTCTGCAGAGGAAAGCGTCCGTGCCATGCCATAGGGTGCTTGTAAGACAAGCCTTGCGAAGCTACAATGGCCCGGACAGCCCTCCATGGCTGCATCATTCCCCCTTGCCTTCTTCATCTAGTGATCTAGTCCGTAGATGGCGGGTGAGATGATTAAGCCTATCGAGTTAAGTACAGAGTCTAGCTGCTGAAGAGAGTACAGGATAACAGACCTAAAGTTTGTTAACTCCAACCTAAACCTCTTGCCCTCGTGTGTTAATCATCTGTTCTAGTAGTGTTTTTTTAGTTCCTAGACAGAAGAGGCAACGAGACAGCTATCAGCTACAGGAATATTTAACATGCTGTAGCTTTTGGGATTCTCCAAAGGCTAACATCAAGGGATCAGCTTAAATAAGTGCCAAAAGGCTAAGATCTAAGTTCTAGAGTTCAACCAAATAGGCAAGTGTCTGGAGTTATGAAGATAACATGTGTGCTCAAATCATTAAGCTTTCAAGATCTAGTTTAATGACAAGACAAACCCTCTGCCCTACCATCACTAGCAAAGTACTTTGAGTCTGTGAGAACTTGTAAAGTGTTTGAAGAAAGTCTATAATAACTAGCAGTTGCTCCGCTGAGGAAAAACCAGAGACCTTTTCTAGCTCCTGCAACCTTCTATAGCAAAATCCAAAAAGATCATAAAAAAAATCGCCTAAAAACGATAAACATAGTGTAGCTATGTGTTGGAGTTTACTGCACATGTTCCCACTTAAGGACTGCGTGCAAGCATAATGCATTCGCTGAACAATGATAATACTGAGCACTCACTCTTCACAGAAAAAACTAATTAACTCTTAATCTGTATGGACCATGCCTAATTAAATAAGTTTTCAGCCCTCACGCTCCACTTTACTTGCATTCAACCACTTGTTCTTAAGCAACTAGTATATCTCATATGCTTTAAACTGGTAAAAGGCAGTCTGTGTTGGATCTAGAATGCATACAAGTGATAACTCTCTTATCTGGAGTATGTATTGCAGTTTGCATAGTCAGCGAACACGCTTGTAGAGCCAACCTTGTTCGATGATATGCAGCTTTTTAACTGTTGATGGACAGGCTGTTTACGGGGAAGATGGAGATATCCTTGTATAAGCTGTTATTGGTCCTGCAAGAACAAGGTAGCTGATATTACAAAAGGAGAGAACAAGAACCTGTCCAGTAGGATAGTACAGTTTTAGCGGAACATGAAGTATGGCAGATATCTCGAACCGCAACCATGTAGATGTAGACATAAGTGCACTCTTCAGTGATTCAAAGATAAGAGCATGCCCAGAAGGAAAATAGTGAACATCATTGCCAGCAAGGAAACCCGTCACATCTAGCATTATGAAGCTTACCAAACATACCCCTTGACGTGAGAATTCATCGTATTTCTCCACTTCAGGAAAAAAATTACCAGCATGCTTCACCGACCGTCAATCTTCCATCTTTAAAGTGCAGTGACATATGTAAATTTACATCATTAGTTACAGCAACCTAAGGAATGGTCTACACATGGACTGGATTTGCAGTCATGCCAGTGGTTGCCTGACATTTGGGCAAGTCAAATGACTGTCGACACAATAGAGTTTAACGCTCATTTTAAGACTCCCCTCAATAATTGTCTGCCTTGTGACCATGAGGTCACGGGTTCGAGTCCTGAAAATAACCTCTTGCAGAAATGTAGGCAAAGGCTGCGTACAATAGATCCAAAGTGGTTGGGCTCTTACCCAGACCCTGCGCAAGCCGGAGCTACGTGCAGTCAAGCTGCCTCAATAATTGGCTACACAGCATACTACCAGTTTAAGCTTTGCAAATTTGTTACAATTATGCGCCGGCTAAATCGAAATCTTCGTCTGGCTTCTGGTGAGGGAACAAATCAGAACAAGAGAGCTACTGCTACTCAGAGAATGAATTGATAATGACTAAAATACATCTCCTTGTTATGTAGTCGGTCACATGATGTTATGACCGGTTTGGTCTATACAAGGAAGAGGCCCACCGGGCATTAGTATCAGGGGCTTGACCCACAAGTTATCTTAGGCAAGTTATTTTAGGCAAGTTATCTTAGGCTAAAGTTATAAATACTAGTTGTAAGACATCGTTTGAGATCAAGCAATAAAGATAGTTCTATCATATTGCCCGGCTCCAGAGGAGCCGGAAACCCTAGCCGCACCTTGCCCTAGCCGCCGCCGCCCTTCTTCTCCCTCGCGACGGCGCCAACACGCCGGAGCCGCCGCCCTCGCCCCCAACCCTCGCTGTTCTGCCCGTATAACCTACGGAGTAGAGCCGGTAGGAACCCTAGTCCTACCAATTTGGTATCAGGTACCCGGGTTTCGACCATGTCTTCGCCACCTCCAATTCCGCCGCCGTCGTCACCACCGCCGCTGCCCATCAACTCCACCACCGCCGCTTCCGCGCCGGGCGTCACGGCCTCGCTCTCGGCGGGCGCTACGGCGTCGCTCTCGGCGCCGACCCTCCCGGCGCCCGGCATCGCGCCAGGCCACGGGCGGCCACCGACCACCGTCCAACATACGCCGCCGCCGTCACCTCCCCCGCAGCCGCAGCAGTTCACACAGGAGGCAATGGCCGGCGTCCTCAACGACCTAGTCGCCGCGGTCCAGGGCATCCGCCTCTACCTGGCAAGTCCGTACGGGCCGCCTCCACCACTACATCCCGCCCTGGCCGCGGGTCCGCAGGCGCTGCCGTGGTACTCGGTACCGGGGGCCATCACCGGAGGCTACCCGGCGCTCCCCGCCCCGGCGGCCGCACCGCCGCCGTGGCCACAGTGGCCGCCGCCGCTCGCGACGGCAACCGCGCCACTCGCCGCCGCCACAGGGCCGCAATGGCCCACCTGGACCGCGCCATCCGCGCCGTCACTTCCAGCAGCCACGGAGTAGGGTCCTCCACCGCCCCATCCTAGCCCTAACTTGGGCCGGTCGTCGTCGAGCGGGCTTCCGATCCAGGAGGTCCGCTTTCCGTCATCGCCATCACCACTCCCCGACTGGCTTCACGGGCCGCCATCGGCCTACCCGGGGGCCCGTCCGCCGTCCGGTTTCCCGTTGCAGCCCGAGGCGTCGGGCGTCACCGGGAACTACGCTGGGCCTTCCACCATGGACCGCGCACCATCATTCGCCCTACGCACCGCCGAGGCAGTGGGCCAGGGCGCGCCACACCAGCAGCCGCCCCGGTTCGCCAAGATCGACTTCGCCACATACGATGGCTCCGACGACCCTCTTAACTGGCTCAACCAGTGTGACCAGTTCTTCCGCGGACAGCGCACACCCGCGTCGGAGCGTACTTGGCTGGCTTCCTACCATCTCCGCGGGGCCGCCCAGACATGGTACTACGCCCTCGAGCAGGACGAGGGCGGCATGCCCCCGTGTGATCGTTTCCAAGAGTTGTGCCTTCTTCGTTTCGGGCCACCGGTCCGCGGGAGCCGCTTGGCCGAGTTGGGCCGCTTGCCGTTCACCTCCATGGTGCAGGACTTCGCCGACCGCTTCCAGGCCCTGGCGTGCCACGCGCCCGGTGTGACGGCCTTACAACGGGCGAAGCTTTTCATCGGCGGCCTTCCCGACCACATCCGCGTGAATGTCGAGATGAAGGGGCCCCAAGACCTTCAGACGGCCATGTACTATGCCCAGGCGTTCGAGCAGCGCGCCCAGGCCTTAACGCGTCCATCCGCGCCACGTGGGGCCCGACAGCTTCCCCGGCCGTCTCCGGCAGCACCGGTGTCGTCCACAGCCGCCCCGGCACCGACGCGGCCATTCAGGTGCCTCACTCAGGCGGAACAGCTGGAACGTCGGCGCCTGGGCTTGTGTTTCAACTGTGATGCGCCCTATGCACCGGGCCATGTCTGTCCCCGTCTCTTCTACCTGGAGACGACAGACGAGCCGGAGGAGGAGACACTGGAGGATGGCCTCAGCGCTCCAGCCCTTGCGGAGCCCGCAGCGGCACCCGCGCCCGCCCCGGCCACCGCCCTCGTGGTGTCCCTACACGCGCTGGCCGGCATCCGTGATGAACGGACGATGCTCTTACCGGTCATGATCCAGGACGAGCGCCTGGTGGCCCTAGTGGATACAGGGTCCACGCATAACTTTCTGCCGGAGACCACCATGCGGCGCCTTGCATTACAGCCAACCGGCGGTGAGCAGTTGCGAGTCACAGTCGCTAATGGCGACCGTCTCCGCTGCCATGGGCTCGCCCGCGACGTGCCCATCACTATCGGCGACGAGCACTTCACCATCACCTGCGCCGGCATCGACTTGGGCTGCTTCGACTTCATCCTCGGTGTCGACTTCCTACGCACTCTTGGTCCTATTCTATGGGATTTTGACGCGCTGACGATGACCTTCTGGCGGTTGGGCCGCCGCATTCAGTGGGACGGCATTGGAGGTGCCGCCCCAACCACTCCACTCCAGCTGGCCGCGACCACTGCCACGGCCGAGCACCCACTATTGGAGAGCCTCCTCCAGCAGCACGTGGGCATCTTCACCGAGCCACAGGGGCTTCCGCCCGCCCGCACATACGATCACCGTATACATCTTCTGCCAGGCTCCGCACTGGTGGCGGTACGGCCTTATCGCACCCACAATTGCAAAAGGATGAGTTGGAGCGGCAGTGTGCGCTCATGCTCGCGGCAGGCATCATCCGGCTCTCCACCTCGCATTTACCGCGCCGGTGCTTCTCGTCCGCAAGTCAGACGACACATGGCGTTTCTGCATCGACTACCGTGCCCTTAATGTTGTCACCCTTAAGGACAAGTTCCCTATTCCGGTGGTCGACGAGCTCCTCGATGAGCTCCACGGGGCGCGCTTCTTCACCAAACTTGACCTCCGGTCGGGGTACCACCAGGTGCGCATGCACCCGGATGACATTGCCAAGACGGCGTTTCGGACTCATCACGGCCACTTCGAGTTCTTGGTGATGCCCTTTGGCCTCACCAATGCCCCGGCGACCTTCCAGGCTTTGATGAACGACGTCCTCATTCCCTACTTACACCGGTTTGTGCTCGTTTTCTTTGATGATATTCTAATCTACAGTGCGTCTTGGGCCGAGCATCTCCAGCACGTCGCTATCGTCTTCAACGAGCTTCGAGCGCACCACCTCCACCTTAAGCGCTCGAAGTGCTCGTTCGGGACGCCTTCGGTGGCCTACTTGGGCCACGCCATCTCGGCCGACGGGGTGGCTATGGACACCGACAAGGTGGCAGCCGTCTCCGCATGGCCGACGCCTCACTCGCCGCAGGCTCTCCGCGGGTTCCTCGGCCTCGCCGGCTACTACCGGAAATTTATCCGGGAGTTCGGGCTTATCGCGGCGCCCCTCACGCGGTTGCTTCGCCGCGACGCTTTCGCCTGGGACGACGAGGCGACAACGGCGTTCGAGGCCCTCAAGGGGGCCCTCACGACGAGCCGTTCATGGTGGACTGTGACGCCTCGGGCGCAGGGTTTGGCGCTGTGCTTCATCAGGGCGATGGGCCCCTCGCCTTCTTCAGCCGGCCTTTCGCTCCGCGTCATCTTAAGTCGGCAGCATATGAGCGGGAGCTCATTGGCCTTGTACAGGCCGTTCGTCATTGGCGGCCGTACTTGTGGGGACGGTCCTTCCAGATTTGCACCGACCACTACAGCCTAAAGTTTTTGCTGGACCAACGGCTGTCGACCGTGCCGCAGCACCAGTGGATCAGCAAGCTCTTCGGCTTCGACTTCTCCGTCGAGTATCGGCCGGGCCGCCTTACAACCATGGCCGACGCGCTGTCCCGTCGCGACTCCGACCTCGCTTCCTCCGCTGATGAGTCCGCCGGGGCGGCCCTGTGCATCCGCTTCGGGCCGATGTTCGTCCTCTTCACCGACATTCGCCGCGCCACTGCGACGGCCGACGACGCCATCCGTCTTCAGCAGCAGCTCACGGCCGGCGACCTGGAGGAGCCTTGGCGCTTTTCTGACGGACTGCTCCTCCATGGGCGTCGGGTCTTTGTTCCGGCGCAGGATGATCTCCGTCACCAGGTGTTACAGCTCGCCCACTCGGCGGGTCATGAGGGTATGCAGAAAACCCTCCATCGTCTTCGCGCCGACTTCTACATCCCTGGCGATCACGCCCTAGTCCGCGACTGGGTGCGGTCTTGTTAGACATGCCAGCGCAACAAGACAGAGACTCTCAGGCCGGCCGGGTTACTCCAGCCCTTGGAGGTGCCATCTCAGGTCTGGGCGGACATATCCATGGACTTCATTGACGACCTTCCCAAGGTGGGCGGCAAGTCGGTCATCCTCACGGTGGTCGAACGCTTCTCCAAGTACGCCCACTTCATAGCGCTCGGCCATCCATACACGGCGGCGTCCGTGGCCCGGGCCTTCTTCGACGGCATCGTCCGTCTACACGGGTTCCCTGCTTCGATCATCAGTGATCGAGACCCCGTGTTCACGGGCCATGTCTGGCGCGACCTCTTCAGGATGGCGGGTGTCCAGCTCCGCCTGAGTACGGCGTTCCATCCTCAGACGGACGGGCAGTCCGAGGTGGTTAACAAGGTCATTGCCATGTATTTGCGTTGTGTGACAGGTGATCGGCCTCGCGCTTGGGTGGACTGGCTCTCTTGGGTGGAGTACTGCTACAACACCTCTTATCACTCCGCCCTGCGCGCTACGCCATTTGAGGTGGTCTATGGTCGACCACCCCCGCCTATACTTCCGGTGGATCCGGATACAGCTCGAACGGAGGTTGCGGGTGACCTCATCCGCACTCGCGACGAGATGCTTGCTGAGGTTCGTCAGCGTCTCCTTCAGGCCCAGCAGCTGGCCAAGCACTACTACGACGATCATCATCGCGAGGCGGAGTTCGCGATGGGTGATTGGGTGTGGCTGCGTCTTCTCCATCGCTCTACGCAGTCCCTCGACCCGCGCGCGAAGCGCAAGCTCGGCCCTCGCTACGCCGGGCCCTTCCCTATCTTGGAGCGCATTGGGAAGGTGGCCTATCGTCTTCAGCTTCCAGCCCGCGCTCGCATCCACGACGTTTTCCATGTGGGGCTGCTCAAGCCTTTCCGTGGCGAGCCACCGGCGGCTCCACCGGCGCTTCCTCCCATCGCCAATGGTCGCATTCTTCCAGAGCCGGCAAAGGTATTGCAGGCGCAGCTCTGTTGTGGCGTCTGGTTCATCCTCGTTCAGTGGGCAGGCCTTCCGGAGGAGGAGGCTACTTGGGAGCAGCGTGAAGAATTCCGCCAACACTATCCAGACTTTCAGCTCGAGGACGAGCTGTTTGCGCAGGCGGGGAGAGATGTTATGACCGATTTGGTCTATACAAGGAAGATGCCCACCAGGCCTTAGTATTAGGGGCTTGACCCACAAGTTATCTTAGGCAAGTTATTTTAGGCAAGTTATCTTAGGCTAAAGTTATAAATACTAGTTGTAAGACATCATTTGAGATCAAGCAATAAAGATAGTTCTATCATATTGCCCGGCTCCAGAGGAGCCGGAAACCCTAGCCGCACCTTGCCCTAGCCGCCACCGCCCTTCTTCTCCCTCGCGACGGCGCCAACACGCCGGAGCCGCCGCCCTCGCCCCCAACCCTCGTTGTTCTGCCCGTATAACCTACGGAGTAGAGCCGGTAGGAACCCTAGTCCTACCACATGGCCTGTTGCATACTAGGGTTTGCCCCCTTCCTCACTGCCGGCGAACTCTTACCGCCTCTAGGTCGTGACATGAACCTTCATCAGGCAAGCAAAGTAAGGGAACTTTCTCAAACAGATTTCCCCAACTTCTGTCAGATGCCACAAAGCAGCTACAGCGATCACCTGGAATATCTGGAAGCGCTCGAACAACTAGGTTTTCCTAGGAAAGGCCGACAAGTCCATACATCCTAAGCTGTTCAATTGAACTCCTTTGGATCTGTCGATGTGCCAGCACAGATAGATAGCTATCAAAGCCGTCCAGTTTCCAAAGTCAGGCTTATCAACTAGCCTAAGGCCGCGCTTGGATGCGGTGTAACCAAATACAGACGTATTTAGTTTACACGTGTATTTTACCGGCCACTTGCAGATTTCAGCCGGAATTAAAACGATGGACGGAGATCTGTATCTTTTGTACAGGGGTATTTGAGACGAAACGACACTCCAAACAAGGCCTAAAGGACGATGTTGCAAGATGCATTTTGTATAGTACAAAGAATGGATATGCACGGAGGATTTTTTTTTTTTGCAAAGTTGAGGATATCCTTGGCAATATTTGGTTTCTTATAAATGGTAGATTTTAACTCTAATAGCCTTATGCCAGATTTATTAAAATCTATGCAGGCAATCCGAGAGGAAAAATTGACTGAGAATATTATGAGTTCTTCTATATGTTGAAAGCAAATCATTTTGAATAAAAAAAGAAAAGAAGTTGAGCTGTTTTTCTTTCAAAAAGTACTTAAAAGTAACTAGATACTAACATGGTAACGGAACTTCTGAACAAATTAGAGAAAATATGTCTTATTACTACACACAGCACTAAGACCAGGTTATGAAGTATATCATATAGGGATGGCAAAATCCTATATAATTTTAGAGAGGTGCAGAGCAACATGAGAACTAGATACGATTTTTTTTTATTTGCAAGAGTTTGTAGAGTTCATTTAGATTTCACCAAAGTGGTTTTTCTTGAAATGGATAGTTCGGAAGATAGCTGAGCTTAGCTTGTCAGAAGATGTTAAGCACAGACTTCAACTATTGTGTCTTGACAATGTAACATGAGCTAAAATTTAACCAAATTTGGAGGATTTTTCGTTATATGGGTGCCCTTCACAAGGTAAACTCATTCACACAATGAAACACTGCAACTGCATGGTTAGCTTTTGCCATCATGCAATGAGAACGATCACGCGCAAACACAAGAAATCAAGAAGCAGAAAAGGAAGAACAATGATCAAAGCATGCATGAGGCTACTGTGGCCTGTAGGTTGAAATCAGTACCACAGAAAAAAATACAGTGCCCTTAGAACTAACACTAGACAACTAGGAAACTGAATAGGTTCTAGAATTCCCAGAACAAGTTAACAAAGCCTACTTTGCAAGCTGCATTGTAGGAGAATCTAGACGATGATGGTTTCTGGTGTCACCAACAATTTAGGCTACCTTTCGGGCTTTCCAGGATCAGACAATTAAGGAAGCCCAGGTGGAGCCGGTTACCTTTACGCGTTACTATGAAGATGCAAGTGTAAAGGGATCCAACTTTTTTGAGCTCAGGTAAATAAATCCCTGTTGATCTAAAAGTTAAGTTGGTGAGGCATCCGTTAACCAAGCCCTTAGGTTTAGGTATAATTTTTTCCCGTTGAGGATCTGAATTAAATTCCTGAGAACATTCTACTGGCGACATAAAGGCTACTCCCCCACCCAAAGAATGGGCTGGTTGGCAGACAAAATGGGCAGGGAAACACACAAGTGTAGCACACCCACAGTGTACATAGCCACCGCCAAAAGTCTCGCAGGCATTCAGTCGAACACCTGGTGGGCGCATGGAGGTCCTTGTCGAGCAGAGAGCCCACACCGATCCACCGAGTTCTGATGATCCAATCACGCCGGCACAAGCCGCACAACTGTCCCCCCAACCAGTGAGAAGCTGTTTCCATCCAATGGAAACAAGAAATGCACGTCGTGCCGCTGACCCCAAGGGGACAGACACCTTGACTGATCTCAGATTAAGAATAGGAGATCAGCCTGACATGAGCATGGCGATTGGCCGGGGATGGCGACACCCACAAAATGCAATGGGAGAAAGGGGAATTTTTGTTTGACCTTATAAGATGAGGATTGAGTTAGTTGGATGCTGGACTTGGAAGACTGCCAGTGGTCCAGGTATCTCTCCCTCCCTCCCACCACGCACAAAGCCAAAGCGACGCTTCCGAAGCTCCCACCGCCGCAAGGAGAGGGGAGAAGTCGCCGGGGATGGCAAGACCGCGGGCGCCGCGACGCGGACGCGCACGCACCTACCCTGGCCCGGAGGCCAATGATCACATCACGGTGGTGGAAAGGTAGCCAACGCGACAAGGAAAAGGAAAAATAAAATAAAATTGGGGGTCTCCACCAAGAAACCCGCCATCATTCCGCTCCACCGCCACCGATCCATGGCGCCAGATGAGATGAGTGCACTCCTCGCGAGTCCTCCACAGAGAAAGCAGTCTGGGGAGAGAGGAGTGAGCGCAACGCAACTGATCGTGATCGAGGTCAAAGATAGACAGACAGACAGACAGAAGACGATGGAATCCAGCCACCACTACACTCCAACTCGAGTGCGCCCCGGTCTGCCTCGTCGCTGCGTTTCCCACCACGCCTTTTCTTCTCCCCGACACATCATCGAAAATGAAAAATCCCCCGGAAATACTTCGCGAAGGAGGGGGGCATGATAAATCCAGGGGAGGGGAGGAGAAATCTTCTTAGATGAGACGGCGTTGGTGTAAAGGATGGATGAAAGCGAAACCGCCTGCCGGAATTGAACTGCTCAGTAGTATCTTTCTTCTTTTTTTCCCTTTTGATTGAAACGTGCGATAAATAGAGATAGGGATGTGCTCCACTTGAGGCCTTCCTCTGAGGTTCCCCATTCTGCGTAGCTTTCAGGGGATAGAAATCTGCACCTTCTCCCCCCTTGCCTGTTCCTTGTCTGGCCTGGTTTCGGAAGAAGAAAACTAGGTTTCTTGTTCTTGGTGAGACATAGTGAGAGGCTCATCTTGTTCCTTGGGAATTTTGTGTTGTCATGGGTAACTGCTGGTTTAAAGGGAGTCCGTACTTCAACAGGGTTTCGTCCAATGCAACAAAGTCAGGTACTACTCATATTCTCCCCTTCCTGGTATGGCTTATGTGAGTACAATACTTTCTGTTATTTCTTTGATCCCCCAATACTGTTAGCTTTCTAGGTATATACTGGTTCTTTACCTTTTTTAACAATTCGATGGCGTCTTCGAGCAATTAATTCTCAATCCAAAAAGTGCATACCTTCGTGCTTCCTAGGTTTTTCAGTCTGATCCACTCCATTCACCGTGTATTTTTTCAACTTGTTTTTATCCAATCAAACCAGTGATATGAACTCCAGTGATCTGTCAAAGAATTCTCAACCATTTGCAAGTTAATTTTGGAACCTCTGGATTTTTTCCATTTGCAATCTTGTGACATGCATGACATGACTTTCCCTTTTATATGCTGCAGAATCTCCAAAATTGCAGAGCCCGTCGGAGAGGACCGAGAAGGACGATAGCCTGCTGCCCTCCAACCCACATGAGGTGGAGGCACTGCGCAACGATTCGGCTCGGAAGAACCCTCTGATAGCATTCACGTTCGAGGAGCTCAAGAGGATCACCAAGAACTTCAGGCAGGACTCGGTGCTTGGGGGAGGTGGCTTTGGCCGGGTCTACAAAGGGTCCGTCACCAATGATCTTCGCGAAGGGTTATCGATTGAGGAACCGCTGCGAGTTGCGGTCAAGGTCCATGATGGAGACAACAGCTTCCAAGGCCACAGGGAGTGGCTGGTGATTACCAATTCTCGATGATATATGTATTTTGGGTATGCTCTGGTTTGCTGTTTGTTGCACATGAAGTTGATTTTTTGTGTGTTTATGTTTTCAGGCTGAGGTCATTTTCCTTGGGCAGCTCTCACACCCAAATCTTGTGAAGTTGGTCGGTTATTGTTGCGAAGATGATCACCGGGTTCTCATTTACGAGCTGATGCCCCTAGGGAGTGTGGAATCGCATTTATTTTCGAGTAAGACACCTATTCTTTGCATTATTTCTTGTTTTGCTAGAGATTGTCTCTTAATCATGGCGCCGACCGGTTTCATTCACATGAATCAATTTAGCATTCAATTATGCGAGCTTTGAAGCTACCGTGAATTTGGAGCCAAATTTGTTAACTCCCCTAAACTGCACAATAAATTTTTGCAATTTCGCTGTATTTCCTCAGTGATTTTTTTAAAGTTCAGTCAAACTTTTTGCCGTATTTCTTCTTAATCACATGACCAATGTGGTCGAGTATGCACTATTATTTATTCACATGGTATCACACACCACATTATGTGGATTTGTTCAAGTACTTGTGATTTACTAATGCAGGGGTAATGCTGCCACTGCCATGGGCCACCAGAATGAAGATCGCACTTGGTGCGGCAAGGGGGCTTGCATTCCTGCACGAAGCTGAGAAGCCAGTCATTTACAGGGACTTCAAGACATCCAACATATTGCTCGACGAGGTATACGAACCGCGTTGGATCGCTTTGATGTTTGATTCCATTCGCATAAATTCAGAACTCCTTATACATGAAAAACAGTAGAATTGTTCACATAAATGGTTCAGAAAACAGAATGAACACCTATCATTTTTCATGACCGGTCGTATGAAACTAATACTTCTTGCTTGCATTTCTCTTCTCTGAATCCCTCCGGCATCGTTCATCATCAGGAGTACAACGCGAAGCTCTCTGACTTCGGGCTGGCGAAAGACGGGCCTGTCGGTGACAAGTCGCACGTCTCGACCCGCATCATGGGCACCTACGGCTACGCTGCCCCGGAGTACATCATGACAGGTAGGTAGCCATCATCATGTCACTGAACTTGAGCAGAGCGATGGGAATTTGGTATCTGAATTTTGAACTGTTGTGCTGTTGTGTGTTGCAGGGCACCTGACGGCGATGAGCGACGTGTACAGCTACGGGGTGGTGCTGCTGGAGCTGCTGACGGGGCGCAAGTCGCTGGACAGGTCGAGGCCGGTGAGGGAGCAGACGCTGACGGACTGGGCCTTCCCGCTGCTGGCGCATAGGAAGAAGGTGCTGGGTATCGTCGACCCCAGGCTCGCCGCTGATGACTACCCCGTCAAGGCCGTGCACAAGACGGCCATGCTCGCCTACCACTGCCTCAGTCGCAACCCCAAGGCCAGGCCGCTCATGCGCGACATCGTCGCCACCCTTGAGCCCCTGCAGCAGCAGCCGCAGCCGCAGCCAGAGCTGGTGATGGAGGTGAGCCCGGCCAACGACTCCGGTGGCGGTGACGGCGTGGGTGTTCGGTGATCAGACATATGTATGCTGACGTGTACGTTCTTTTCTGCATATAAGTGATGCTTGTGTGAATTTACTGTAGCAGCTGCTACATAGCTACTGACAGTGTTCTCTTGGTCGGTACACAATGCTAAGGGTCTTTCTCTCTCTGCTTCCCACGAATTCTTCGGGAATTTCACAACTTGTTGAATCGAGAGACTCTTGCGGATCAAAAAGGGCCTAAGAATTTAGAGACAGAGAAATATAATATTTCCTCTGTAAATTAATATAAGACATTTTAGGTCACTATTAGTGGTCTAAAACGTTTTATATTAGCTTACGGAAGGAGTACACTACAGGATTTTTTATCTTTATATGTATACAGTTATCATGCATGTTTCAGGAAAAAAAGTTCTCTTAGGTACTCCTTCCGTTCACTAATATAAGATGTTTTGATTATTTCAATATAAAATACGTACGGACTGAAATGAGTGAACATACTAAAACATACCTATATACGTTCGATTCAGAAATAAATTAGAACGTCTTATATTTGTGAACGGAGGGAGTAACTAGGATGCGTTTTCTTCTGATTAAAAGTCACACGCCATGTTACATTTTCATTGAAAAAGAAATACGGAGTAACAAGCATTGTCAGGCCGCTGGATACATTACTTGCTAATGTACTATCTCGGTTCCAAAATAATTAAAGTTATGAGTTTGTTCTAAGTCAAATTTGTTTAATTTTAACTAAGTTATACAACAATATCTACAACACCAATTTTTATAAAATTCATTATGAAATATATTTCATATTTGTAAGTTTGATATTATAGATATTAGCACATTTTTCTATGGCATGTCAATCTTTAGAAAGGTTGACTTAGGGCAACCATGTAATTTTAATTATTTTGGAACGGAGTGAGTAGTTTCTAAAATGTAAAGGCTACTTAGAAACTAAAGCACATAAGCTAAGGATGCAGTTTTGTATTATTTACAAAACTTATTCATACTAATATTGTCAACGAAGGTTAGAAAGAAACTGACAAAAGTTACTCCCTCTGTCTTATAATATAAAATGTTATTACAACCGATGTACTCTGGTCACAATAACATTTTATATATTATGAGATGAAGGCGGTACAAAACAAGCAGACCAAGGTAGGGCATAGGTCCGTAAAGGGCGAGGAGAAAAAGATACACCGCATACGTTGGAGGAACTTTTGTATTTGGCCGCTCTTTAAGTATGAGTGTTGTAGGCACTGGCGGAGCTACAACAAAGAAAAACTATGCTATGGCCCGCCCAGCTCAGTGCAAATTCACTAGGATATGAGATCAAAATGAGCCATCAGATTAAAATAGTAGAACTTCTCTTCAATTTGGTCCGCCCAGGTTTTTATGTGTAGCTCCGCCACTGGTAGTAGTCATAAAAGCCTAGTGTAGTATTGCATAACATTCCAATCTACTCGAGTTTCCCACCATAACTTCACACACGGAGCCAGGCCGGCGGCATGCCCCGGTCCGCCTTCAAGCATTGCTCCTGGATTTAGGCCTCACGTATTAGGTAAAAGTATACTCACCAAAGGAGTTGGGCCTCATGCCCTGGGCCCAGGCTCTGGGGGCCTGGGTCATGTCTCCGCCCCTGCACATGAAGTGGCAATGGTGAGGAGGTGGCATAACTTTTGATGTGTGAGGGTAGAAGCGCAACACTTGTCACTTGGTCTTCTCTTTTGATCAAGCACACCCGTCGTGTAACTCTTTTGAATGAGTCCAAGTTTGCAAATTGAGTTGAATAGCAACCGCTTTCGTAAGTATGTTGCACCTCCTTTCCCTGAGATCCACCCCCCTCCTGACGTGGATGTGCCACGCTGGATTTTCTATCTTTATATGTATGCAGTTCTCCTACATGTTTCGAAAAAAGGAGTTCACTTAGGTACTCCCTCCGTTCATAAAAACAGATGTTTTGAATATTTCAATATGGACTACATACATACTGAAGGAAATATGCCCTAGAGACAATAATAAAGTTATTATTTATTTCCTTATTTCATGATAAATGTTTATTATTCATGCTAGAATTGTATTAACCGGAAACATAATACATGTGTGAATACATAGACAAACATAGTGTCACTAGTATGCCTCTACTTGACTAGCTCGTTTATCAAAGATGGTTATGTTTCCTAGCCATGGACAAAAGAATTGTCATTTGATTAACGGGATCACATCATTAGGAGAATGATGTGATTGAGTTGACCCATTCCGTTAGCTTAGCACTTGATCGTTCAGTATGTTGCTATTGCTTTCTTCATGACTTATACATGTTCCTATGACTATGAGATTATGCAACCCTCGTTTACCGGAGGAACACTTTGTGTGCTAACAAACGTCACAACGTAACTGGGTGATTATAAAGGAGCTCTACAGGTGTCTCCAAAGGTACATGTTGGGTTGGCGTATTTCCAGATTAGGATTTGTCACTCCGATTGTCGGAGAGGTATCTCTGGGCCCTCTTGGTAATGCACATCACTTAAGCCTTGCAAGCATTGCAACTAATGAGTTAGTTGTGAGATGATGTATTACGGAACGAGTAAAGAGACTTGCCGGTAACGAGATTGAACTAGGTATTGAGATACCGACGATCGAATCTCGGGCAAGTAACATACCGATGACAAAGGGAACAACATATGTTGTTATGCGGTCTGACCGATAAAGATCTTCGTAGAATATGTGGGAGCCAATATGAGCATCCAGGTTCCGCTATTGATTATTGACCGGAGACGTGTCTCAGTCATGTCTACATTGTTCTCGAACCCGTAGGGTCCGCACGCTTAAGGTTTCGATGACAGTTATATTATGAGTTTATGTGTTTTGATGTACCGAAGGAGTTCGGAGTCCCGGATGAGATCGGGGACATGACGAGGAGTCTCGAAATGGTCGAGACGTAAAGATCGATATATTGGACGACTATATTCGGAATTCGGAAAGGTTCCGAGTGATTCGGGTATTTTTCGAAGTACTGAAGAGTTACGGGAATTCGCCGGGGAGTATATGGGCCTTATTGGGCCATACGCGAATAGAGGAGAGAGGCCGAAAGGAAGGAGGCGCGCAGCCCCCCTCTGGTCTGAATTGGACAAGGGGTGCAGCCCCCTTTTCCTTCCTCCTCTCCCCCTCTTTCCTTCTCTCCTACTCCAACAAGGAAGGGGGGGAGTCCTACTCCCGGTGGGAGGACTCCTCCTGGCGCCCCCCTCCTGGCCGGCCGAACCCCTCCCCCTGGCTCCTTTCTATACGGGGGCAGGGGGGCACCTCTAGGGAGAACAACAATTGATTCCTTGGATCTCTTAGCCGTGTGCGGTGCCCCCCTCCACCATAGTCCACCTTGATAATACTGTAGCGGTGCTTAGGCGAAGCCCTGCGACGGTAGAACATCAAGATCGTCACCACATTGTCGTGCTGACAGAACTCTTCCCCGAGACTTTGCTGGATCAGAGTCCGGGGATCGTCATCGAGCTGAACGTGTGCTAGAACTCGGAGGTGCTGTAGTTTCGGTGCTTGATCGGTCGGGCCATGAAGACTTATGACTACATCAACCACGTTGTTATAACGCTTCCGCTATCGGTCTACGAGGGTACATGGACAACACTCTCCCCTCTCGTTGCTATGCATCACCATGATCTTGCGTGTGCGTAGGATTTTTTTTTTGAAATTACTACGTTACCCAACAGTGGCATCCGAGCCTAGGTTTTATGCGTTGATGTTATATGCACGAGTAGAACACAAGTGAGTTGTGGGCGATACAAGTCATACTGCTTACCATCATGTCATACTTTGGTTCGGAGGTATTGTTGGATGAAGCGGCCCGGACCAACATTACGTGTACGCTTACGCGAGACTGGTTCTACCGACGTGCTTTGCACACAGGTGGCTGGCGGGTGTCAGTTTCTCCAACTTTAGTTGAACCGAGTGTGGCTACGCCCGGTCCTTGAGAAGGTTAAAACAACACTAACTTGACGAACTATCGTTGTGGTTTTGATGCGTAGGTAAGAACGGTTCTTGCTTAGCCCGTAGCAGCCACGTAAAACTTGCAACAACAAAGTAGAGGACGTCTAACTTGTTTTTGCAGGGCATGTTGTGATATGGTCAAGACGTGATGAGATATAAGTTGTTGTATGAGATGATCATGTTTTATTGAAGTTATCGGCGACTGGCAGAAGCCCTATGGTTATCTCTTTGTTGCATAAGATGCAAGTGCCAAATAATTGCTTTACTTTATCGCTATGCGATAGCAATAGTTGCAAGAGCAATAGTTGGCGAGACGACCATGTGACGACACATTGATATAGATCAAGATGATGAAGATCATGGTGTCATGCCGGCGACGATAGAGATCATGACAGTACTTTGGAGATGGAGATCAAAGGCGCAAGATGATCATGGCCATATCATGACACATATTTTGATTGCATATGATGTTTATTTTTTATACATCTTATTTTGCTTAGTTTGATGATAGCTTTTTAAGATGATCTCTCACTAATTATCAAGAAGTGTTCTCCCTGAGTATGCACCGTTGCGAAAGTTCTTCGTGCTGAGACACCACGTGATGATCGGGTGTGATAGGCTCTACGTTCAAATACAACGGGTGCAAAACAGTTACACACGTGGAATACTCAGGTTAAACTTGACGAGCCTAGCATATACAGATATGGCCTCGGAACACTGGAGACCGAAAGGTCGAGCGTGAATCATATAGTAGATATGATCAACATAGTGATGTTCACCATTGAAAACTACTCCATCTCACATGATGATCGGACATGGTTTAGTTGATTTGGATCACATGATCACTTAGATGATTAGAGGGATGTCTATCTAAGTGGGAGTTCTTAAGTAATATGATTACTTGAACTTTAATTTATCATGAACTTAGTCCTGGTAGTATTTTGCAAATTATATTGTAGATCAATAGCTCGCGTTGTTGCTTCCCTATGTTTTATTTGTGTTCCTAGAGAAAACTAAGTTGAAAGATGTTAGTAGCAATGATGCGGACTTGGTCCGTGATCTGAGGTTTATCCTCATTGCTGCACAGAAGAATTATGTCCTTTATGCACCACTAGGTGACAAACCTATTGCAGGAGGAGATGCAGGCGTTATGAACATTTGGCTAGCTCAATATGATGACTACTTGATAGTTTAGTGCATCATGCTTAACGGCTTAGAATCGGGACTTCAAAGACGTTTTGAATGTCATGGACCACATGAGATGTTCCAGGAGTTGAAGTTCATATTTCAAGAAAATACCCGAGTTGAGAGATATGAAGTCTCCAACAAGTTCTATAGCTAAAAGATGGAGGAGAATTGCTCAACTAGTGAGCAAGTGCTTAGATTGTTTGAGTACTAACAACCGCTTGAATCAAGTGGGAGTCAATCTTCCAGATAAGATAGTGATTGGCAGAGTTCTCTAGTCACCATCACCAAGTTACTGGAACTTCATGATGAACTATAATGCAAGGGATGACGAAAATGATTCCCGAGCTCTTCGTGATGCTGAAATCAATGAAGGTAGAAATCAAGAAAAGAGCATCAAGTGTTGATGATTAACAAGATCACTAGTTTCAAGAAAAGGGCAAAGGGAAAGAAAGGGAAACTTCAAGTAGAATGGCAAGCAAGTTGTCACTCCCGCGAAGAAGCCCAAAGCTGGACCAAAGCCTGAAACTGAGTGATTATACTGCAAAGGAAATGGTCACTAGAAGCGGAAATGCCCTGAATATTTGGTGGATAAGAAGGATGGCAAAGTGAACAAGGGTATATTTGATATACATGTTATTGATGTGTACCTTACTAGTGTTTATAGTAGCCCCTGAGTATTTGATACTTGTTCGGTTGCTAAAGATTAGTAACTTGAAACAAGAGTTACAGAATAAACAGAAAATAGTTGAGGGTGAAGTGACGATGTGTGTTGGAAGTGGTTCCAAGATTGATATGATCATCATAGCACACTCCTTATACTTTCGAGATAAGTGTTGAACCTAAATAAATGTTATTTGGCGTTTGCGTTGAGCATGAATATGATTTGATCATGTTTATTGCAAAACGGTTATTCATTTAAAGTCAGAGAATAATTTTTTAGATGAATAAAACCTTCGATGGTCATACACCCAATGAAAATAGTTTGTTGGATCTCGATCATAATGATACACATATTCATAATATTGATGCCAAAAGATGCAAAGTTGATAATGATGGTGTAACTTATTTGTGGCACTGCCGTTTGGGTCATATCGGTGTAAAGCGCATGAAGAAACTCCATAAAGATGGATTTTTGGAATCACTTGGTTATGAATCATTTGATGCTTGCGAACCGTGCCTTTTGGGCAAGATGACTAAAACTCCGTTCTCCAGAACAATGGAATGAGCAACAAACTTGTTGGAAATAATACATACTGATGTAGGCAGACCAATGAGTATTAAGGCTCGTGGTGGGTATCGTTATTTTTTGACCTTGCAGATATGGGTATATCTACTTGATGAAACATAAGTCTGAAATAGTTGAAAGGTTTAAAGAATTTCAGAGTTAAGTGTAAAATCATCATAACAAGTAAATAAAGTTTCTGCGATCTGATCATGGAGATGAATATTTGAGTTACGAGTTTGGCCTTCAGTTAAAACAATGTGGAGTAGTTCCACAAACTCATGCCACCTGGAACACCATAGCGTAACGGTGTGTCCGAACGTCATAACCGTACTTTATTGGATATAGTGCAATCTATGATGTCTCTTACCGATTTACCACTGTCGTTTTGGGGTTATGCATTAAAGACAGTTGCATTCACTTTAAATAGGGCACCATCAAAATCCGTTGAGACGACGCCTTATGAACTGTGGTTTGGCGAGAAACAAAAGTTGTCGTTTCTTAAAGTTTGGGGCTGTGATGCTTATGTGAAAAAGTTTTCACCTGATAAGCTCGAACCCGAATCGGAGAAGTGCGTCTTCATAGAATACCCAAAGGTAACTATTGGGTACACCTTCTATCACAGATCCGAAGGCAAGTTATTCATTGCTAAGATGGATCCTTTCTAGAGAAGAAGTTTCTCTCGAAAGAAGTGAGTGGGAGGAAAGTAGAACTTGATGAGGTAATTGTACCTTCTCCCTTATTGGAAAGTAGTTCATCACAGAAATCAGTTCCAATGATTCCTACACCAATTAGTGAGGAAGTTAATGATGATGATCATGAAACTTCAGATCAAGTTGCTACCATACCTCGTAGGTCTTCTAGAGTAAGATCCGCACCAAAGTGATACGGTAATCATGTTCTGGAAGTCATGTTACTA
The DNA here is from genome assembly GCF_018294505.1 of Triticum aestivum. Taxonomy (NCBI): domain Eukaryota; kingdom Viridiplantae; phylum Streptophyta; class Magnoliopsida; order Poales; family Poaceae; genus Triticum; species Triticum aestivum. The sequence continues at coordinate 551,970,439 of NC_057804.1, forward strand.
GACCATGATGAACCTACGAACTACGAGGAAGCGATGATGAGCCCAGATTCCGCGAAATGGCTTGAGGCCTGAAATCTGAGATGGGATCCATGTATGAGAACAAAGTGTGGACTTTGGTTGACTTGCCCAATGATCGGCAAGCCATAGAAAATAAATGGATTTTCAAGAGGAAGACAGACACTGATAGTAGTGTTACTATCTACAAAGCTCGACTTGTTGCAAAAGGTTTTCGACAAGTTCAAAGTGTTGAATACGATGAGATTTTCTCACTCGTATCGATGCTTAAAGTCTGTCCGAATCATATTAGCAATTGCCACATTTTATGAAATCTGGCAAATGGATGTCAAAACTGCATTCCTTAATGGATTTTTTTAAAGAAGTGTTGTATATGATGCAACCAGAAGGTTTTGTCAATCCTAAAGGTGCTAACAAATTGTGCAAGCTCCAGCGATCCATCTATGGACTGGTGCAAGCATCTCGGAGTTGGAATATACGCTTTGATAAGTTGATCAAAGCATATAGTTTTATACGGACTTGCAGTGAAGCCTGTATTTACAATAAAGTGAGCGGGAGCACTACTGCCTTTCTGATAAGTGTATGTGGAGTGACATATTGTTGATCAGAAATGATGTAGAATTTTTCTGGAAAGCATAAAAGAAGTGTTTGAAAGGAGTTATTTAAAAGAAAGACCTCAGTAAAGCTACTTACATATTGAGCATCAAGATCTATTGAGATAGATCAAGACGCTTGATAAGAGTTTCAATGACTACATACCTTGACAAGATTTTGAAGTAGTTCAAAATGGAACAGTCAAAGAAAGAGTTCTTGCCTGTGATGCAAAGGTGTGAAGTTGAGTAAGACTCAAAATCCGACCATGGCAGAAAATAGAAAGAGAATGAAAAGTCATTCCCTATGCCTCAGTCATAGGTTCTATAAAATATGCTATGCTGTGTACCAGACCTATTGTATACCTTGCTCAGAGTTTGGCAAAGGAATACAATTTTGATCTAAGAGTAGATCACTGGACAGCGGTCAAGAATATCCTTAGTGAGGACTAAGGAGTTGTTTTTCGAATATGGAGGTGATAAAAGAGTTCGTCGTAAAGAGTTACATCGATGCAAGCTTTTACACCGATCCAGATGACTCTAAGTATCTATCCGGATACATATTGAAAGTGGGAGCAATTAGCTAGAGTAGCTCCGTGCAGAGCATTGTAGACATAGAATATTTGCAAAATACATCCGACTCTGAATGTGACAGACCCATTGACTAAACTTCTCTCACGAGCAAAACATGATCATACCTTAGTACTCTTTGGGTGTTAATCACATAGCGATGTGAACTAGATTATTGACTCTAGTAAACCCTTTGGGTGTTGATCACATGACGATGTGAACTATGGGTATTAATCACATACAAATGTGAATATTGGTGTTAAATCACATGACGATGTGAACTAGATTATTGACTCTAGTGCAAGTGGGAGACTGAAGGAAATATGCCCTAGAGGCAATAATAAAGTTATTATTTATTTCCTTATTTCATGATAAATGTTTATTATTCATGCTAGAATTGTATTAACCGGAAACATAATACATGTGTGAACACATAGACAAACATAGTGTCACTAGTATGCCTCTACTTGACTAGCTCATTTATCAAAGATGATTATGTTTCCTAGCCATGGACAAAAGAGTTGTCATTTGATTAATGGAATCACATCATTAGGAGAATGATGTGATTGACTTGACCCATTCCGTTAGCTTAGCACTTGATCGTTTAGTATGTTGCTATTGCTTTCTTCATGACTTATACATGTTCCTATGACTATGAGATTATGCAACCCTCGTTTACCGTAGGAACACTTTGTGTGCTAACAAACGTCACAACGTAATTGGGTGATTATAAAGGAGCTCTACAGGTGTCTCCAAAGGTACATGTTGGGTTGGCGTATTTCGAGATTAGGATTTGTCACTCCGATTGTCGGAGAGGTATCTCTGGGCCCTCTCGGTAATGCACATCACTTAAGCCTTGCAAGCATTGCAACTAATGAGTTAATTATGAGATGATGTATTATGGAACGAGTAAAGAGACTTGCTGGTAAAGAGATTGAACTAGGTATTGAGATACCGACGATCGAATCTCGGGGAAGTAACATACCGATGACAAAGGGAACAACGTATGTTGTTATGCGGTCTGACCGATAAAGATCTTTGTAGAATATGTGGGAGCCAATATGAGCATCCAGGTTTCACTATTGGTTATTGACCGGAGACGTGTCTCGGTCATGTCTACATTGTTCTCGAACCCGTAGGGTCTGCACGCTTAAGGTTTCGATGACAGTTATATTATGAGTTTATGTGTTTTGATGTACCGAAGGAGTTCGGAGTACCGGATGACATCGGGGACATGATGAGGAGTCTCAAAATGGTCGAGATGTAAAGATCAATATATTGGACGACTATATTCGAAGTTCGGAAAGGTTCCGAGTGATTCGGGTATTTTTTGGAGTACCGGAGAGTTACGGGAATTCGCCGGGGAGTATATGGGCCTTATTGGGCCATACGGGAATAAAGGAGAGAGGCCGAAAGGAAGGAGGCGCGCAGCCCCCCTCTGGTCCGAATTGGACAAGGGGTGCAGCCCCCTTTTCCTTCCTCCTCTCCCCCTCTTTCCTTCTCTCCTACTCCAACAAGGAAGGGGGAGTCCTACTCCCGGTGGGAGGAGGACTCCTCCTGGCACGCCCCTCCTGGCTGGCCGAACCCCTCCCCCTGGCTCCTTTATATACGGGGGCAGGGGGGCACCTCTAGGGAGAACAACAATTGATCCCTTGGATCTCTTAGCCGTGTGCGGTGCCCCCCTTCACCATAGTCCACCTCGATAGTACTGTAGCGGTGCTTAGGTGAAGCCCTGCGACGGTAGAACATCAAGATCGTCACCACGTCGTCGTGCTGACAGAGCTCTTCCCCGACACTTTGCTGGATCGGAGTCCGGGGATCGTCATCGAGCTGAACGTGTGCTAGAACTCGGAGGTGTCGTAGTTTCGGTGCTTGATCGGTCGGGCCGTGAAGACGTACGACTACATCAACCGCGTTGTTATAACGCTTCCGCTATCGGTCTACGAGGGTATGTGGACAACACTCTACCCTCTCGTTGCTATGGATCACCATGATCTTGCGTGTGCGTAGGATTTTTTTTTGAAATTACTATGTTACCCAACACATACGGGAACTAAAACGTATCTTATACACCTGACTTGGAAAAACAAGTTAGAACATCTTATATTGTGAATGGGGAGTTACTAGATGCTATTTTCGACTGAAAGTCACACGCCATGTTACATTTCCATTGGAAAAGAAACACGGAGTAACAAGCATCGTGAGGCTCCTGGATACATTACTTGCTAATGTATTCTCGCCGTTCCAAAATAACTAAAGCTATGAGTTTGTTCTAAGTCAAATACATTTAAGTTTAACTATGCTATAAAAAATATATCAACTTCTACAACACCAATTTGAATTCAGGCAATCGTAGAACTTCAATAATTTCGGAATGAAGGGAGTTATTGCTAAAATGTAAAGGCTACTTAGAAACTAAAGCACCATATGCTACGATTCATTTCCATTTACTGTTTTTATAAAATATATTCATATCATTATTTCCAAAGAAGGCTGGAAAGAAAATGACAAAATGTACTCACTCTGTCCTATAATATAAGATGTTATTACAACCAATGTACTCATATATTGGTTGTAGTAACATCTTATATTATGCGACAGGGGAAATACAAAACAAGCAAAACAGGGTAGGGGGGAAGGTTTGTAAAGTGTGAGGAGAAAATAATGTACCACATACATTGGGAGTACTCTTGTAATTAGTTGATCTTGAGTTTGAGTGATATAGGTATCAAAGCCTGATGTCGTGCTGCGTGCGTAACATTCGAACCTACTCTTGTTCCTCACCATGGACCAAACTTCACACGTAAATCAGCAATGGGTGAGGAGGGGCATGTGATATTTGACGTATGAAGACAAAAGTGCACCACTTGTTGCTCGGTCTTCTTTTTCGGTCAAGCACCCCCATCGGGGGAAGGGAATATGATTAGCGTGCGACTCTTTTGAATGAGTCCAGTGCAAATTGAGTTGAATAACAACCACTTTCATAAGCATATTGTAACTCCTCTCCCTAGCTGAGATCCACCCACATCTTCCCACCATGGACCCACAAGCTCAGGTGGTTGCTATTGAACGAAAACCAACTTCACATGATTACTTATAACAAGACTTCTCCCATGTCGTCAAGAACAAAGAGAACCGCTCACGGATCATGTTCATGTTCATGATCAAAGGAGATAAATATATGATTAACAATCTAAACATATAATCTTCCACCAAGTAAACCAACTAGTATCAACTACAAGATGTAATCAACACTACTAGCAATCCACAAGTACCAAACTGATGTTTGAGACAAAGATTGGATACAAGAGATGAACTAGGGTTTGGAGATGATATGGTGGTGAATATGTTGATGGAGATGAGTCCTCCCACGACGAGAGGAGCGTTGGTGATGAAGATGGCTTTGATTTCCCCCTCCCGGAGGGAAGTATCCTTAGCGGAATCGCTCTGTCGGAGAGCAAAAGTGCTCCTGCCCAGTTTCCGCCTCGAGATGGCGGTGCTTCAACCCAAAAGTCTTCTTTTGATTTTTTTCTAGGGCAAATTACTTCATATAGCAGGAGATGGGCTTGAGAGGCCTTTTGTTGGCCCCACAAGCTCACCTCTCGCGTCGTAGGGGGCGCCACCTGAGCTTGTAGGCCCATGGTGGGTCCTCTGCAGTACATCTTTCTTTCAGTATTTTTCATATATTTCAAAATAAATCTATGTAAGTTTTCAAGTCATTTGGAGCTGTGGGGAATAACTATCTCTGTTGTAGCTCATTTTAGGTTCAGAATTCCAGCTGCCGACAATCTCCCTCTTGTGACGCAGCTTGCAATTTAGGAGAGAAATGCATTAGAATTGCATCAAAAAGAGAAATATAACTTTAACGCAATAAAAATAATAGTAGAAAATATGATGCAAAATGGACGTATCAACCATCAGCCTGGTATTTTGCTGTTGAGGTTTTTTGGTTATTTTTTTGTTGGAACTGGCTAATTCCTTTGCTACAAATCAACCACCTTAGTTTTCTTGTCGTTGAGTTTTTTTGCTGGAACCACCGTCAAATTTTGCAGGAACCGTCTTTTTTCTTCTTCAACCGAGTACCAGAGGTTTTGTTGCTTTATTTTTTGCTGTACATGACAGTGCAAGTCGACGACAGCAGCGAGCTAGAGATGGAAAAGCCAGGGATGTTGAAACCACGGCGAACGCGTGCTGCATCCCGCATGTGTTCGAGCTGCAACCATGGCAAGCAGAGGTAGCCGAGACAAGAGCATTGTGGTACAAGAGGCCGATGAGTGCAGTGGCACGGGTGGCTGGCAATCACGGGAAGCCAACGACAAGAGAGGGTGGCCGGTGAGCGCGTGTAGAGTCCTATTTTTCTATCCGCCTTTTCCTTCGTGTGTTGACTCTTTGAGACAGAGCTAATCCCATGGACGAAAGAGAACCCTTTGGCTAGGGTCATGCCTCCCGTCGGTGCTGCTGTCGGTTTACCTCATCTCCTATGATCGAGACATGGTGGATCCCGACCCTTGCCAGTGGGAGGACTCTGTTTTTCATGCTCTTTTGAGTTTTGTTAGGTTGTGTGTCCTCCTCAGAGAGACGAGGTGACGATAGGTCTCTGAAGATGGAATAAGGTTATCCTCGCCTAGTCCCCATCCCGATGATGTTTCTATCATCGCCGGAGGGCATGTGCAGGGGCAGAGCCAGCGCGCAACTACCCTAGGCACTTGCCCGTGCTTGCTCCACACGCGATGTTGTACAACACCCTTTTCCAGTTGACCAAATCCACCTATACGCCGAGGTTTCCCAGGCAAAACTCTTTTAGGCTTCATGAGAATTTGCAACGGGCCCTAGGCCTAGAAAGTGCCAAGCGAGGAACTCCTATTCGTTTACTCTATAGCTATCACTCGACCTGCCAGCCTATTTGGCGGATGTTCACCCCACGATTGGATATCATGGAGAACAACTGGCGGCAAGGTGTGCCTACCTAAGAGCATCTCTAGCAGACCCTTTATATCATGGACCTGTAAACTGAGTTTACAGCTTGTAGAATACCTCGGGTATGGGCCGAAAACAACGGCGACAGAACATAAACGTAAAATGAAAACCTGTAAATTTTGAACTCAGAACTTCGCGGGAGAAATCGAACTACTTCAGTAGAACTAGCAGCGTTCATAGTACATGATCAGCATACATATTTCATACATAGTGTAGCGACCAGACCTCAAACAGTCTGATCTCTGTGCATCAGTGTCATCCCTGAATCGGTAACGCTGACACGCACAATACTTGAAGGATTTATAACAGAGTAGCAATCACACACTTATTACATCGAATGTCTCAAAAGAGAACTTATTACAATAATATGGCTTCAGGCCATATAAGAACAATAACAACGGAAGGCTTGGAAGATAAAGTTAGTCCATCAACTCAAACGGCATAGCCGAGTGAAAGAGCACAACCTAAGGCACCTTACTCGTCGTTTGAAAAGTTTGCAACATGAACGTTGCAGCCCAAAAACGGGTCAGCACATGGAATATGCTGGCAATGTAACACATAGAGAGTAGTGAACAGATAAATTGCTATCAATACATGCAATATGGCTGGTGTAAAGCTCTAGGGTTACAATTTTGCATAAAGCCAATTTTTGCCTACAACAAAGCAATAAATTTATTTTACTAACATGGTGGTTGTTAAACTTTGAGAAGGTTACTCCAACTCAATCCCAATTAAGCATCATCATTAAACCCAATCAATTTATTTAAGTAACATGACAAGATCAACACGATAATCCAAGAACCAGATACTCAAGATGTCCATAACCAGGGACACGGCTAACCATGATTAGTTTCTACACTCTGCAGAGGTTTGCGCACTTTTCCCGACAAGACTCGATCTCTTCAGTTGGATTTCTTGTACTACATGGTGTTTGAGAAACGGATGACCGAGACACAATCTTTCAGAAGCATTAACTCCTTACTCTGGGTAGACAGTACCAACCTACATCCCCTACATCTGCTAGTCTACCACTGAAGAAGGTCACACAACTTACTCAACTATGCTAGAGCCCATAATAGCTTGTGGCTGCACATGGATGTTTCTAGCATGAATAATCTTATGATCCCTTTGAGCCTGGGTGGCGGTCCATAGGAAAATCACACGGTACCCTGGGATTTCCAAAAAAACAGGCAACACTGGGTTCTCCAGGTGCCTCAATCCACCCAGATGTGTATTAAAGTTGCCACCTTAAGTTAACCATTAAATAACAAAACTCACATCTGTCATGGATACACTCACCCAATCCACGTCTACTAGCATAGCATAGCAATATAAGCAGTACGTAGAAGTAACTCCCAAAGGTTTCATACTAAACAAGTGAATAGATACTACCTCATCTACTTCCCAAAACCCACATATTAATCAGATCATAATCATGCATTGTTTGATGGATTGATCTAATGCAATATAACTGGGTACTAAAGAGGTATGATCAAAGTGTTACTTGCCTTGCTGATGATCCGCAAAACCTAGAGACTCGTAGTAGCATCTTCGCACTCCGGGTACTCTATCGCAAACAAACAAGCATACAATAAGCAATCAATCTAAGGCATGGGTAAAACTCAAATAAGATATCTAACCAGAAAGTTCAACTTAAGAACTCCGGTCTGCAAAAAGAATCAAATCAAACGAAGCAACAAAGCTCAAATTGCGAAAGAAACAAGATCCGATTACTAATCTGGACTTAGGTCAAATTTTACAGTACCAAAATCTTGTTTTAGTTTCTAAACAGAAAGAGGGCTTAGAAACGAAACTCTAGGTGCTTGAATCGCCTGATTCCGACAAACGAGCGAAAAGATAAACTAAATCTAAGATTCAAGCTGAAATCACGATAAAAAATAATTGCGGAATAAACCCTGGAAAAAGAAAAACTGACGAAGAGGCTAACGAACAAACGTTTGCTGTCTGCGGCTAAATGGTGAAAACCGTTCGTTAAAACGAACGAGCGAACGGGCGTTCGCTAAAATAACTAAACCAAAAAAAACTAAAACCAATCTTAAAAAAATAAACCGCGGGTTCTAAAAAGAAACCGACAGTTTTCTTAACAAAAACCACGGTGGCGGGCGGCTACCTTCGGCGGATCTGGCAAGGGTGGCGGTGAGTCTGGCGAGGTTCCGGCGGTGGCGGATCGGGAGGCGGCGGCGGGTGGCGGCGTAGCGGGTGGCGGTGCGACAACAGCGGCGGCGGTCTAGGGTTAGGGTTAGGGTGCGGGTGGGCTGTGGTGGCGGGACGGGCTGCAGGGGGGTGGGGGTGTTGCTGGCGGCTTTTAAGAAGGCCGGCCTGAGGAGTCCCGGCCGGATATGGCCCGGAGTCGGTTTCACTTTTTTTAATATTATTCCGTGATATAAAAATAATTAAAGAAAAATACTAAACGTACTCCAAAAATCCTGAAATAAATTTTCCCTGTCCTCTTAAAATAAGGCGGACCTGGTGAACATTTATTTGAGCCTCTAATGCAATTTTGAAAAACGCATTTTTTCTTAATTCAGATAAAATAGCAATAAAACTCCGAATAAAATTCTTATTTGATTTTAATATTAAACCTCCAATATTTCTTTATTTTGAGGAAGTCATTTTATCCCCTCTCTTTTATTTTCATAAGAGAAATATTCAAAGAGAAAAATAATTAAAATCAAACGATCCTCTTTTCAAAATTTGAGGAAACTCAAATATGAAAATAATGAAATTCCCAACTCTCTCCGCGGGTCCTTGAGTTGCGTAGAATTTCTAAGATCAAGCCAAAATGCAATAAAATATGATATGCAATGATGATCTAATGTATGACATGCCAAATTGAAAATTTGGGATGTTAGAAACCTACCCCCCTTAAGATGAATCTCGCCCTCGAGATTCGGGTTGGCTAGAAAATAGGTGAGGGTGGTCCTTCCGTAGGTTTTCCTCTCGCTCCCAGGTTGCTTCCTCCTCGGTATAATGGCTGCACTGAACTTTGCAGAATTTTATGACCTGGCTGCATGTGACTCGGCTGGCAAACTCGAGAATCTTCAATGGTTTCTCCTCGTAGGTCAAATCATTATCCAACTGAATCGCGTCCAGCGACACTGTATCTCTTAGAGGAACATCAGCCATCTCTGCGTTGCACTTCTTCAGCTGGGAAACGTGGAACATGCCATGAACTCCTGACAAACCTTTGGGCAATTCCAATTTGTAAGCAACTTCTCCCATACGTTCCAAAATTTTGTATGGTCCCACAAATCGTGGCGCTAACTTTCCCTTGACTCCAAAACGTTTCACTCCTCGAAGTGGGGACACCCGAAGATATACTCTGTCTCCTACTTTGTAAAATGTCTCCTTGCATTTTGAATCTGCATAACTCTTCTGCCTGGACTGGGCTACTTTGAGTCTATCATAGATCAACTTAACCTTCTCTTCAGACTCTTTAATCAAATCTGGTCCAAACAACTAGCGGTCTCCAACTTCTCCCACAACAACGGGGTCTTGCACCTCCTTTCGTACAAGGCTTCAAAAGGGGCCATCTTCAAACTAGCTTGGTAGCTGTTGTTGTAAGAGAACTCTGCATATGGCAGATTGTCGTCCCAACTAGACCCATAGTCTAGCGCACAAGCTCTCAACATGTCTTCCACAATCTGATTTACTCTCTCAGTCTGTCCGTCTGTTTGCGGGTGAAAGGCTGTACTGAACTCTAACCTGGTACCCAAAGTTTCATGCAACTGATTCCAGAACTTTGAGGTAAATTGGGTTCCTCTATCTAATACAATGGTCCTTGAAACTCCATGCAGACATACGATCCTGGTCATATAAATCTTTGCCAACTTCGCACTCGTGTAAGTGATCTTCACTGGGACGAAATGAGCTACCTTCGTCAATGATCGACTACAACCCATATCGAGTCATAGCCTGAACGAGTCATGGGCAATCCATGATAAAGTTCATGCCTAACTTGTCCCACTTCCATTCGGGTATCGGCAACGACTGCAACAATCTTGCTGGCTTCTGATGCTCTGCCTTCACTCTCTGACAACATCACAAATTGATACGTACTCAGCAATATCTTTCTTCATACCGGTCCACCAGAAACTGTCCTTCAAATCCAGATACATCTTGGTGTTTCCTCGGTGAATCGAGTATGGCGAATCATGGGCCTCCTGCAGTATCAACATCCTGATCTCCAGATCATTGGGCGGTCCTCAAACCATAGGGTATCGTGTTCATCCTCACGAAATCCCTTAGCTTTTCCTTTGCTCATTCTTTCCTTAATCTCAGCAATCTCCTTGTCCGTCTTCTGAGTTTTTCTGATCTTAGTAATCAAAGTAGACTAAACTTACAATGCTGCTACATAGACTCTCGGAACTATCTCCAAACATAGCTCACGAAGATCTTCTGCTAACTCCTTGGGTAACTCTCCGGTTATGAGTGTATTGACATGGCTCTTGTGACTCAACGCATTGGCTACAACGTTAGCCTTTCTGGGGTGATAATGCAGCTTCATATCATAATCTTTGATGAGCTCCAACCATCTCCTTTGCCTGAGATTCAGCTCCTTCTGCGTGAAGATATACTTCAAACTCTTGTAATCTGTGTACACCTCCCAATGATTACCAATGAGAAAATGTCTCCACGTTTTCAACGCATGCACTACTGCTGCTAACTCCAAATCATGTGGCGCATAATTTAGCTCGTGTGGTTTAAGATGTCTTGAGGCATATGAGACAACTCTTCCATCCTGCATAAGCACTGCTCCAAGTCCTCGACGAGAAGCGTCGCAATACACCTAGTAATCCTTGCGTTGATCTGGAAGAATCAACACTGGAGCTGTAACCAAGTGTTTCTTCAACTCCTGAAAACTGGCCTCACATTCCTCAGTCCAATTGAACTTGGTATCCTTCTTCAACAACTCTGTCATGGGCTTTGCAATCTTGGAGAAATTATCAATGAACCTCCTGTAGTATCCTGCGAGTCCAAGAAAACTCCGGATCTCTCCAACTGACGTGGGTGCTTCCCAATTTGTCACAGTGACAACCTTGGTGGGGTCTACTACTATTCCTTCTCTGGATATTACATTTCCGAGGAATCCAACTTCCTTCAACCAAAATTCACACTTGCTGAACTTGGCATATAGCTGATGTTCTCTGAGCTTCCCAAGTACCAAACGCAAATGTTCCTTATGTTCTTCTTCATTCTTCGAGTAGACTAATATGTCATCAATGAATACCACGACGAACTTATCAAAAACTCCATAAATACTTTGTTCATCATATTCATGAAATAGGCAGGCACATTAGTCAGACCAAATTACATAACGGTATACTCATATAGCCCATACCTTGTGGTAAAAGCTGTCTTTGGTATATCCTGCTCTCGAATCTTCAGCTGGTGGTATCCTGATCGCAGATCGATCTTGGAAAATTCCTTAGCTCCTTGCAATTGGTCAAACAGATCATTGATCATCGGAAGTGGGTACTTGTTCTTAATCGTCACCTCATTCAATCCATGATAATCAACAACCATCCTTAACGATCCATCCTTCTTCTCCACTAGAAGCACTGGTGATCCCCAAGGTGAGGAACTTGGGCGAATATAGCCCTTATCCAGTAGTTCCTTAATCTGCTTCTTAATTTCCTCCAAATCCTTTGCGGGCATCCTGCACGGTTTCTTTGATATTGGCCCTGTGCCTGGCAAAAGTTCAATCAAAAACTTGATGTCTTTATCCGGTGGCATGCCTGGTAACTCCTCTGGAAATACGTCAGGGAAATCCTTCACCACTGGTACTTCCTCCTGTACAACTCCTGATAAGGAATTTACTTGAGTCCTCTTCGGCACATGCCGGGATACATACTTAATCCTTCTTCCTTCTGGGGTGGTGAGCAAAATCGACTTACTGGCGCAGTCAATGTTCCCTACACACTTTGATAACCAATCCATGCCTAATATCACATCCAGTCCTTGCGACTCCAATACTATTAGGTCTGAGGGAAACACGTAGTTACCAATCCTTAATGGTAACCGATCACACCATAGACTATCCATGTACTCTGCTCCTCACGAGGTTACTAACATGGGTGACCTAAGGGCTTGGGTTGGCAGTTTAAACTTATCCACTGATCCCCTTGATATGTATGAATGCGATGCACCAATATCAAAAAGAACGATTGCAGTACTTGACTTAACCAAAAACTTATCTATTACCGCTTTAGGACACGCCATGGCGTAATGTCCATTATTCCCGCACTTGTAGCAGGTGATGTGACTTAGATCCTTCTTAGCGGGCGTTGCTGGGTTGGAATGGTTCTGACCGTTGCTTCCTCCATTACCATTCCCATTCTTGGGGCCACTATGGTTGTGCAGAATCCCTCCGTTGTGGTTGTGACCTCCATGGTTATGCTGAAGGTGTCCTCTCGAGTTTGGGGTAAAACGGGGTTTCTGACGAGCTCCCGAATTGTACTTCCCTTGTCCATACTTCCTCTTGCGGCTGTCTATCTGCTGCTGCTTCCCTTAAATCATGAGCACTCTATCTACCAACTCCTGGTAGTTGTTGAAGTTTGCCACCATCAACTGCATGCTCAGCTCATCATTCAGTCCTTCCAGAAACTTCTCCTGCTTAGCGGCATCTGTAGCAACGTCATCAGGGGCATAATGTGCTAGCTTACTAAAGTCATCCACATACTGGCTAACTATGCGTCCTCCTTGGCGTAAGTTGCGAAATTCGCGCTTCTTCGTGGCCATAGCTCCTGTTGAAACATGGGCAGTGCAAAAAGCCTGCTGGAACTCATCCCATGTGAAAGTGTCGATGGGGTAAGTGGCTGTGAAATTCTCCCACCATGATGTTGCGGGTCCATCAAGCTGGTGTGCGGCAAAATGCACTCTCTCCGCATCTATGCATCCTGCAGTGGTCAACTCCCTTCCAATCTTGTGGAGCCAATCATCTGCAACTATCGGCTTAGTGCTACTGGAAAACACCGGCGGATTCAGCCTTAGGAAACGGGCTAAGTGATCAACAAGTGGTGCTGGTGGTGGGTTGTTGTTGTTGTTGCCTTGGTTCTGATTCTGGACTAGCAGCTGCATCAAGGTATTCTGCTGCTGGATCAATTGGGTGAGCTCCGATGGGAAAGCAAATCCATTGTCGCATCTCGGAGGCATCTGATAGGTTTAGAAAAGATGAGAAAATAGAATAGAATGAGATCTAGAGGGAAACCACTACCCATATGCTCATGAGACAAACACAATCAATATCACTTCAATCAATTCAAACAAGGACATACAATCGGTCTAACAATCATTACAGAAGTGCTCGAACTATACTATATACATGGGGGAATGCTACTACTAATATGGTGGTCGACTAGAAATTTTGATCGGTGGAAGACTCCATGATATCTGCTCCAGCTTCATCAACATAGTCATCATCGCTATCGTTGGGGTCCGAGTCGGTGTCATCGATGATGATGTAGTTTTCCGGACAAATGGAATCGTCGTCTTCTCCTCCTGGTGCGGGGTCTCCCATGAACACTCCTAGCTTCCTTGTTAAATCGTCATTCTTCTCCACGAGTATCGACATTTCCTCTTCATATCCATCGCATGTAGACTTGAGTTCTTCTTCCAGCTCCATGATCCTGGTCATTGCCTTCTTCAGATCTATCATGCCTGCGCACACCTGGTTCTCCTGGCAACGAATGTGCTGGTTTAACTCCTGGATAAAAGCTGCAATGGATCTATCCTTCCTGGTGTTGATCATCTCCCATTGCTCATCTCGGCGCCCACAAATCTGTAGTTAGTATCCTTGAGATCCTTGTGGTAAACTTCTCCAATGCGTCCCATGGCGATGTGGGCTGCCATGCTCTTTCCTAGACTCCAGGTGGGTGCATCAAAGGAAAACTCTATGGGCTCAGTGACTGGCATGAACATCCTTCCTGGAACTTGAACTTGAATCATCAAACGCTCCTCTTCTAGTAAAGTGGCGATGTAGGTCCCGGTGAAGCTTGGTATTCCTCTGCTCAGGTATCTAGTGACTTCCTTCAAGTGTCGTCCAAAAGGTGTATCTTCATCCGGTTGCGCGAACTTGTTCCTTGCATCCGCCATCCTATAGAGTAGAAAAGGGAGAGGAGTCAGAAATCAGTAGAGAAGAGTGTACTATGGTCTTTACTTAGTGGTCGTGTCCTACAGTCAGCGTGTGCTCTGATACCAACTTGTAGCGACCAGACCTCAAACAGTCTAATCTCTATGCATCAGTGTCATCCCTGGATCGGTAATGCTGACACGCACAGTACTTGAAGGATTTATAAGAGAGTAGCAATCACACACTTATTACATCGAATGTCTCAAAAGAGAACTTATTACAATAATATGGCTGAAGGCCATCTAAGAACGATAACAGCGGAGGGCTTAGAAGATAAAGTGAGTCCATCAACTCCAACGACATAGCTGAGTGAAAGATCACGACCTAAGGCACCTTACTCATCGTCTGAAAAGTCTGCAACATGAACGCTGCAGCCCGAAAACGGGTCAGCAGATGGAATGTGCTGGCAATGTAACACATAGAGAGTAGTGAACAGATAAATTGCTATCACTACGTGCAATATGGCTTGTGTAAAGCTCTAGGGTTATAGTTTTGCATAAAGCCAATTTTCCCCTACAACAAAGGAATAAATTTATTTTACTATCATGGTGGTTGTTAAACATTGAGAAGGTTACTCCAACTCAATCCCAAGTAACCATCATCATTAAACACAATCAATTTATTTAGGTAACATGACCAGATCAACATGATAATCCAAGAACCAGATACTCAAGATGTCCATAACCGCGGACACGGCTAACCATGATTAGTTTGTACACTCTGCAGAGGTTTGCGCACTTTTCCCCACAAGACTCGAACTCCTCCATTGGATTTCTCATACTACATGGTGTTTGAGAAACGGATGACCGAGACATAGTCTTTCAGAAGCATTAACTCCTTACTCTGGGTAGACAGTACCAACCTACATCCCCTACATCTGCTAGTCTACCACTGAAGAAGGTCACACAACTTACTCAACTATGCTAGAGCCCATAATAGCTTGTGGCTACACACGGAAGTTTCTAGCATGAATAATCTTATGATCCCTTTGAGCCTGGGTGACGGTCCATAGGAAAATCACACGGTACCCCGGGATTTCCAAAAAAATAGGCAACACTGGGTTCTCCAGGTGCCTCAGTCCACCCAGATGTGTATTAAAGTTGCTAACTTAAGTTAACCATTAAATAACAAAACTCACATCTGTCATGGACACTCACCCAATCCACGTCTACTAGCATAGCATAGCAACATAAGCAGTACGTAGAAGTAACTCCCAATGGTTTGATAATAAACAAGTGAATAGGTACTACCTCATCTACTTCCCAAAACCCACATATTAATCAGATCCTAATGATGCATTGTTTGATGGATTGATCTAATGCAATAAAACTGGGTAGTAAAGAGGTATGATCAAAGTGTTACTTGCCTTGCTGATGATCCGCAAAACCTAGAGACTCGTAGTATCACGCTTCGCACTCCGGGTACTCTATCGCAAACAAACAAGCATACAATAAGCAATCAATCTAAGGCACGGGTAAAACTCAAATAAGAGATCTAACCAGAAAGTTCAACTTAAGAACTCCGGTTTGCAAAAAGAATCAAATCAAACGAAGCAACGAAACTCAAATTGCGAAAGAAACAAGATCCGATTACTAATCTGGACTTAAGTCAAATTTTACAATACCGAAATCTTGTTTAAGTTGTCTAAACAGAAAGAGGGCATCGAAACGGAACTCTAGGCACTTGAATCATCTGATTCCGACAAACGAGCTAAAAGGTAAACTAAATCTAAGATTCGGGCTGAAATCGTGATCGAAAATAATCGCGGAATAAACCCTGGAAAAAGAAAAACTGACGAATAGGCTAACGAACGAACATTCGCTGTCAGCGGCTAAACGGTCAAAACAGTTCGTTAAAACGAATGAACGAACGGGCGTTCGCTATAATAACTAAACCGGGAAAAAACTAAAACCGATCTAAAAAAATTAAACCGCTGGTTCTAAAAAGAAAACCGACGGTTTTCTTAACGAAAACCGCGGCGGCGGGCGGCTACCTCCGACGGATCCGGGAAGGGTGGCGGCGAGTCCGGTAAGGTTCCGGCGGCGGCGAGGCGCTCCGGCGGCAGCGGATCGGGCGGCGGCGGCGCGGCAGCAGCGGCGGCGGCGGGTGGCGGCGGCGGCAACGGCCTAGGGTTAGGGTTAGGGCGCGGGTGGGCTGCGGCGGCGGGACGGGCTACAGGGGGAGGGTCGCGGGCGGCTTTTAAGAAGGCCGGCCTGAGGAGTCCCGGCCGGATACGACCCGGAGTCGGTTTCACTTTTTTATAATATTATTCCGCGACAGAAAAACAATTAAAGGAAATACTAAACGGACTCCAAAAATCCTAAAATAAATTTTCCCCGTCATCTAAAAATAAGCGGACCGGGTGAACATTTATTTGGGCCTCTAATGCAATTTTGAAAAACGCATTTTTTCCTAATTCAAATAAAATAGCAATAAAACTCCGAACAAAATTCTTATTTGATTTTAATATTAAACCTCCAATATTTCTTTTTTTGAGGAAGTCATTTTACCCCCTCTCTTTTATTTTCATGAGATAAATATTCGAAGATAAAAATAATTAAAATCAAACGATCCTCTTTTCAAAATTTGAGAAAACTCAATATGAAAATAATGAAATTCCAAACTCTCTCCGCGGGTCCTTGAGTTGTGTAGAATTTCTAGGATCCAGCCAAAATGCAATAAAATATGATATGCAATGATGATCTAATGTATAACATGCCAAATTGAAAATTTGGGATGTTACACATAGAATATTTCTACAAAGTAGATCGGAGGAGCGACGGCCACCGTAAACCCTACTGCCAAAATTTGGCTCACCGAAGCCATCCGGGGTGCAGCGGTGACACTATGGCGGTGACACTGCGGCGGCAAAGGAGTTCAACCGTCATCCGAGGAGGAGACAAGGTCGACGTAGATGTCATCCTGCGCCTTGGCTTCGCGATGCCATGTCTCGACATTGGCATCGAAGTCCCGCGCCTTCGCAGGCCCCTTCTTGAGGAGGACATCGTCAAGCTCGGCTTCCCGTAGACAGCGCTGCTCTGCCTCCTCCCGCACATTGTGCGTGACGATGGCCTGCTCAAAGATGTCCTCCTCCGTCGGGGGGGGGGGGGAGGAAATCCTCCAGCCTGATGATGCCACTGCCTGGTTGCATTAGCTCCACCTCGAGCTCCCTCTTCACCACGTGGAGCGGAGGGAGCTCCTCCGACTCCCTTTTCACCAACATGACGAGCACGTACAGGAGCTCGACCCCTTGGAAGAGCTGCCCGCGGTGGAGGAACTACCCGTGACGGAGGAGCGATGGCGGCGGCTCTAGGCTATGGTTCATGTACTTCTAGGCGGCTCACTTCCTCGCACCGTCGGCTTTGACTCACCGCTGTCGCTCGGGGTCGTCGCTACTACCGGAGCGGCGACCCAAGCTCCACATCCGCACCACATGGTGGAGTGCGGTGACAGATTCGAGTCACCAGAAAGTGAGAAATCGAAACGGGAGAGGGGGGATTACGGTAGCGCGGGGATATGGTTTCTCCCCATATATTTGTGGCGAACCCATAGATATACTGCGCAAGGGGGTGGTTTTCCGGGCCACCGTAAAATCATTTATGGGCCGGGTGACTATAGGGGCTCTGGTTTGGCCCAAACAAACGAGCCAAACCCGTATAGTCGCTGGATTTTTACAGTTTGCGTGCTTTTAAGGAGTCTGCTAGAGATGCTCTTAGCGGCTCAATGTACTGCCGGCGATGGGGGGAGCGGCTGGGGTAGGAACTATTTGCACCCTCTACTACTCATCCTCTCCCTGGGTAAAATTGTGAATTGGTCTACTTGTTGGGGAACGTTGCATGGAAAACAAAAAAAATTCTACGCACATGCAAGATCTATCCATGGAGATGCATAGCTACGAGAGGGGGAGAGCATATACACACCCTTGTAGATTGCTAAGCGGAAGCATTTACAAACACGGTTGATGTAGTTGTACACCTTCACAATCCGTCCCGATGAAGTACCGAACATACGTCACCTCGTGTTCATCACACGTTCAGTTCGATGATGTCCTCGCCTTCTCGATCCAGCAATAGAGGCGAAGTAGTAGATGAGTTCCGGCAGCACGACAACGTGGTGATGGTGGTGGTGAAACTATCCGCAGGGCTTCGCCAAGCACAGCGGACGTGTACGGAGGACGAACTAGAACTAGATGAGAGGGGGCGCCGCACACGGCTAGGGATCGTGGTATTTGTTGTCCCCTCCCTCCTATCATATATATAGGCGGGGGAGGAGGGGCTTTCCTAGGGCGCGCCCCAAGGGGGCCGGCGGCCACCCTGGCGCCTGCCCTAGGCGCCCCGCTTTCCTTCCTAGGGGGTGGAGGATATGATAGGAGGCGGGCCGGTGGCTCCCATGTCTTAGGCGCCCCCCTTTCCTTACCTAAAGGGCCGGCGGCCTAGAGGTGGGGCGCACTAGCCCCTTGTGGGCTGGTGTGCTTCCCTTGTTGGCCCAATAAGCCCAATAACACCCCGTAGGTCTCCCGGAACCCATTCTGGTGATCCGATAAAACCCCGGTGCGTTCTGAAACCTTTCCGGAGACCAAATAGTATCATCCTATATATCAATCTTTACCTCCAGACCATTCCGGAGCTCCTCGTCATGTCCGTGATATCATCCGGGAGTCTGAACAACATTTGGTCACCAATTCACATAAGTCATATAATATTATATCATCAACGGACATTATGCGTGCGGACCCTATGGGTTAGAGAATGATGTAGACATGACCGAAACGCTTCTCCGGTTAATAACCAATAGCTGGACCTGGATGCCCATATTGGTTCCTACATATTCTATGAAGATCTTTATCAGTCAAACCTTTATGACAACATACGTAATTCCCTTTGTCTGTGGGTATGTTACTTGCCCGAGATTCGATCGTCGGTATCTCCATACCCAATTCAATCTCGTAACCGACAAGTCTCTTTACTCGTTCCGTAATACATCATCTTGCAACTAACTCCTTAGTCACTTTGCTTGCAAGATTCTTGTGATGTGTATTACTAAGAGGGCCCGGAGATACCTCTCTGTCATATGGAGTGACAAATCCCAATCTCGATTCATGCCAACTCAATAGACAGCTTCAGAGATACTTGTAGAGCATCTTTATGATCACACAATTATGTTGTGATGTTTGATAGCACACAAGGTATTCCTCTGGTATTCGAGAGTTGCATGATCTCATGGTCAAAGTAATATGTATTTGACATTAAGAAAGCAGTAGCAATAAACTGAATGATCATATGCTATGCGAACGGATGGGTCTTTTCCATCACATCATTCTCCAAATGATGTGATCTCGTTATCAAATGACAACTCATGTGTATGGCCAGGAAACCTTAACCATCTATTGATCAACGAGCTAGTCTAGTAGTGGCTCACTAGGGACACAATATTTGTTTATGTATCCACACATGTATTTAAGTTTCCGGTCAATACAATCTAGCATGAATAATAAACCTTTATCATGATTAAGGAAATATAATAATAACCACTTTATTATTGCATATAGGGCATATTTCCAACAGTCTCCCACTTGCACTAGAGACAATAATCTAGATTACATAGTAATGAACCTAACACCCATGGAGTCTTGGTGCTGATCATGTTTGGCCCGCGGAAGAGGTTTAGTCAACGCGTCTGCCACATTCAGATCCTTATGTACTTTGCAAATTTCTATGTCTCCATCCTTGACCTTTTCACGAATGGAGTTGAAGCGTCTCTTGATGTGTTTGGTTTTCTTGTGAAACCTGGATTCCTTTGTTAAGGCAATTGTTCTAGTGTTGTCACAAAATATTGTCATTGGACCTGATGCACTAGGTATTACACCCAGATCGGATATGAACTCATAAATCTAGACTCCTTCATGCGTCGCTTTCGAAGAAGCTATGTACTCTGCTTGGAACTGCACTAACTGACAGCTCCACCATTAAATATAAATACGTATCCTGTTTGTGACTTAGAGTCATCCGGATCTATGTAGAAGCTAGCATCAACGTAACCCTTTACGACGAGCACTTCGTTACCTCCATTAATGAGAAATATATCCTTGGTCCTTTTTAGGTATTTCAGGATATCCTTGACCACTGTCCAGTGATCCACTCTTGGATTACTTTGGTACCTCCCTACCAAACTTATGGCAAGGCACACATCAGGTCTGGTACACAACATGGAATACATAAAAGAACCTATGGATGAGGCATAGGGAATGACTTTCATTTTCTCTGTATCTTCTGTCGTGGTCGGACTTTGAGTCTGACTCAAGTTCACACCTTGCAACATAGGCAAGAACCCTTTCTTTGACTCTTCCATTTTGAACTTCTTCAGAACTTTGTCAAGGTATGTGCTTTGTGAAAGTCCTATTAAGCATATTGATCCATCCCTATAGATCTTGATGCCTAATATATAAGCAGCTTCACTGAGGTCTTTCATTGAAAAATTCTTATTCAAGTATCCTTTTGTGCTATCCAGAAAATTTATATCATTTCCAATCAGTAATACATCATGCACATATAACACCAGAAATGCTAAAGAACTCCCACTCAATTTCTTGTAAATACAGGATTCTCCGTAAGTCTGTATAAAACCATATGCTTTGATGACATCATCAAAGCATATATTGAAGGAAATATGCCCTAGAGGTAATAATAAAGTTATTATTTATTTCCTTATTTCATGATAAATGTTTATTATTCATGCTAGAATTGTATTAACCGAAAACTTAGTACATGTGTGAATACCTAGACAAACATAATGTCACTAGTATGCCTCTACTTGACTAGCTCGTTGAATCAAAGATGGTTGTGTTTCCTAACCATAGACATGAGTTGTCATTTGATTAACAGGATCACATCATTAGGAGAATGATGTGATTGACTTGACCCATTCCGTTAGCTTAGCACTTGATCGTTTAGTATGTTTGCTATTGCTTTCTTCATGACTTACACATGTTCGTATGACTATGAGATTATGCAACTCCCGTTTACCAGAGGAACACTTTGTGTGCTACCAAACGTGACAACATAACTGGGTGATTATAAAGGAGCTCTACAGGTGTCTCCGAAGGTAGTTGTTGAGTTGGCGTGTTTCGAGATTAGGATTTGTCACTCCGATTGTCGGAGAGGTATCTCTGGGCCCTCTCGGTGATGCACATCACTATAAGCCTTGCAAGCAATGTGGCTAATGAGTTAGTCGCAGGATGATGCATTACGGAACGAGTAAAGAGACTTGCCGGTAACGAGGTTGAACTAGGTATTGAGATACCGATGATCGAATCTCGGGCAAGTAACATACCGATGACAAAGGGAACAACGTATGTAGTTATGCAGTTCGACTGATAAAGATCTTCGTAGAATGTGTAGGAGCCAATATGGGCATCCAGGTTCCGCTATTGCTTATTGACCAGAGAAGTGTCTCGGTCATGTCTACATAGTTCTCGAACCCGTAGGGTCCGCACGCTTAACGTTCGTTGACGATATAGTATTGTATGGGTTATATATGTTGGTAACTGAATGTTGTTTGAAGTCCCGGATGAGATCACAGACATGACGAGGAGCTCCGGAATGGTCCAGAGGTAAAGATTCATATATTGGATGATATGGTTAGGCCAAGGGGTCAGGCCCACAGGGCAATAAGTCGGTACAAAAGGAGTTTTGCGGAGGCCAGGGGGCCAAACGCCGGAGACCTTGGCGTCTGGCCCTGGGACAGACGCCGAGGCCCATGGCGTCTAGGCCAGACGCCAAGGATTGTGGTGTTTGGTCCTGGAGTCCGAGTGGGACTCTTGCCTTTCGAGCAAAACCGACTTTGGGGAGGCTTTTGCTCCAAGTTTCGACCCCAGGGCTCAACATATAAATAGAGGGGCAGGGCTAGCACAAAGGATACATCAATAAACACCAAGCCGTGTGCCAGCAACCACATCCCCTCTAGTTTATCCTCCATCATAGTTTCCGTAGTGCTTAGGCGAAGCCCTGCGGAGATTGTTCTTCACTAACACCGCCACCACGCTGTCGTGCTGCCAGAACTCATCTACTACTTCGCCCATCTTGCTGGAACGAGAAGGCGAGGACGTCATCGAGCTGAACGTGTGCTGAACGCGGAGGTGCCGTACGTTCGGTACTTGATCGGGGCGGATCGTGAAGGTGTACGACTACATCAACCGCGTTGATAAACGCTTCCGCTTAGCGATCTTCAAGGGTATGAAGATACACTCTCCCCTTGATACGTCTCCAACGTATCTATAATTTTTGATTATTCCATACTATATTACTATGTGTTTTAAATGATTATGGGCTTTATTATACACTTTTATATTACTTTTGGGACTAACCTATTCACCGGAGGCCCATCCCATATTGCTGTTTTATTGCCTGTTTCAGTATTTCGAAGAAAAGGAATATCAAACAGAGTCCAAATGGAATGAAACCTTCGGCAACGTGATTTTTTGGAAGAATATCATCCTGGAGATGTGGAGTTCAAGTCAGAAGATACTTGAGGACTCCACGAGATAGGAGCCCCCCCCCTTGTAGGGCGCGCCCCTGCCTCGTGGCCCCCTCGAGCACCTCCCGACCGACTTCTGTCGCCTATATAGTCCCATGTACCATAAAAACATCCACGGAAAAGATAGATTGGGAGTTCCACCGCTGCAAGCCTCTGTAGCCACCAAAAACCTCTCGGGAGCCCTTCCCGGCACCCTGCCGGAGGGGGAACCCATCACCGGTGGCCATCTTCATCATCCCGGCGCTCTCCATGATGAGGAGGGAGTAGTTCACCCTCGGGGCTGAGGGTATGTACCAGTAGCTATGTGTTTGATCTCTCTCTCTCTCTCTCTCTCTCTCTCGTGTTCTCTCTCGTGTTCCCTCTATGGCACGATCTTGATGTATCCCGAGCTTTGCTATTGTAGTTGGATCTTATGATGTTTCTCCCCCTCTACTCTCTTGTGATGAATTGAGTTTCCCCTTTGAAGTTATCTTATCGGATTGAGTCTTTTATGAGAACACTTGATGTATGTCTTGTCGCACTTATATGTGGTGACAATGGGATATCATGTGCCTCTTGATGTATGTTTTGGTGACCAACTTGCGGGTTCCGCCCATGAACCTATGCATAGGGGTTGGCACACGTTCTTGACTCTTCGGTAGAAACTTTGGGGCACTCTTTGAAGTACTTTGTGTTGGTTGTATGAATCTGAGATTGTGTGATGCATATCGTATAATCATGCCCACGGATACTTGAGGTGACAATGGAGTATCTAGGTGACATTATGGTTTTGGTTGATTTGTGTCTTAAGGTGTTATTCTAGTACGAACTCTTTAATAGATCAATCCGAAAGAATAACTTTGAGGTGGTTTCCTACCCTACCATAATCTCTACATTTGTTCTCCGCTATTAGTGGCTTTGGAGTGACTCTTTGTTGCATGTTGAGGGCTTGTTATATGATCTATCTATGTTATTATTGTTGAGAGAACTTGCACTAGTGAAAGTATGAACCCTAGGCCTTGTTTCCTATCATTGCAATTCCGTTTACGCTCACTTTTATCATTAGTTACCTTGCTGTTTTTATTATTTCAGATTACAAAAACCTTTATCTACTATCCATATTGCACTTGTATTACCATCTCTTCGCCGAACTAGTGCAACTATACAATTTACCATTGTATTGGGTGTGTTGGGGACACAAGAGACTCCTTTTTATTTGGTTGCAGGGTTGTTTGAGAGAGACCATCTTCATCCTACGCCTCCTACGGATTGATAAACCTTAGGTCATCCACTTGAGGGAAATTTGCTACTGTCCTACAAACCTGTGCACTTGCAGGCCCAACAACGTCTACAAGAAGAAGGTTGTGTAGTAGACATCAAGCTCTTTTCTGGCGCCATTGCTGGGGAGGTGAGTGCTTGAAGGTATATCTTTAGATCTTGCAATCAAATCTTTTTGTTTCTTGTTTTATCACTAGTTTAGTTCATAAAAGAAAACTAAAAAAAATGGAGTTAAGTTTGTCTCATATGCTTCGTCTTTTTAATATCTTTCGTGAGTTTGATGGAAAGGAAAATTGTGCTCAAGTGATAGAAGAACAAATCTATAGAATGCTTGGTACTAAATCTTTGAATGATGAGCATGATTGCAATATTGTTAGTATAAACTCCTTGAATATCCATAGTACTAATGATGATTGCTCTAGTCATGATGAAAACATATCTTATGAGCATGTCAACTTTTGTGGAGTGCATGTTTGCATGAACACACCAAATAGAGAAGATATTTATTGCAAGAGGCACAAGCATTTAGAAACTAAATGGTTGCATGAAAGGCTAGGTGTGAGTGCTGAAAATTTAAAATTCCTTTGCCGTACTTGTGAACTTTGCAATGAACGTGCTCATTTACATCTCCTATGCAAATTGTTTCATGATCGAATCGTGTCCAAAAATTGTGATGATTTGATCTCTATTGCTCATTACAATGAACTTAGTTTGCTTTTGGGTTATGAAGAATTGAAACATTTACTTAAGGACCTTCCAGAATTTGCCCATAAGAAATTCCTTGATATTGATCTAGAAAAGATTTATTTGTTTTGTGCGGAGAATTGCATTGGAAATCCTTATATTGCCAATTACCTAAATAAAAGAAAGCAAATAGAAGATGAAGAGAATACTAATGAAAGGGAAGAGACTTCCCAATCTCCTCCTATTATTTCTTATGATGAATCAGGTAACGAGGAGGAGCTTTCTATTCAACCAATCTCGTCAATAAGGAGCTCAAAGAGGAAGGTTGAACCCACACATAATGTGAAGAAGAAAAAGAAAAGAAGGAGCAACAAAGGTAGGAAGGTATCCCTCCCAAATGATGTTGCTCCTACTACTCATTGTGATGATGATAATTGCTTTACTATTGGTGCTATCCATATTTTTAATGATGAGAGTGATTATGATTATGATATGAAAGGGCCCAAGCTTGGGGAAGCTATGTTTGATGAGGATGAAGTATTTGAGAATATATTTGCTGAAATTAATGTTTGTCCCAAGCTTGGGGATGCTATGTTTAATGAATATGATATTTCTAGCATCCCAAGTTTTGATATTCAAAGTTGTTATGATGATAGCATGCCTCCTACTTATGATGATTATATTGATGAAAGTGGGTTCGGAAGAGTGTCAACTTTAGGAAGTAGTGATCCCACTATTTTGGAGGATGTTGAATTTTATTATGATGAATATGAAAGTGTATTTGGAAGAGTGTCAACTTTATTTAGTGATTCCACTATCTTGGGAGAGGTTTCAATCGATTATGATGAGAACGAAGTTGCTACTTATGATGATTATTGTGATGAAACTTATGCTATAAAAAGTAGTGATGATTATATTTATAAAACTTGTCATGATTATGATTACCCTTTCTCTGAACATTACTCTTTTAATGTGGAAACAATTTTTAGTGTTCAAGTCTCTTATGATACTCTCACTATTCCGAATGAGAAGAATTTTGCTTATGTGGAGAGTACTAAATTTTCTATGCTTGTAGATCATGAAAAGAATGCTTTAGGTTCTGGTTATATTGTTGAATTCATTCATGATGCTACTTAAAATTATTATGAAGGAGGAACATATGCTTGTAGGAATTGCAATAATATCAAGTTTCCTCTCTATGTGCTTAAAGTTTTGAAGCTATGCTGTTTTACCTTCCTTTGCTAGTTGATTATTGTTCCCATAAGTTGTTTGCTCACAAAATCCCTATGCATATGAAGTGGGTTAGACTTAAATGTGCTAGTCATATGCTTCATGATGCTCCCGTTATGTTTCAATTCTTATCTTTTACTTGAGCATCATTGCCATCATCATGCCTAGCTGAAAAGGCATTAAAGAAAAGCGCTTGTTGGGAGGCAACCCAATATTTACCCTTACTATTTTTGTGTGTCCACATGATTATGCTACTGTATTAATCATGTTTTATAGCTTTTATTTCAATAAAGTGCCAAGTAGAACCTTTGGGAAGACTTGGGTGAAGTTTATGTGATCTTGCTGTGAAAAACAGAAACTTTAGCGCTCACGAGATTAGCTGCCATTTTTTACTGGAGAGTACTTTTAGGTTGATTATTTTTGCAGATGATAATAGACAAATTTCTCAGGTCCAGCAATTTACTTCATAATTTTTGGGGTTCCAGAAGTATACGTTTGATACAGATTACTACAGACTGTTCTGTTTTTGACAGATTCTGTTTTCTGTGTGTTGTTTGCTTATTTTGATAAATCTTTGGCTAGTATTAAGTGGTATGAACCATAGTTAAGTTGGAGTACATTAGGTTTAACACCAATATGAATTTATAATGAGTTCATTACAGTACCTAAGTGGTGGTTTTATTTTCTTATACTAACGGAGCTTACGAGTTTTGTTTTGAGTTTTGTGTGGTTGAAGTTTTCAAGTTTTGGGTAAAGATTCGATGGACTATGGAATAAGTAGTGGAAAGAGCCTAAGCTTGGGGATGCCCAAGGCACCCCAAGGTAATATTCAAGTACAACCAAGAGCCTAAGCTTGGGGATGCCCCGGAAGGCATCCCCTCTTTCGTCTTCGTTCATCGATAACTTTACTTGGAGCTATATTTTTATTCGCCACATGATATGTGTTTTGCTTGGAGCATCATTTTATTTTGTTAGTTTTTGCTTTCTGTTAGTTAGAATAATGTTTTGCATCTTTAGTTTCAATAAAAAAGTCAAGGATAGCCTTTGCCATGCTTATTTTGCTAAGTATACATGTTGCTGTTTGAAAACAGAAAGTTTACCGCTGTTGCAAAAATTCCCTAGAAAATTCAGAGAATGGTATTGTGACGCCCCCGATTCGATCGTACACTAATCATGCACGCAAATGTGTATGATCAAGATCAAGGACTCACGGGAAGATATCACAACACAACTCTACAAATAAAATAAGTCATACAAGCATCATATTACAAGCCAGGGGCCTCGAGGGCTCGAATACAAGAGCTCGATCATAGACGAGTCAGCGAAAGCAACAAGATCTGAGTACAGACATAAGTTAAACAAGTTTGCCTTAAGAAGGCTAGCACAAATTGGGATACAGATCGAAAGAGGCGCAGGCCTCCTGCCTGGGATCCTCCTAACTACTCTTGGTCGTCGTCAGCGGGCTGCACGTAGTAGTAGGCACCTCCGGTGTAGTAGGGGTCGTCGTCGACGGTGGCGTCTGGCTCCAGGGCTCCAGCATCTGGTTGCGACAACCAGGTAGAAGGGAAAGGGGAAAAGAGGGAGAAAAGCAACCGTGAGTACTCATCCAAAGTACTCGCAAGCAAGGAGCTACACTACATATGCATGTGTATATGTGTAAGGAGGCCATATCAGTGGGCTGAACTGCAGAATGCCAGAATAAGAGGGGGATAGCTAGTCCTATCGAAGACTACGCTTCTGGCAGCCTCCGTCTCGCAGCATGTAGAAGAGAGTAGATTGAAGTCCTCCAAGTAGCATCTCCAAGTAGCATCTCCAAGTAGCATCTCCAAGTAGCATCTCCAGTAGCATCGCATAGCATAACCCTACCCGGCGATCCTCCCCTCGTCGCCCTGTGGAAAAGCGATCACCGGGTTGTCTGTGGAACTTGGAAGGGTGTGTTTTATTAAGTATCCGGTTCTAGTTGTCATAAGGTCAAGGTACAACTCCAAGTCGTCCTGTTACCGAAGATCACGGCTATTCGAATAGATTAACTTCCCTGCAGGGGTGCACCAACTTACCCAGCACGCTTGATCCCATTTGGCCGGACACACTTTCCTGGGTCATGCCCGGCCTCGGAAGATCAACACGTCGCAGCCCCACCTAGGCTCAACAGAGAGGCCAGCACGCCGGTCTAAACCTAAGCGCACAGGGGTCTGGGCCCATCGCCCATAGCACACCTGCACGTTGCGAGGGCGGCCGGAAGTAGACCTAGCCTAGCAGGCGTTCCAGTCCAATCCGGCGCGCGCCGCTCCGTCGCTGACGTCTGAAGTGCTTCGGCTGATACCACGACGCCGGGATACCCATAACTACTCCCACGTAGATGGTTAGTGCGTATAGGCTCGTAGCCAACTCAGATCAAATACCAAGATCTCGTTAAGCGTGTTAAATATCCGCGAACGCCGAACAGGGCCAGGCCCACCTCTCTCCTAGGCGGTCTCAACCTGCCCTGTCGCTCCGCCACAAAGATCCACTCGCGGGTGCTCCACCAGCCGACCCGACTTTAGTCACCATCTGTATAGTATGTATGTATGTAAAGTATATACCCGTGATCACCTCCCGAGTGATCACGGCCCGATAGTATAGCACGGCTGACGGACAAGAATGTAGGGCCACAGATGGATATACTAGCACCCTATACTAAGCATATAGGATTGCAGGTAAAGGTAACAACAGTAGTAACAAGGACAGGCTATGCATCAGGATAGGATAACAGAAAGCAGTAACATGCTACACTACTCTAATGCAAGCAGTATAGAGAAGAGTAGGCGATATCTGGTGATCAAGGGGGGGCTTGCCTGGTTGCTCTGGCAAGAGAGAGGGGTCGTCAACTCCGTAGTCGAACTGGCAGCAGCAGCGTCGGTCTCGTAGTCTACCGGAGAGAAAAGGGGGAGAAATAATGAATACAGAGCAAACAAAGCATCACAAAATATAACCAGGCAATACGCGGTGTTCGGTGTGCCCTAACGCGGTAGTAGGTGATACCGGTGAAGGGGGGGAAAACATCCGGGAAAGTATTCCCGGTGTTTCGTGTTTTCTGACAGATGAACCGGAGGGGGAAAGTTGCGGGTTTGATATGTTAGGGGTGTGTGGTGGACGAACGGGCTACGTATCCGGGTTCGTCTCGTCGTTCTGAGCAACTTTCATGTTGAAAATATTTTAATCCGAGTTACGGATTAAAAGATATGATTTTCTAAAGATTTTATTAATTTCTGGAATTTAATTAATTATTTAATTAATTCGAAAATGGATTTATGACATCAGCATGATGTCATGCTGACGTCAGCAGTCAACGTTGACCGTTGACCTGGTCAACCTGACATGTGGGTCCAGGGGGACCCACCTGTCAACCTCTAATTAGGTTAATTAGGGTTTAGGTTAATCTAATTACAGTTTAATTAAACTTAACTAGTTAATTAAATTAATTAAACCGGATTAATTAACTTAATTAATTACTTAATTAATTAATTTATTAATAATTAATTTTATTAAATCATTTTTATTTTTATTAATTATTTTTTTAATTCCTTTTTTTAAGGGGGGTGGGGCCCGTTTGTCTGTGGCACAGAGGCCTAGCGGGCGGGGCGCTAGCGGGTGGAGTCGGCGCGGGCGTCGGGCGCCAGCCCGAATGGGCGCACGGGCGTTATCGGGTGCGGGC
Organism: Triticum aestivum; assembly: GCF_018294505.1. Lineage (NCBI taxonomy): Eukaryota > Viridiplantae > Streptophyta > Magnoliopsida > Poales > Poaceae > Triticum > Triticum aestivum. The sequence goes on from NC_057804.1 coordinate 552,000,140, forward strand.
GCCGCGCACCCGCACGGAGGCGACGGAGGGCGCCAGCGGGGTCGTGCCCACGATGCGTCCAGGGGAGGGCGTGTGGGCGTGCGGGGAGGGGAACCACGGCAGCGGCTCGCCGGAGTTGCGTTCCGGTGACCACTTGGTCACCCACGAGCATCAGAAGGACGAGCGCGTTGGCGCGCATCGAGTTGGGCTAGTGGTTGGTGCTGGAGGTGGCCGAAAACAAGGCCGGTGACGAGGTTCGGCGGCGGCGGGCGTGCAGCAGCAAGGGGGAGCGGGGACCGTCCATGGCCGGGCTTGGTCAGAGGGGCGTGGGCGCGAGCGCGCGCTGTCGGCCACGGTCGGGCGCGGCCAAGCGCGGTCCAGGGCGTGCGGGAGCTCGACGGTGGTCCCGTGCGGAGGCAGGTGGCCGCGGGCGGCTCCGGGGTGGGGTCGGGCGCATCCACGATGCGGCGAGCGCAACGGTCGATGGCAGCGGGCGGGAGTCGCGGTGCGCGGCAGCGTGCGCGTGCGGAACGGCGCGGCGAGCGCAGGACGAGGACGCGAGGCGTGCGCGCGTGCGCGTCGAAGACAGGGGAGGAGAGGGGGAAGCTCACGGGGCGGAGTAGGGACGGGGCAACGTGCTCGGTGGAGGTCGGGGAGGTCGACGGGGACGAGCGGCGGAGAGGAGCAGTCCGGTGGGGAAGGGGAAGCAGGCCGGCGAGGGAGCTCCGGTCGCCGGCGCGTCTAGGCGGCGACGGGCGCGCGAGGGAGAAGGGCGAGGGGATCGGGATTCCCCGATCCAGATCTAGCGGGGGGGAGGAGTGGTGCGAGTAGGGGGGGGTGGGGGTAAGTTAGGGTTTGGGTTTCCTCCCTGGTGGGGGGTTATGGAGGGGAGGTAGCGGGGCGGTTGGGCCGGCCCGTTCGGGCGGCGGAGGCCAGCTGGGCCACTTGGCCCAGCGGGGGGGGGGGGTCTGTTATTTTTGTTTTGTTTTGGTTTTGTTTCTTTTTATTTATTTTCCTTTTTGTTTTACTCAATTTAAAATATTTATGCATTTTCTAAAAATGTGTTTACTTCACCATAATTATCTATGCAATATTTGACACGGTCCGAACATTTTTGTTTTAAAGTTTGAAAACTTTGTTTGTTTGCCAAAAATTCAAGTTTGAATTCGAATCGTTTTCGAACTAATGCGAGATTAGCCACAGTAATCAAGGTGACGTGGCATCATTAGCGAAGGATTACTGTAGCGTAACTATCCGGGCGTCACAATTCTCCTCCACTACAAGAAATCTCGTCCCGAGATTTAAGAGGGGGACTAGGGGGAAAGGTCTGGTTACGAAATCCTAACGAATCTTCTCGTCTTTGGTTGCTCTTCTTGAAGAGATCAATCCATTACACTGATGTCTTCATTCCTCTGCTTCAGGTCATCAGGATGAAGTCGGCATCCTTTCTTCGGGATCTTCATCGTATTTAAGAATAGGTAACGGGGCAGATCAGCAACGACAGAATGCTATAAGGGTAATAATCTGGGATTAACCCATGAATGAGCATATGAGTACCTCTCGAGTTGAACAAAATAAAACACATCGAGAGTAAAGTTGGAAGGTACAATAAGAAGTTTCAAGCAGCCAGGCAATCGTTCATTGCCTAGGCAGAAGGTGAAAAGGGGTTTCAAGCAACGGAATAATTATTGTGTCCGATGCCAGAATTGACGATCTCATTGGAAGGTGGCTCATGAATTACATACGAGTCCACGCGGGAGGAATAACTTTGGGAACAGGGGGTGTACAGGAGAGTCAGGTTTCGATCCTGTGGAACTGTGGGTTATGGGCCCACCATGTGGGTTAAAGGTAGAAAGGGCGGAGACGTCTTGCGTGATCATGCAAGCAAGGTATGTCAGAGGATAGCCTATCAGTTATGTCGGCAACAACATCAGTACCAAGGACGAGGGACGAAGAGAACCATTTTCCTGCTCGTTGAACGAGGCGGACCAGTAGGCAAAGTTCTCGTCCATCGGTGGTTACCGAAATGTCACCAACAAAAGTAACAGGGTCTCACTGGCAGAGTTGTACACCGAGGTGTTTACATAAGCAGGAGAATATTACTGCTCAGATCACAAGAAAGGTTAAACCAAACAATGGAAAGGAAGATATGATTATCAGATTTAACCAGATCAATGGAAAGGAAAAAAATGTGTTTAAACACATATTCCAGGGGTATATCCTTCCCAAGGACAAGCAGATGATATCCATGACAGGATGGAAGGTAGAAAACCATTTAGGTAATGGGAGGAAAATTTCATGACATTACCCATACAACGGTGTTTGGATAATTGATAAAGAGAATTTAGCATTGTGCTTCAAATGTTCTTGGTGATGAACGGAGTACCACAGACATGCTTCAGGTAGCAATGATATGGTGTTTCAATCAAGGGCCAGACTTCGGATACACCAATGATCCATCAGGAGTAACTTATAAAATAAGTCCTACAATTTCCTCCAGGATGAATGGATAACCTTGCTGAAAAGGAATCTATAATGATAGGTCCTCCAGCCAGGGGGGGGTGCTAGGCATGACATCATGTTACCGGGTCATCAAAGGACAAACAACATAACTCCTGGAAAGTTGTCCCAACCATCATATCTGACCGAGATTCAGATCCAATTGGTGTCATGATGCCTCAGACTCAGGATGTCCGAGAAGAAAAGGCGCAACACAAATCGTTGAAATGGCATTGCAAGATTCTCGGAAAATGAACTATGGGAGCGGGTTCCTGAAACAATAGTTCATCATTAAACCAAGGAGAGGTGAGGAGGTGGCTGATTGACTCAGCGACAATTCATTGAGATTTTCAAAAGATGGATTTCCACAATAATGTGAACAAGAAGATGACATTTGTCAGATCAAATGGTATAATGATGTATGCTCGAGGAAAACATACACAATTAAACATTGGTTGAAAGGTGCACCCGAAATATGGGTTGGGTTGCACGACCAATGTCAGAATGGTGATTCAATAGTCAATAGCCTAAGAATGAACTTTCGACCATTAACTTCAAAAAAATAGGGTTGCTAGAAGGAAAGAATCCAAACAACACCGTTCACTTGTTGGAATTAACACGGGGACCAAGAAAGAATGGTGATGGTGAGAAGTATTTCTATGTCAAGAATTCTCAAGAGGTGGAACAAATCTCAGAACATTCTTGACATAAAGGATGGTAATACTCCAAGGTAAAGAAGAACAATTGCTGGATAGCAAGGAACTCAAGGTATAACACCAAACATGAACAAGCTTGTGTTGGTGGGAAGGCAATAAAGTGGTCAATGATAATACAATTCATCGAGGGCAAGGATGGTATTTCTCATCATGAATTCAATTGATATCCTGGATGAGCTCAGAATGTTGATGATCACGACACCTTTGTCGCGAGAGTTCATGAAGATGTAATCGATCGGCGACGACATCAAGTCAAAGTAATGATGAAGTGAAAGGTTATTGGAACCAAGGGTACGAGACAAACTCGAAACCAAGCTTTTTGTTCAAGGCGAAATGATATGACGATGAGGATTGACGTAAGGTTAGTTCATCGTCGAAAATTGTGCTCCGAGAAGAAGGACCGGGTAGCACAGTTAAAATCATCACGACAATGATATAGCCAAACAGGCTAGGAATGGCGTGATCGGGTACAAACTCGTACTTATAGTAGCTTACCGAAGAGTTGTTGAACCGTAGTGCGGACTCGGTTCAGTTATTGGTGTCTTTGAGTGTTTAATAACTCAGAGCTTTTGAAAAATTGGAATCAGTGGGAATGTAGCACTTGATGATGAACTCATAAGAAGTTATGCAGTTCCATGATAATCTCGAGATACCAGGGGGGTAATACTCGACAGAAGATCAAAGTAAAGGTTGGACTGGTGTATTGATCCATAGAAGACAATTGTTTAACTTGTCCGAGAAATGGAATCAAAGAAGAACAATCATGGTCGGAACCACGGTTGCAAAAGGCCAGATCCCTGATATAAGAAGAACTTATACCAAAGGAATAATTAATTTAAGAGAAGCTCTAATGATAAGATCTACATCGTGTCCATGGGCATGAACACAAGTTCAAGGTCGACTCCCACTTCTCCAATGCATAACCTTTCATTCACTTCTCATGTTCGATGAAGTTGCAGTGTTGAAATTTTAGCTGGCGAAGCACCAGAAGAGTATTATTCGTGAAAACTTTCGGGTTCACACGGTTTAGAGAAGGCATATGTTCAACCCATAGGGGCTTCTTAGAAACATATACCACAAGTTTCAAGAGTAAATAACACAAGCCCGAAAGCAGAGCATGGTTGGCCAAGCAGAGGATACAACTTAACACAGGCATTATGTATCAGAGAAAGAACTCACAAGATGATTAATTATGAAGGACAATGTCGGATGAAATCCAACAATGGATCGGGCGATCCACAACGGAGCTGATGTGAGTATCGATACTCAATCAGAGGGAGAAAGAATGCACGGGCATCAGATTATAGAACATCTGAATAATTCGATGCTTAGATAACAAAGGAATTATGATTTCCAAAACAAGGGATCAGAAGCAGACATTCTGATCAAGGATGGATCAATTGAATATACCAGAGGCACAATCGACGACAGATAGTTTGGTCGAGAACCAGCTCAGTCTGAGCCGGAAAGATAATTTAAAAGGATCAACTGATGATTGCGTGCATTCGCACGTATTGAATCAACGGACTCAAAAATGATGGTGACAAAGGATGCCAATATGATTACTATACTTATGGGATTAATCATAATGAAAGCAAACAAGAAATTCCAGAGCAATAGGTTGCTGAGGATTTTCAGAATATCGAATGGTATTTCGAGGACTTTTGTGTAACACATGAACAACTGGGGGATGAGCGGATACTCGATAAGTGCGAGAATTAACCGTAGGGGTATTCAGGTGACAAAGAACAACAAGGCAGTAAGCTCAAAGGATTATCAAAACAACGACGAGTTTTTCAGGGTATCTTGTAATACCAAGACCAACTGGGGATGAAGGTAAGAATAACAACTGCAAGTAGTTATCCATAAGGGTTTACGGTGGAAGGGGAATTGCAAACACGATGAACACAAGTTCTCGAGTTAACAGCGGAGAGCATTTTCAGGGTATTCTGGTGCAGCAGACGATCATCAGTAATAAGGGGCTCTCCGGGTGAAAGTGATAACGAGATCCTAATGTTAGATTTAGTAAAATTCATTTAACCCGAATAGAAGAGAGCTCAGAGTCCCAGAGTAAAGGTCGAGGAGTAAAAGATCCTAGTACCACCCGATGGCGACGTGGGCCCGTAAGGCTCACAGCCAAGTTAGTAAAAGTTTTTGTAATGTCTAGACTCGACTTCGGCCAAGGAGTGTGGAAGGGGGATTCCTACAGGCAGCTGGCTCTGATACCAACTTGTGACGCCCCCGATTCAATCGTACACTAATCATGCACGCAAATGTGTACGATCAAGATCAGGACTCACGGGAAGATATCACAACACAACTCTAAAACATAAATAAGTCATACAAGCATCATAATACAAGCCAGGGGCCTCGAGGGCTCGAATACAAGTGCTCGATCATAGACGAGTCAGCGGAAGCAACAATATCTGAGTACAGACATAAGTTAAACAAGTTTGCCTTAAGAAGGCTAGCACAAACTGGGATACAGATCGAAAGAGGCGCAGGCCTCCTGCCTGGGATCCTCCTAACTACTCCTGGTCGTCGTCAGCGGGCTGCACGTAGTAGTAGGCACCTCCGGTGTAGTAGGGGTCGTCGTCGACGGTGGCGTCTGGCTCCAGGGCTCCAGCATCTGGTTGCGACAACCAGGTAGAAGGGAAAGGGGAAAAGAGGGAGAAAGCAACCGTGAGTACTCATCCAAAGTACTCGCAAGCAAGGAGCTACACTACATATGCATGGGTATATGTGTAAGGAGGCCATATCAGTGGACTGAACTGCAGAATGCCAGAATAAGAGGGGGATAGCTAGTCCTATCGAAGACTACGCTTCTGGCAGCCTCCGTCTCGCAGCATGTAGAAGAGAGTAGATTGAAGTCCTCCAAGTAGCATCTCCAAGTAGCATCTCCAAGTAGCATCTCCAGTAGCATCTCCAGTAGCATCGCATAGCATAACCCTACCCGGCGATCCTCCCCTCGTCGCCCTGTGGAAAAGCGATCACCGGGTTGTCTGTGGAACTTGGAAGGGTGTGTTTTATTAAGTATCCGGTTCTAGTTGTCATAAGGTCAAGGTACAACTCCAAGTCGTCCTGTTACCGAAGATCACGGCTATTCGAATAGATTAACTTCCCTGCAGGGGTGCACCAACTTACCCAGCACGCTTGATCCCATTTGGCCGGACACACTTTCCTGGGTCATGCCCGGCCTCGGAAGATCAACACGTCGCAGCCCCACCTAGGCCAAACAGAGAGGCCAGCACGCCGGTCTAAACCTAAGCGCACAGGGGTCTGGGCCCATCGCCCATAGCACACCTGCATGTTGCGTAGGGCGGCCGGAAGCAGAACTAGCCCAGCAGGCGTTCCAGTCCAATCCGGCGCGCGCCGCTCCGTCGCTGACGTCTGAAGTGCTTCGGCTGATACCACGACGCCGGGATACCCATAACTACTCCCACGTAGATGGTTAGTGCGTATAGGCTCGTAGCCAACTCAGATCAAATACCAAGATCTCGTTAAGCGTGTTAAATATCCGCGAACGCCGAACAGGGCCAGGCCCACCTCTCTCCTAGGCGGTCTCAACCTGCCCTGTCGCTCCGCCACAAAGATCCACTCGCGGGTGCTCCACCAGCCGACCCGACTTTAGTCACCATCTGTATAGTATGTATGTATGTAAAGTATATACCCGTGATCACCTCCCGAGTGATCACGGCCCGATAGTATAGCACGGCTGACGGACAAGAATGTAGGGCCACAGATGGATATAGTAGCACCCTATACTAAGCATATAGGATTGTAGGTAAAGGTATCAACAGTAGTAACAAGGACAGGCTATGCAACAGTATAGGATTAACTGAAAGCAGTAACAGGCTACACTACTCTAATGCAAGCAGTATAGAGAAGAGTAGGCGATATCTGGTGATCAAAGGGGGGGCTTGCCTGGTTGCTCTGGCAAGAGAGAGGGGTCGTCAACTCCGTAGTCGAACTGGTCAGCAGCAGCGTCGGTCTCGTAGTCTACCGGAGAGAAGAGGGGGAAGAAATAATGAATACAGAGCAAACAAAGCATCACAAAATATAACCAGGCAATACCGGTGTTCGATGTGCCCTAACGCGGTAGTAGGTGATACCGGTGAAGGGGGGGAAACATCCGGGAAAGTATTCCCGGTGTTTCGTGTTTTCTGACAGATGAACCGGAGGGGGAAAGTTGCGGGTTTGATATGTTAGGGGTGTGTGGTGGATGAACGGGCTACGTTCCGGGTTCGTCTCGTCGTTCTGAGCAACTTTCATGTTGAAAATATTTTAATCCGAGTTACGGATTAAAAGATATGATTTTCTAAAGATTTTATTAATTTTTGGAATTTAATTAATTATTTAATTAATTCGAAAATGGATTTATGACATAAGCATGATGTCATGCTGACGTCAGCAGTCAACGTTGACCGTTGACCTGGTCAACCTGACATGTGGGTCCAGGGGGACCCACCTGTCAACCTCTAATTAGGTTAATTAGGGTTTAGGTTAATCTAATTACAGTTTAATTAAACTTAACTAGTTAATTAAATTAATTAAACCGGATTAATTAACTTAATTAATTACTTAATTAATTAATTATTAATAATTAATTTTATTAAATCATTTTTATTTTTATTAATTATTTTTTTAATTCCTTTTTTTAAGGGGGGGTGGGGCCCGTTTGTCTGTGGCACAGAGGCCTAGCGGGCGGGGCGCTAGCGGGTGGAGTCGGCGCGGGCGTCGGGCGCCAGCCCGAATGGGCGCACGGGCGTTATCGGGTGCGGGCGCCGCGCACCCGCACGGAGGCGACGGAGGGCGCCAGCGGGGTCGTGCCCACGATGCGTCCAGGGGAGGGCGTGTGGGCGTGCGGGGAGGGGAACCACGGCAGCGGCTCGCCGGAGTTGCGTTCCGGTGACCACTTGGTCACCCACGAGCATCAGAAGGACGAGCGCGTTGGCGCGCATCGAGTTGGGCTAGTGGTTGGTGCTGGAGGTGGCCGAAAACAAGGCCGGTGACGAGGTTCGGCGGCGGCGGGCGTGCAGCAGCAAGGGGGAGCGGGGACCGTCCATGGCCGGGCTTGGTCAGAGGGGCGTGGGCGCGAGCGCGCGCTGTCGGCCACGGTCGGGCGCGGCCAAGCGCGGTCCAGGGCGTGCGGGAGCTCGACGGTGGTCCCGTGCGGAGGCAGGTGGCCGCGGGCGGCTCCGGGGTGGGGTCGGGCGCATCCACGATGCGGCGAGCGCAACGGTCGATGGCAGCGGGCGGGAGTCGCGGTGCGCGGCAGCGTGCGCGTGCGGAACGGCGCGGCGAGCGCAGGACGAGGACGCGAGGCGTGCGCGCGTGCGCGTCGAAGACAGGGGAGGAGAGGGGGAAGCTCACGGGGCGGAGTAGGGACGGGGCAACGTGCTCGGTGGAGGTCGGGGAGGTCGACGGGGACGAGCGGCGGAGAGGAGCAGTCCGGTGGGGAAGGGGAAGCAGGCCGGCGAGGGAGCTCCGGTCGCCGGCGCGTCTAGGCGGCGACGGGCGCGCGAGGGAGAAGGGCGAGGGGATCGGGATTCCCCGATCCAGATCTAGCGGGGGGGGAGGAGTGGTGCGAGTAGGGGGGTGGGGGTAAGTTAGGGTTTGGGTTTCCTCCCTGGTGGGGGGTTATGGAGGGGAGGTAGCGGGGCGGTTGGGCCGGCCCGTTCGGGCGGCGGAGGCCAGCTGGGCCACTTGGCCCAGCGGGGGGGGGGGGTCTGTTATTTTTGTTTTGTTTTGGTTTTGTTTCTTTTTATTTATTTTCCTTTTTGTTTTACTCAATTTAAAATATTTATGCATTTTCTAAAAATGTGTTTACTTCACCATAATTATCTATGCAATATTTGACACGGTCTGAAGAATTTTGTTTTAAAGTTTGAAAACTTTGTTTGTTTGCCAAAATTCAAGTTTGAATTCGAATCGTTTTCGAACTAATGCGAGATTAGCCACAGTAATCAAGGTGACGTGGCATCATTAGCGAAGGATTACTGTAGCGTAACTATCCGGGCGTCACAGGTATAACATTGAATCTTTTTGCATATTAAGCTCTGATAAATTTGTTACAGTGGGAATTTTAGTTCATAATTTTTGGAGCCAGGGAAGTATTGATACTCTTGCATTCTTTACAGACTGTACTGTTTTGGCAGATTGCTGTTATAGTTGCATTGTTTGCATATGTTTGCTTGTTTAATGATTCTATTTGAGGATAGGAGTATTAAATATGCAGAGACATTTAGTATTAAATGTTGAATATTTATTTTAGTGATTTGTTACAGTAGAAGATGATATGGTTTTGCATTGGTTTATACTAACCTATCTCACGAGTTCTTCTTGAGTTTGTTGTGAATGAAGCTTTTGATAAAAAGAGAAACCATGATAAGAGAGGAATTAAGGAGACATAAAAGCTCAAGCCTGCGGATGCCCAAGGCACCCCAAAATAATATTTCAAGAAGTCTCAAGCATCTAAGCTTGGGGATGCCCCGGTTGGCATCCCACCTTTCCTCTTCAACAACTATCAGTTAGTATCGGTTGAACCTATGTTTTTGCTTCTTCACATGAGTTGTGCTATGCTTGCAATGTCATTTTATTTTGCTTTGCTTGCTGTTTGAATAAGATACCAAGATCTGAAATTCTTTAATGAGAGAGAGTCTTTGCATAGTTGCATAATTATTTAGCTACTCTTTGATCTTCACTTATATCTTTCGGAGTAGTTTGTAGTTTGCTCTAGTACTTCACTTATATCTTTTAGAGCACGTCGGTGGTTATATTTTGAAGAAATTGTAGTCTCTCATGCTTCACTTATATTATTTTGAGAGTCTTAAACGGCATGGTAATTTGAATGAAAACTATTATAGGAAGTGAATTGGATGCTATGATCAATTTGATACTTGATAATTGTTTTGAGATATGGAGGTAGTGATATTAAAGTCATGCTAGTTGGGTGATTATGAATTTAAAGAATGCTTGTGTTGAAGTTAGCAAGTCCCGCAGCATGCACGTATGGTTAAAGTTGTGTAACAAATTTGAAACATGAAGTGTACCTGGCTTGTGCATCCTTATGAGTGGCGGTCGGGGACGAGCGATGGTCTTTTCCTACCAATCTATCCCCCTAGGAGCATGCGCGTAGTGCTTGATTTTTGATGACTTCTAAATTTTTGCAATAAGTATATGAGTTCTTTTGACTAATGTTGAGTCCATGGATTATACGCACTTCTACCTTTCCACCATTGCTAGCCTCTTCGGTACCGTGCATTGCCCTTTCTCACCTTGAGAGTTGGTGCAAACTTCGCCGGTGCATCCAAACCCCGTGATACGATACACTCTATCACACATAAACCTCGTTATATCTTCCTCAAAACAGCCACCATAACTACCTATTATGGCATTTCCATAGCCATTCCGAGATATATTGCCATGCAACTTTCCACCGTTCCGTTTATCATCACCATGACATACTTTACTTTTGTCATTGCATGATCATGTAGTTGACATCGTATTTGTGGCAAAGCCACCATATATTATTTTTCATACATGTCACTCTTGATTCATTGCACCATCCCAATACAACGCCGGAGGCATTCATATAGAGTCATATCTTGTTCTAGTTTTGAGTTGTAATTCATATGTTGTAATCAATGAAAGTGTGATGATCATCATTATTAGAGCATTGCCCAAAAAAAGAAAAAGAGATAAAAAAAATAAGAAAGGCCAAAAGAAAAAAAAAGAAAGGCCCAAAAAAAAGAAGAAAAAGAAAAAACGATAGAAAAGAAAAAAGAAAATAAAAGAAAATAAATGAAAGGGCAATGCTACTATCTCTTTTTCCACACTTGTGGTTCAAAGTAGAACTTTGTCCTTCATGTAGCGAGTCTCATATATTGTGCTTCAAAGTAGCACCATGTTTTTCATATAGTGAGTCTCATAGGTTGTCTTTTTCATACTAGTGGGAATTTTTCATTATAGAACTTGGCTTGTATATTCCTACGATGGGCTTCCTCAAATGCCCTAGGTCTTCGTGAGCAAGCAAGTTGGATGCACACCCACTAGTTTTCTTTTGTTGAGCATTCATTTATAGCTCTAGTGCATCCGTTGCATGGCAATCCCTACTCCTCATGTTGACATCAATTGATGGGCATCTACATAGCCCATTGATTATCCTCGTCAATGTGAGACTTGCTCTTTTTTTGTCTTCTCCACACAATCCCCATCATCATATTCTATTCCACCCATAGTCCTATATACATGGCTCACACTCATGTATTGCGTGAAGGTTGAAAAAGTTTGAGATTATTTAAGTATGAAACAATTGCTTGGCTTGTCATCGGGGGTATAGAAGTGGGAACATCTTTGTGTGACAAAAATGAAGCATAGCCTAACTATACGATTTTGTAGGGATGAACTTTCTTTTGCCATGTTATTTTGAGAAGACATGATTACTTTGATTAGTATGCTTGAAGTGTTACTATTTCTTTTATCAATATGAACTTTTATTTGAATCATTTGGATCTGAACATTCATGCCACAATAAGGAGAAATTACATTGAGAATCATGCTAGGTAGCATTCCACATCAAAAATTCTGTTTTTATCATTTACCTACTCGAGGACGAGCAGGAATTAAGCTTGGGGATGCTTGATACGTCTCCAACATATCTATAATTTTTGATTTTTCCATACTACATTACTATGTGTTTTGAATGATTATGGGCTTTATTATACACTTTTATATTACTTTTGGGACTAACCTATTAACTGGAGGTCCAGCCCATATTGCTGTTTTATTGCCTGTTTCAGTATTTCGAAGAAAAGGAATATCAAACAGAGTCCAAACGGAATGAAACCTTCGGCAACGTGATTTTTTTGGAAGAATATCATCGTGGAGAAGTGGAGTTCAAGTCAGAAGATACTCGAGGACTCCAAGAGATAGGAGGGCACGCCCCCTGTCTCGTGGGCCCCTCGAGCACCTCCCGACCGACTTCTTTCGCCTATATAGTCCCACGTACCCTAAAAACATCCACGGAAAAGATAGATCGGGAGTTCCGCCGCCGCAAGCCTCTGTAGCCACCAAAAACCTCTCGGGAGCCCTTCCCGGCACCCTGCCGGAGTGGGAACCCATCACCGGTGGCCATCTTCATCATCCTGGAGCTCTCCATGACGAGGAGGGAGTAGTTCACCCTCGGGGCTGAGGGTATGTACCAGTAGCTATGTGTTTGATCTCTCTCTCTCTCGTGTTCTCTCTCGTGTTCCCTCTATGGCATGATCTTGATGTATCCCGAGCTTTGCTATTGTAGTTGGATTTTATGATGTTTCTCCCCCTCTACTCTCTTGTGATGAATTGAGTTTCCCCTTTGAAGTTATCTTATCGGATTGAGTCTTTTATGAGAACACTTGATGTATGTCTTGCCATGCTTATCTGTGGTGACAATGGGATATCATGTGCCTCTTGATGTATGTTTTGGTGACCAACTTGCGGGTTCCGCCCATGAACCTATGCATAGGGGTTGGCACACGCTCTTGACTCTCCGGTAGAAACTTTGGGGCACTCTTTGAAGTACTTTGTGTTGGTTGGATGAATCTGAGATTGTGTGATGCATATCGTATAATCATGCCCATGGATACTTGAGGTGACAATGTAGTATCTAGGTGACATTAGGGTTTTGGTTGATTTGTGTCTTTAGGTGTTATTCTAGTACGAACTCTTTAATAGATCAATCCGAAAGAAGGTGGTTTCGTACCCTACCATAATCTCTATGTTTGTTCTCCGCTATTAGTGGCTTTGGAGTGACTCTTTGTTGCATGTTGAGGGCTTGTTATATGATCTATCTATGTTATTATTGTTGAGAGAACTTGCACTAGTGAAAGTATGAACCCTAGGCCTTGTTTCCTATCATTGCAATACCGTTTACGCTCACTTTTATCACTAGTTACCTTGCTGTTTTTATTATTTCAGATTACAAAAACCTTTATCTACTATCCATATTGCACTTGTATCACCATCTCTTCGCCGAACTAGTGCACCTATACAATTTACCATTGTATTGGGTGTGTTGGGGACACAAGAGACTGCTTGTTATTTGCTTGCAGGGTTGTTTGAGAGAGACCATCTTCATCCTACGCCTCCTACGGATTGATAAACCTTAGGTCATCCACTTGAGGGAAATTTTCTACTGTCCTACAAACTTGTGCACTTGCAGGCCCAACAACATCTACAAGAAGAAGGTTGTGTAGTAGACATCACCCCTCTCATTGCTGTGCATCACCAAGATCTTGCGTGTGCGTAGGATTTTTTTTTGAAATTACTACGTTCCCCAACAGTGGCATCCGAGCCTGGTTTATGCGTAGATGTTATATGCATGAGTAGAACACAAGTGAGTTGTGGGCGATACAAGTCATACTGCTTACCAGCATGTCATACTTTGGTTCGGCGGTATTATTGGATGAAGCGGCCCGGACCGACATTATGCGTACGCTTACGCGAGAGTGGTTCTACCGACGTGCTTTGCACATAGGTGGCTGGCGGGTGTCAGTTTCTCCAACTTTAGTTCAACCGAGTGTGGCTACACCCGGTCCTTGAGAAGGTTAAAACATCACTAACTTGACGAACTATCGTTGTGGTTTTGATGCGTAGGTAAGAATGGTTCTTGCTCAGCCCGTAGCAGCCACGTAAAAATTTCAACAACAAAGTAGATGACGTATAACTTGTTTTTGCGGGGCATGTTGTGATGTGATATGGTCAAGACGTGATGCTATATTTTGTTGTATGAGATGATCATGTTTTGTAACCGAGTTATCGGCAACTGGCAGGAGCCATATGGTTGTCGCTTTATTGTATGCAATGCAATCGCCCTGTAATTGCTTTACTTTATCACTAAGCGGTAGCGATAGTCGTAGAAGCAATAGGTAGCGAAACGACAACAATGCTACGATGGAGATCAAGATGTCGCGCCGGTGATGATGGTGATCATGACGGTGCTTCGGAGATGGAGATCACAAGCACAAGATGATGATGGCCATATCATATCACTTATATTGATTGCATGTGATGTTTATCCTTTATGCATCTTATTTTGCTTTGATTGACGGTAGCATTATAAGATGATCTCTCACTAAATTTCAAGGTATAAGTGTTCTCCCTGAGTATCCACCGTTGTGATAGTTCCTCGTGCTGAGACACCACGTGATGATCGAGTGTGATAGGCTCTACGTTCAAATACAACGGGTGCAAAATAGTTGCACACGCGGAATACTCAGGTTAAACTTGACGAGCCTAGCATATACATATATGGCCTCGGAACACTAAGACCGAAAGGTCGAGCGTGAATCATATAGTAGATATGATCAACATAGTGGTGTTCACCATTGAAAACTACTCTATCTCACGTGATGATCGGACATGGTTTAGTTGATTTGGATCACGTGATCACTTAGATGATTAGAGGGATGTCTATCTAAGTGGGAGTTCTTAAGTAATATGATTATTTGAACTTTAATTTATCATGAACTTAGTCCTGATAGTATTTTGCAAATAATGTTGTAGATTAATAGCTCGCGTTATTGCTTCCCTATGTTTTATATGTGTTCCTAGAGAAAACTAAGTTGAAAAATGATAGTAGCAATGATGCAGACTGGGTCCGTGGTCTGAGGTTTATCCTCATTGCTGCACGGAAGAATTATGTCCTTGATGCACCGCTAGGTGACAGACCTATTGCAGGAGCAGATGTAGACGTTATGAACGTTTGGCTAGCTCAATATGATGACTACATGATAGTTTAGTGCACCATACTTAACGACTTAGAATCGGGACTTCAAAGACGTTTTTTGAACGTCATGGACCATATGAGATGTTCCAGGAGTTGAAGGTAATATTTGAAGCAAATACCCGAGTTGAGAGATATGAAGTCTCCAACAAGTTCTATAGCTAAAAGATGGAGGATAATTGCTCAACTAGTGAGCATGTACTCAGATTGTCTGGGTACTACAATCGGTTGAATCAAGTGGGAGTTAATCTTCCAGATAAGATAATGATTGACAGAGTTCTCTAGTCACCATCACCAAGTTAGTAGAACTTCATGATGAACTATAGTATGCGAGGGATGACGAAAACGATTCCCGAGCTCTTCATGATGCTGAAATCAACGGTGGTAGAAATCAAGAAAGAACATCAAGTGTTGATGATTGACAAGATCACTAGTTTCAAGAAAAGGGCAAAGGGAAAGAAAGGGAAACTTCAAGTATAATGGCAAGCAAGTTGTCACTCCCGTGAAGAAGCCCAAAGCTGGACCAAAGCCTGAAACTGAGTGCTTCTACTGCAAAGGAAATGGTCACTGGAAGCGAAAATCCCCTGAATATTTGGTGGATAAGAAATATGGCAAGGTGAACAAGGGTATATTTGATATACAGGTTATTGATGTGTACCTTACTAGTGTTTATAGTAGCCCCTTGGTATTTGATACTTGTTCGGTTGCTAATATTAGTAACTTGAAACAGGAGTTACAGAATAAATAGAGACTAGTTGAGGGTGAAGTGACGATGTGTGTTGGAAGTGGTTCCAAGATTGATATGATCATCATTGCACACTCCCTATACTTTCGGGATTAGTGTTAAACCTAAATAAATGTTATTTGGCGTTTGCATTGAGCATGAATATGATTTGATCATGCTTATTGCAATACGGTTATTCATTTAAAGTCAGAGAATAATTGTTGTTCTATTTACATGAATAAAACCTTCAATGGTCATACACCCAATGAAAATAGTTTATTGGATCTCGATCGTAGTGATACACATATTCATAATATTGATGCCAAAAGATGCAAAGTTAATAATGATAGTGCAACTTATTTGTGGCACTACCGTTTGGGTCATATCGGTGTAAAGCGCATGAAGAAACTCCATAAAGATGGACTTTTGAAATCACTTGATTATGAATCATTTGATGCTTGCGAACCGTGCCTTACGGGCAAGATGACTAAAACTCCGTTCTCCAGAACAATGGAACGAGCTACTGACTTGTTGGAAATAATACATACTGATATATGCGATCCAATGAGTGTTGATGCTCGTGGAGAGTATCATTATTTTCTGACCTTCACAGATGATTTGAGCAGATATGGGTATATCTACTTAATGAAACACAAGTCTGAAACATTTGAAAAGTTCAAAGAATTTCAGATTAAAGTGGAGAATCATCGTAACAAGAAAATAAAGTTTCTATGATCTGATCATGGAGGAGAATATTTGAGTTACGAATTTGGCCTTCATATAAAAAATGTGGAATAGTTTCACAGCTCACGCCACCTGGAACACCACAGCGTTATGGTGTGTCCGAATGTCGTAACCACACTTTATTGGATATGGTGCGATCTATGATGTATTTTACTGATTTACCAGCATCATTTTGGGGTTATGCATTAGAGACAGCTGCATTCACTTTAAATAGGGCACCATCAAAATCCGTTGAGATGACACCTTATGAACTGTGGTTTGGCAAGAAACCAAAGTTGTCGTTTCTTAAAGTTTGGGCCTGCGATTCTTATGTGAAAAAGTTTCAACCTGATAAGCTCGAACCCAAATCGGAGAAGTGCGTCTTCATAGAATACCCAAAGGAAGCTGTTGGGTACACCTTCTATCACATATCCGAAGGCAATATATTCGTTGCTAAGATGGATCCTTTCCAGAGAAGGAGTTTCTCTCGAAAGAAGTGAGTGGGAGGAAAGTAGAGCTTGATAAGGTAATTGTATCTTCTCCTGAATTGGAAAGTAGTTCATCACAGAAATCAGTTCTAGTGATTCCTACACAAATTAGTGAGGAAGCTAATGATGATGATCATGAAACTTCAGATTAAGTTAGTACAGAACCTCGTAGGTCTTCCAAAGTACAGTGCGCACCAGAGTGGTATGGTAATCCTGTTCTGGAAGTCATGTTACTAGACCATGATGAACCTACGAACTATGAGGAAGCGAGGATGAGCCCAAATTCTGCGAAATGGCTTGAGGCCATCAAATCTGAGATGGGATCCATGTATGAGAACAAAGTGTGGACTTTGGTGGAGTTGCCAGATGATCGGCAAGCCATATTATATAAATGATCTTCAAGAGGAAGACGGACGCTGATAGTAGTGTTACTATCTACAAAGCTAGACTTGTCGAAAAAGGTTTTTGACAAACTTCAAGATGTTGAATATGATGAGATTTTCTAACTCATATCGATGCTTAAGTCTGTCTGAATCATGTTAGCAATTGCCACATTTTATGAAATTTGGCAAATGGATGTCAAAACTGCATTCCTTAATGGATTTATTAAAGAAGAGTTGTATATGATGCAACCAGAAGGTGTTGTCGATCCAAAGGGTACTAACAAAATGTGCAAGCTCCAGCGATCCATCAATGGACTGGTGCAAGCATCTCGGAATTGGTATCTCCATACCCAATTCAATCTTGTAACCGGCAAGTCTCTTTACTCGTTCCGTAATACATCATCTTGCAACTAACTCCTTAGTCACTTTGCTTGCAAGATTATTGTGATGTGTATTACTGAGAGGGCCCGGAGATACCTCTCTGTCATATGGAGTGACAAATCCCAATCTCGATTCATGCCAACTCAATAGACAGCTTCGGAGATACTTGTAGAGCATCTTTATGATCATCCAGTTATGTTGTGACGTTTGATAGCGCACAAGGTATTCCTATGGTATTCGAGAGTTGCATGATCTCATGGTCAAAGTAATATGTATTTGACATTAAGAAAGCAGTAGCAATAAACTGAACGATCATATGCTATGTGAATGGATGGGTCTTTTCCATCATATCATTCTCCAAATGATGTGATCCCGTTATCAAATGACAACTCATGTCTATGGCCAAGAAACCTTAACCATCTATTGATCAACGAGCTAGTCTAGTAGTGGCTCACTAGGGACACAATATTTGTTTATGTATCCACACATGTATTTAAGTTTCCGGTCAATACAATCTAGCATGAATAATAAACCTTTATCATGATTAAGGAAATATAATAATAACCACTTTATTATTGCCTATAGGGCATATTTCCAACAGTCTCGCACTTGCACTAGAGACAATAATCTAGATTACATAGTCATGAACCTAACGCCCATGGAGTCTTGGTGCTGATCATGTTTGGCCCACGGAAGAAGTTTAGTCAACGCGTCTGCCACATTCAGATCCGTATGTACTTTGCAAATTTCTATGTCTCCATCCTTCACCTTTTCACGAATGGAGTTGAAGTGTCTCTTGATGTGTTTGGTTTTCTTGTGAAACCTGGATTCCTTCGCTAAGGCAATTGCTCTAGTGTTGTCACAAAATATTGTCATTGGACCCGATGCACTAGGTATTACACCCAGATCGGATATGAACTCATAAATCTAGACTCCTTCATGCGCCGCTTTCGAAGCAGCTATGTACTCTGCTTGGAACTGCACTAACTGACAGTTCCACCATTAAATATAAATACGTATCCGGTTTGTGACTTAGAGTCATCCGGATCTGTGTAGAAGCTAGCATTGATGTAACCCTTTACGACGAGCACTTCGTCACCTCCATAAATGAGAAATATATCCTTGGTCCTTTTCAGGTATTTCAGGATATCCTTGACCGCTATCCAGTGATCCACTCTTGGATTACTTTGGTACCTCCCTGCCAAACTTATGGCAAGGCACACATCAGGTCTGGTACACAGCATGGAATACAGAAAAGAACCTATGGATGAGGCATAGGGAATGACTTTCATTTTCTCTGTATCTTCTGTCGTGGTCGGACTTTGAGTCTAACTCAATTTCACACCTTGCAACACATGCAAGAACCCTTTCTTTGACTGTTCCATTTTGAACTTCTTCAGAACTTTGTCAAGGTATGTGCTTTGTGAAAGTCCTATTAAGCATCTTGATCCATCCCTATAGATCTTGATGCCTAATATATAAGCAGCTTCACTGAGGTCAAGTATCCTTTTATGCTATCCAGAAATTTTATATCATTTCCAATCAGTAATACATCATCCACATATAACACCAGAAATGCTACAGAGCTCCCACTCAATTTCTTGTAAATACAGGCTTCTCCGTAAGTCTGTATAAAACCATATGCTTTGATCACATCATCAAAGCATATATTGAAGGAAATATGCCCTAGAGGCAATAATAAAGTTATTATTTATTTCCTTATTTCATGATAAATGTTTATTATTCATGCTAGAATTGTATTAACCGGAAACTTAGTACATGTGTGAATACATAGACAAACATAATGTCACTAGTATGCCTCTACTTGACTAGCTCGTTGAATCAAAGATGGTTGTGTTTCCTAACCATAGACATGAGTTGTCATTTGATTAACAGGATCACATCATTAGGAGAATGATGTGATTGACTTGACCCATTCCGTTAGCTTAGCACTTGATCGTTTAGTATGTTTGCTATTGCTTTCTTCATGACTTATACATGTTACCATGACTATGAGATTATGCAACTCCCGTTTACCGGAGGAACACTTTCTGTGCTACCAAACGTCACAAGTAACTGGGTGATTATAAAGGAGATCTACAGGTGTCTCCGAAGGTACTTGTTGAGTTGGTGTATTTCGAGATTAGGATTTGTCACTCCGATTGTCGGAGAGGTATCTCCGGGCCCTCTCGGTAATGCACATCACTATAAGCCTTGCAAGCAATGTGGCTAATGAGTTAGTTGCAGGATGATGCATTACGGAACAAGTAAAGAGACTTGCGGTAACAAGATTGAACTAGGTATTGAGATATCGACGATCGAATCTTGGGCAAGTAACATACCGATGACAAAGGGAACAACGTATGTAGTTATGCGGCTCGACTGATAAAGATCTTCGTAGAATATGTAGGAGCCAATATGGGCATCGAGGTTCCGCTATTGGTTATTGACCAGAGAAGTGTCTCGATTATGTCTACATAGTTCTCGAACCCGTAGGGTCTGCATGCTTAACGTTCGTTGACGATATAGTATTGTATGAGTTATATATGTTGGTAACTGAATGTTGTTCGGAGTCCTGGATGAGATCATGGACATGACGAGGAGCTACGGAATGGTCCAGAGGTAACAATTCATATATTGGATGATATGGTTAGGCCAAGGGGTCAGGCCCACAGGGCAATAAGTCGGTGCAAAAGGAGTTTTGCGGAGGCCAGGGGGCCAAACGCCGGAGACGTTGGCGTCTGGCCCTGGGCCAGACACCGAGGCCCATGGCGTCTGGGCCAGACGCCAACGATTGTGGCGTTTTGTCCTGGAGTCCGAGTGGGACTCTTGCCTTTTGGGCAAAACCGACTTTGGGGAGGCTTTTGCTCCAAGTTTCGACCCCATGGCTCAACATATAAATAGAGGGGCAGGGCTAGCACAAAGGATACATGAAGAAACACCAAGCCGTGTGCCGGCAACCCCGTCCCCTCTAGTTTATCCTCCGTCATAGTTTCCGTAGTGCTTAGGCGAAGCCCTGCGGAGATTGTTCTTCACCAACACCGCCACCACACCGTCGTGCTGCCGGAACTCATCTACTACTTCGCCCGTCTTGCTGGATCGAGAAGGCGAGGACATCATCGAGCTGAACGTGTGTTAAACGCGGAGGTGCCGTACGTTCGGTACTTGATCAGGGCGGATCGTGAAGGTGTACGACTACATCAACCGCGTTGATAAACGCTTCCGCTTAGCGATCTTCAAGGGTATGAAGATACACTCTCGCCTCTCGTTGCTATGCATCACCATGATCTTGCATGTGCGTAGGATTTTTTTTGAAATTACTATGTTCCCCAACGTATATTCCAACTCCGAGATGCTTGCACTAGTCCATAAATGGATCGCTGGAGCTTGCACACTTTGTTACCACCTTTAGGATCGACAAAACCTTCTGGTTGCATCATATACAACTCTTCTTTAAGAAACCCGTTTAAGGAATGCAGTTTTGAGGTTCATTTGCCAGATTTCATAATAATAAAATGCGGCAATTGCTAACATGATTCGGACAGAATTTAGCATCGCTATGGGTGAGGAAGTCTCATTGTAGTCAACTCCTTGAACTTGACGAAAACCGTTTGTGACAAGTCGAGATTTGTAGACAGTGATATTACCATCAGCGTCCATCTTCTTCTTGAAGATCCATTTATTCTCAATGGCTTGTCGATCATTAGGCAAGTCCACCAAAGTCCACAGTTTGTTCTCATACATGGATCCTATCTCAGATTTCATGGCCTCAAGCCATTTGTCGGAATCTGGGCTCATCATAGCTTCTTCATAGTTCGAAGGTTCGCTGCTGTCTAACGACATGACTTCCAGGACAGGATTACCATACCATTCTGGTGCGGTACGTGTTCTGGTCGACCTACGAGTTTCAATAGTAACTTGATCCAAAGTTTCATGATCATTATCATTAGCTTCTTCTCTAGTTGGTGTAGGCATCACGGGAACGGTTTTCTCTGATGTGCTATTTTCCAATTCAAGAGAAGGTACAACTACCTCACACATTCTACTTTCCTCCCACTCACTTCTTTCGAGAGAAACTCCTTCTCTAGAAATAAACCATTCTTAGCAACAAAGATCTTGCCTTTGGATCTGTGGTATACGATATACCCAATAGTTTCTTTAGGCTATCCTATGAAGACACACTTCTCCGCTTTGGGTTTGAGCTTATCAGGCTGAAGCCTTTTGACGTAAGCGTCACATCCCCAAACTTTAAGAAACGATAGCTTAGGTTTCTTGCCAAACCATAGTTCATACGGTGTTGTCTCAACGGATTTAGGTGGTGCCCTATTTAACGTGAATGCGGTTGTCTCTAATGCATAACCCCAAAACAATAAAGGCAAATCGGTAAGAGACATCAGAGAACACACCATATCTAATAAAGTACGGTTACGACATTCGGATACACCATTACGCTATGGTGTTCCAGGTGGCGTGAGTTGTGAAACAATTCCACATTGTCTCAAATGAAGGCCAAACTCGTAACTCAAATATTCGCCTCCACGATCAGATAGTAGAAACTTTATTTTCTTGTTACGATGATTCTCCACTTCACTCGGAAATTCTTTGAACTTTTCAAATGTTTCAGAATTGTGTTTCATTAAGTAGATATACCTGTATGTACTTAAATCATTTATGAAGGTTAGAAAATAACGATACCCACCGCATGCTACAATACTCAGCAGACCGCATACATCGGTATGTATTATTTCCAATAACTCATTAGATTGCTCTATTGTTCCGGAGAACGGAGTTTTAGTCATCTTACTCATAAGGCATCGTTCGCAAGTATCAAGTGATTCCAGAAGTCCATCTGCATGGTGTTTTCTTCATGCGCTTTACACCAATATGACCTAAACGACAGTGCCACAAGTGTGTTACACTATCATTATCAACTTTGCACCTTTTGGCATCAATATTATGAACATGTGTATCGCTACGACCGAGATTCAGCAAGAATAGACCATTCATCAGAGGTGCATGACCATAAAAGATGTTACTCATATAAATAGAACAACCATTATGCTATGACCTAAATGAATAACCGTCTCACAATAAACAAGATCCAGATATAATGTTCATGCTCAACGCTGGCACCAAATAACAATTATTGAGGTCTAAAACTAATCCCAAAGGTAGATGTAGAGGTAGCATGCTGACGGCGATCACATCAACCTTGGAACCATTCCTGACGCGCATCATCACCTCGTCCTTAGCCAATCTTCATTTATTCCGCAGCTCCTGTTTCGAGTTACAAATATGAGCAACTGAACCAGTATCAAATACCCAGGCGCTACTACGGGCATTAGTAAGGAACACATCAATAACATGTATATAAAATATATGTTTGTTCACTTTGCCATCCTTCTTATTTGCCAAGTATTTGGGGTAGTTTCGCTTCGAGTGACCATCTCCTTTGTAGTAGAAGCACTCAGTTTCAGGCTTGGGTCCAGCTTTGGGCTTCTTCACGGGAGCGGCAACTTTCTTGCCATTCTTCTTGAAGTTCCCTTCCTTTCCCTTGCCCTTTTTCTTGAAACTAGTGGTCTTGTTAACCATCAACACTTGATGCTCCTTCTTGATTTCTACCTCCACCGACTTTAGCATCGCGAAGAGCTCGGGAATCGTTTCCGTCATCCCTTGCATATTATAGTTCATCACAAAGCCTTTATAGCTTGGTGGCAACGACTGAAGAACTCTGTCAATAACACTCTCAACTGGAAGATCAATTCTCAGCTGAGTCAAGTGGTTATGATACCCAGAAATTTTGAGTGTGTGTTCATTGACAGAACTGTTCTCCTCCATCTTACAGCTAAAGAACTTGTTGGAGACTTCATTTCTCTCAACCTGGGCATTTGCTTGAAATATTAACTTTAGCTCTTGGAACATCTCATATGCTCCATGGCGTTCAAAATGCTTTTGTAGTCCCGGTTCTAAGAAGTAAAGCATGGCACACTGAACTATTGAGTAGTCATCAGATCGAGCTTGCCAGACGTTCATAACATCTTCTTCAGCTCCTGCAACATGTCTGTCACCTAACGGTGCATCAAGGACATAATTATTCTATGCAACAATGAGGATAATCCTCAAGTTACGGACTCAGTCCGTGTAGTTGCTACCATCATCTTTCAGCTTAGCTTTCTCTACAAATGCATTAAAATTCAAGGGAATAGTAGCACGAGCTATTGATCTACAACATAGATATGCAAAAACTATTAAGACTAAGTTCATGATACATTTTAGTTCAATAATCAAATTACTAATGAACTCCCACTTACTACTGTAGGATGCTGCTAACGCGATACTACGATCAAATACCCTTCGACGAAATTGTGTGCGATGCAATAATCGCAAATGGTGGTGTAAAAAACCGTCAAAAAATGTGTAAAATGTTTGCGATGGCAGAGACATCAAACACGGTTCAGATTTTACTTGATACTTGCATGTGCGATGCTGGGCATACGGTTGATCCAGCAGAACTTTTTGTGCTGAGGAAGAACAACAGAAACGGGTAGCCATATCAATGTGTGTGCGATATACGACATACAGTTCGCTCCGATGAACTATGTGCTATTACGGAATGCAACCAAAACGGTCAGCCAGATCAAGGTGTGTGTGATATACAACATATGGTTCACTCGGACAAACTATTTTCGATTAGGCAAGAGAACGAAAATAGTTCATCTTAACAAGATGTGTGTGATATGCGGCATTTGGGATCAGCCAAAAGAACACAAACGACTTGTGTAAACCAGATGTGTGTGATACGTAGCAAACAGCCCACTCGGATGAACTATTTGCAATGAGAAATTATAATACAGATGATTACTATAGTAAGTTAGTGTGCGATTCTGTTCGTACAAAAAACTTCGAAAAATGCAAACTAGTTGCTTGCATATAAACAATTATCAAAAAGCAACAAGATAGACCTTCTTCAAGCCAATCAACATGTGTGCAAAAAACAAAAAATGTAAAAAATTACAAAACAAAGAGCTCAATAGACCTTGCTGCTGTACATCCCTCTTTGCAGCCTTTATTGTGCAACAAAATGGAAACGGTTCAACTGAACAAGATGTGTGTGATACGGGGCAAACAAGTCCCTTATCAGAAATGTGTGCGAAGACCAATAATAACACAGACGATTGCTGCTAATAAGCCGTGTGATTTGCTCTGTCTGCAGAAGAATAACATGTATATATATAAACTGACATAAACATCCAATTACATAAGTGACTAGATCATTCGCACACACCTCAATAAACAACAGCATGCATTCTAAAGTAGGAGAAACGATCATCTAGTCATCTACTTCTTGTGACACTCCCGCCACTGCTCTATGGCTCGATCCCTCGTCTGGGGCATGAAGAATACACTTCCTCATGTCAATGATCCGCCTGTACATCTCGTAGCTTGTGTACGCGTCCTTGGCCGCGTACTTGACGTGTTGTTCATCTAGTCTCTCATGCCAAACACTGTGCCAAGCTTTCTTGTCCTTCTTGCTCTCATCCTTCATCTTCATGTAGTAGGGGTCAATGATGGCCGAGGCAAGGATAACCAGGGAGTTCTGTTTGTTGTTGTCGCTGCCCCGGACCTTGTAGTGGTCCTGGATGTTGACAAGATCCCGACATTTCAAGGCCGAAACCTTGAGCGCTTTTAGATCGTTGGTGGTGTCCACCATAGTGAAATTATAGTCGGAGCTGTTGATAAACCTTGTGGCCAGGTGGTAGTGGTAGACAAGGGCGTCATGTCACACGCACAACTGGGCGACGACAACCTTCTGATCGTGCCCGGCACGACCGATGGTGTACTCGAGTTCGAAGCCGACCACTTGGTACTTCTCCTTGGCAAAGAACTGCTCCATAGTTTGTATGGAGCTCTCCACCGACACCGGATCATTCGTGTACACCACCGAGAGGGCCTTCACACTCATGTGGTTGTCCACTACGTGATGCATGGTGAATTTCCCATCGTTGTCGTCGTCGGCCGCTGGGAGCACCATTCGAGCCACAGGGATCGCCATTGGAACCGCTGGATGTCCTCTCTTTATGTGTCGTCATGGAGGTGCTTATTTTGTTGTGTGACGCGAGAGATGAAGATAAATGGTCGCAGGAATAAATGGGGGTCGGGCGGCCTGGATTCTCGGCGCGTCCCACGGTAGTTTTTGCAGCTGATAACTGCATTGTCGAGCAACACCCGGCGCAACCGCATGCACACGAACATGCGTGATCATGCACCAGCCCCAAACACTAGCAGCGCACATGGAGGGATGAGGGTAGAGCACCCGAAGGGACGCGAGAGCAGAGCGCGCACGGCGGGATGCGAGCAGAGCGCGCCGCGGCTGCCTCAACCGCAAGCAACCACACGCGTAGAGCAGTTGAACACACAGGAAATGGTCGCCTACAAGTCGGCCGACACTTGCGTCGTTGCGTAGAGAGCAGCCGTGTGCTACTACCTCCGTCTTGGTCTATAGTCCCCTTTATATTATGTGCCATACTTTGCCCTCAAATTTAACCAACAAAATATTAATGCATGTTATAAAAAAATATATAATTGGAAACTATGTTCAAACATGAATCCAACTATATAATCTTTGGCGACATGCATTCATATTTTTATTAGTTAAATCCTACTTATAAAGAAGGATGGGTGTATAGTAGGTAATTCAATCGCAAACATTATTTTTATTAACCATATGTGTATGTGGCCTTTCGTCCTCCTCTTGCACTTCTTGTCACCCCGCTGCCGCAGACAGCTTACAGTGCAAGCTTGCGCAGCACGCGGGAGCATTCTTTTGGCAAAATGGTGGCGCCAATGAATAGTCAGTGAGCCCATTCCTGATATGTCCATTTTGCATCATGCTTTTATATCGATATTTATTGCATTATGGAATGTTATTACACATTATGTCACAATACTTATGGCTATTCTCTCTTATTTTACAAGGTTCACATGAAGAGGGAGAATGCCGGCAGCTGGGATTCCGGGCTGGAAAAGGAGAAAATATTGGAGACCTATTCTGCATAGCTCCAAAATTTCTGAAACTCCACAATAGTCATTTTGGGAATTAATAAAAAATATTCAGCAGAAGAAATACCTGAGGGGGGCCACCCACCACCCATGAGGGTGGGGGGCGCGCCCTACCCACCTGGGCGCGCCCCCTGCCTCGTGGCCCACCTAGCAGCCCTCCGGCGCCCATCTTCTGCTATATGAGGTCTTTTACCCTAGAAAAAATTCATAAGCAAGCTTACGGGACGAAACTCCGCCGCCACGAGGCGGAACCTTGGAGGAACCAATCTAGGGCTCTGACGGAGCTGTTCTGTCGGGGAAACTTCTCTCCGGGAGGGGGAAATCATCACCATCATCATCACCAATGATCCTCTCATCAGGAAGGGGTCAATCTCCATCAACATCTTCACCAGCACCATCTCCTCTCAAACACTAGTTCGTCTCTTGTATCCAATCTTTGTACCAAAACCTCAGATTGGTACCTATGGGTTGCTAGTAGTGTTGATTACTCCTTGTAGTTGATGCTAGTTGGTTTATTTGGTGGAAGATCATATGTTCAGATCCTTAATGCATATCAATACCCCTCTGATTATGAACATGAATATGATTTGTGAGTAGTACGTTTGTTCCTGGGGACATGGGAGAAGTCTTGCTATAAGTAGTCATGTGAATTTGGTATTCATTCGATATTTTGATGAGATGTATGTTGTCTATCCTCTAGTGGTGTTATGTGAACATCGACTACATGAAACTTCACCATTGTTTGGGCCTAGAGGAAGGCATTGGGAAGTAATAAGTAGATGAAGGGTTGCTAGAGTGACAGAAGCTTAACCCCTAGTTTATGCGTTGCTTTGTAAGGGGCTGATTTGGATCCATATGTTTCATGCTATGGTTAGGTTTACCTTAATAGTTCTTTTGTAGTTGCGTATGCTTGCAATAGGAGTTAATCATAAGTGGGATGCTTGTCCAAGAAATGGCAGTACCCAAGCTCCGGTCCACCCACATATCAAATTATCAAAGTAACAAACACGAATCATATGAGTGTGATGAAAACTAGCTTGACGATAATTCCCATGTGTCCTCGGGAGAGCTTTTCTCATATAAGAACTTGTCCAGGCTTGTCCTTTGCTACAAAAAGGATTGGGCCACCTTACTGCACCTTATTTACCTTTATTGCTTGTTACCCGTTACAAATTATCTTATCACAAAACTATCTATTACCTACAATTTCAGTGCTTGCAGAGAATACCTTACTAAAAACTGCTTGTCATTTCCTTCTGCTCCTCGTTGGTTTCGACACTCTTACTTATCGAAAGGACTATGATAGATCCCCTACACTTGTGAGTCATCAAGACTCTTTTCTGGCACCGTTGCCGGGGAGTGAAGCGCCTTTGGTAAGTGGAACTTGGTAAGGAAAAATTTATATAGTGTGCTGAAATTTACTGTCACTTGTTACTATGGAAACTAATCCTTTGAGGGGCTTGTTCGGGGTATCTTTACCCCGACCAGTAGAGAAAAGAGTTGCTCCTCAACCTACTGAACCTACTGAAAATGTTTACTTTGAAATTCCTTCGGGTATGGTAGAGAAACTGCTAGCTAATCCTTTTACAGGAGATGGAACATTACATCCCGACTTGCAACTAATCTATGTAGATGAAGTTTGTGGATTATTTAAGCTTGCAGGTATGCTCGATGATGTTATCAAGAAGAAGGTTTTCCCTTTATCTTTGAAGGGAGACACATTGACATGGTATAGGCTATGTGATGATATGGGATCCTAGGACTATAAACGATTGAAATTGGAATTTCACAAGAATTTTATCCTATGCATCTTGTTCATCGTGATCGTAATTACATATATAATTTTTGGCCTCGCGAAGGAGAAAGCATCGCTCAAGCTTGGGGGAGGATTAAGTCAATTTTATATTCATGTCCCAATTATGAGCTCTCAAGAGAAATGATTATTCAAAAAATTTATGCTCGACTTTCTCTCAACAATCATACCATGCTTGATACTTCTTGTGCTGGGTCTTTTATGATGAAGACTATTGAATTCAAGTGGGATTTATTGGAAAGAACTAAACGCAACACTGAAGATTGGGATTCTGATGATGGTAAGGAGTCAGGCATGCCACCTAAGTTTGATTGTGTTAAATCTTTTATGGATACCGATGCTTTTCGTGGATTTAGCACTAAATATGGACTTGACTGTGAGATAGTAGCTTCTTTCTGTGAATCATTTGCTACTCATGTTGATCTCCCTAAGGAGAAGTGGTTTAAATATAATCCTCCCATTGAAGTAAAAGTAGTTGCACCTATTAAAGTTGAAGAAAACACTATCACTTATAATGATCCTATTATCCCTACTACTTATATTGAGAAACCCCCTTTCCCTGTTAGGATAAAAGATTATGCTAAAGCTTCAACTGTGGTTCGTAAGAGTAATACTAAAACACCTACACGACCTGAGAAAATTAGTTGAACCTAATATTGCTGTGGTTAAAGATCTCTTGGCTGATAATATTGATGGGCGTGTTATTTATTTCTGTGATGAAGCTGCTAGAATTGCTAGACCCGATGCTAAGAAACATAGACCGGTAGTAGGCATGCCTGTTATTTCTGTTAAAATAGGAGATCATTGTTATCATGGCTTATGTGATATGGGTGCTAGTGCCAGTGCCATACCTTATTCCTTATATCAAGAAATTATGCATGATATTGCACCTGCTGAGGTAGAAGGGATTGATGTTACAATGAAGCTTGCCAATAGATATACTAGTGAACCAATTGGGATTGTTAGAGACGTTGAAGTCTTGTGTGGGAAAGTTAAATACCCTGCTGATTTTCTTGTTCTTGGTTCCCCGCAAGATAGCTTTTGTCCTATTATATTTGGTAGACCCTTCTTGAATACTGTTAATGCTAGAATTGATTGCGAAAAAGATGTTGTTACGATTGGTTTGGATGATATGACTCATGAGTTTAATTTTGCTAAATTTCGTAGACAACCCCATGATAAAGAATTGCCTAGTAAGGATGAAATTATTGGTCTTGCTTCTATTGTACCTCCTAATGATCCTTTAGAACAATACTTGCTAGACCATGAAAATGATATGTTCATGAATGAAAGAAGGGAAATAGATGAAGTATTCTTTAAACAGGGACCCATTTTGAAGCACAATTTACCAGTTGAAATCCTAGGGGATCCTCCCCCACCTAAGGGTGATCCCATGTTTGAGCTTAAACCATTACCTGATACTCTTAAATATGCTTATCTCGATGAAAAGAAGATATATCATGTTATGATTAGTGCTAACCTTTCAGATCATGAAGAGGAGAGATTATTGAAAACTCTGAAGAAGCACCGTGCTACCATTGGATATACTCTTGATGATCTTAAGGGCATTACTCCCACTCTATGCCAACACAAAATAAAGTTGGAAGAAGATGCCAAACCAGTTATTGATCACCAACGAAGGTTAAATCCTAAGATGTAGGAAGTGGTAAGAAAGGAAATACTCAAACTCCTTGAGGCAGGTATAATTTATCCCGTTCCTGATAGTCAGTGGCTAAGTCCTGTCCATTGTGTCCCTAAGAAGGGAGGTATTACTGTCGTTCCTAATGATAAAGATGAATTGATCCCGCAAAGAATTATTACAGGTTATAGGATGGTAATTGATTTCTGCAAATTAAATAAAGCTACTAAAAAGGATCATTACCCTTTACCTTTTATTGATCAAATGCTAGAAAGAGTATCCAAACATACACATTTTTTCTTTCTAGATGGTTACTCTGGTTTCTCTCAAATACCTGTGTCAGCGGAGATACTAGTCTTGTTTTGAATTGGGAGAAGTGCCACTTTATGGTTAATGAGGGCATTGTCTTGGGGCATAAAATTTCTGAAAGAGGTATTGAAGTTGATAATGCTAACGTTGATGCCATTGAAAAGATGTCGTGTCCCAAGGAAATCAAAGGTATAAGAAGTTTCCTTGGTCATGCCGGTTTTTATAGGAGGTTCATTAAGGACTTTTCTAAAATTTCTAGGCCTCTGACTAATCTATTACAAAAAGGTATTCCTTTTGTCTTCGATGATGATTGTGTAGAAGCATTTGAAATACTTAAGAAAGCTTTGATTTCTGCACCTATTGTTCAGCCTCCTGATTGGAATTTACCCTTTGAAGTTATGTGTGATGCTAGTGATTATGCTGTAGGTGCTATTCTAGGGCAAAGATTTGATAAGAAACTAAATGTTATTCAATATGCTAGTAAAACTCTAGACAGTGCCCAGAGAAATTATGCTACCACTGAAAAAGAATTTTTAGCAGTTGTATTTGCTTGTGATAAGTTCAGACCTTATGTTGTTGATTCTAAAGTAACTATTCACACTGATCATGCTGCTATTAAATATCTTATGGAAAAAAAGATGCTAAACCTAGACTTATTAGATGAGTTCTCTTGCTACAAGAATTTGATTTACATATTATTGACAGAAAAGGAGCTGAGAACCCCGTTGCAGACAACTTATCTAGGTTAGAGAATATTCTTGATGACCCACTACCTATTGATGATAGCTTTCCTGATGAACAATTAGCTGTCATAAATGCTTCTCGTACTGCTCCATGGTATGCTGATTATGCTAATTATATTGTTGCTAAATTCATACCACCTAGTTTTACATACCAGCAAAAGAAAAAGTTCTTTTATGATTTAAGACATTACTTTAGGGATGACCCACACGTTTATAAAGAAGGAGTAGATGGTGTTATTCAACATTTTGTACCTGAGCATGAACAGGAACAGATCCTGCGCAAGTGTCACTCCGAGGCATATGGAGGACACCACGCTGGAGATAGAACTGCACATAAGGTATTGCAATCTGGTTTTTATTGGCCTACTCTCTTCAAAGATGCCTGTAAGTTTGTCTTGTCTTGTGATGAATGTCAAAGAATTGGTAATATTAGTAGACTTCAAGAAATGCCTATGAACTATTCTCTTGTTATTGAGCCATTTGATGTTTGGGGCTTTGATTATATGGGACCTTTTCCTGCCTCTAATGGGTACACACGTATTTTAGTTGTTGTTGATTACGTTACTAAGTGGGTAGAAGCTATTCCAACTAGTAGTGCTGATCACAACACTTCTATTAAGATGCTTAAAGAAGTTATTTTTCCGAGGTTTGGAGTCCCTAGATACTTAATGACTGATGGTGGTTCACATTTTATTCATGGTGCTTTTCGTAAAATGCTTGCTAAGTATGATGTTAATCATAGAATTGCATCTCCTTATCACCCACAGTCTAGTGGCCAAGTAGAGCTGAGTAACAGAGAACTTAAATTAATTTTGCAAAAGACTGTTAATAGATCTAGAAAGAATTGGTCTAAGAAACTTGATGATGCATTATGGGCATATAGAACTACATATAAAAATCCTATGGGTATGTCTCCATATAAAATGGTTTATGAAAAAGCTTGTCACTTACCTCTCGAACTAGAACATAAGGCATATTGGTCTATTAAAGAGCTCAATTATGATTTCAAACTTGCCGGTGAGAAGAGGTTGTTTGACATTAGCTCACTTGATGAATGGAGAACCCAAGCTTATGAAAATGCCAAACTATTTAAGGAAAAAGTTAAAAGATGGCATGACAAAAGGATACAAAAGCGTGAGTTTAATGTAGGTGACTATATGTTGCTTTTCAACTCTCGTTTAAGATTTTTTGCAGGAAAACTTCTCTCTAAATGGGAAGGCCCTTACGTTATCAAGGAAGTCTATCATTCCGGTGCCATAAAAATCAACAACTTCAAAGGCACAAATCCAAAGGTGGTGAACGGTCAAAGAATCAAACATTATATCTCAGGTAACCCAATAAATCTTGAAACTAATGTTATTGAAACGGTAACCCCGGAGGAATACATAAGGGACACCTTCTAGAACGTTCTAGACTCCGAAAAGGAATAGGTACATGGTATGGTAAGTAAACCGACTCCAAATCAATTCTAACAGCAGTATTTCTCCGTTTTGGAATATTTAAGAAAATAGAAAAATAAGAAGTAGTCCGGGAAGGACACGAGGCCTCCACGAGGGTGGAGGGTGCGCCCTACCCCCCTGGGCGCGCCCCCTGCCTCGTGGGCACCTCGTGTGCTCTCCAGACTCTGTTTTCTTGCACGATACTTCTTTTGGTCGGTAAAAATTCATTATATAATCTCTCGGAGGTTTTGACCACCGTATCATGCAAATATCATTTGTCTTTGTTTCAAGCTGTTTTTCTGACAGATCTAGATCACCATGACGTCTTCAAGCGCCCCCAAGGATAAGTTTTTTGAGAAGGTCATCAATTCCTACCTCGCAGAGGTGCTGCAACACCCTCAAACCATTGAGATGCGTGAGGGGGTGCTGCACATCCGCGATGTTGAGGGACCAAGGAGGACCAGAAGCGTGGAGACAAGGCTTGAAGCAATGGAACAACAAGTTTTCAAGTGCCAAGGGATGGTGGAACACGGACTCAACGCCAACCAGATGATGATTGCAGAGTTCACCAACAAACACAAGCTGGATGCCAAGGACATTGGGGAGACCATCTTCAAGCTTCATGAGAAAATCGAGCACATCCAAGCCCAGATCTATGACCTGCAAAACCAAAACAGAGAGTATGAATATAGGTTCAAGAGGATGAGTTTGGCTGCAGATTTGAGGATCCCGGAGACTCGATCATCTTTCTATGATGGGGAGCCTATGCCTTGGAAGATGGATGACACGCCTACATCATCAATAACTCCACCCTTTTCACCAGCAAAGGAGGCATAATCACATGGGTATGGGCACTCCCCTTGGCAACCGCCAAGCTTGGGGGAGGTGCCCCGGTATCGTATCACCATCTCACCCCTATCTTTACCGTTTTACTTAGTCCGATCCTTTTAATAATTTCTCGATCTAGTAGAATAAAGTTTTGGTATGATTTAGTTTGAGTTTTGCCTTGTGATCCCTATATGTAATCGAGTCTGTGAGCTATATAATAAAGATTAGTGTTGAGTCAAGGGCTTTGCTGTCTTGCTATGATCTTGAGAAAATAGAAAGAATAAAAAGAAATAAAAGAGACCATGTTGATCTTATGGATAGTAATGACTTCACACATAAAGAGTATGAGGCATAAAAGTTGTTGAGAGTTGGCAAACATAGTTTTGGTCATAGTTGCAATTAATAGGAAGTAATAAAGAAAGAGAGCTTCTCACATACAAATATACTATCTTGGACATCTTTTATGATTGTGAGCACTCATTAAAATATGACATGCTAAAAGAGTTGACGTTGGACAAGGAAGACAACGTAATGGGTTATGTTCTCTTATATTCGAGATAAAGTATATTGTCATGGATCATCCAACATGTTGAGCTTGCCTTTCCCTCTCATGCTAGCCAAATTCCTTGCACTAAGTAGAAATTACTTGTGCTTCCGAAATACCCTTAAACCAGTTTTGCCATGAGAGTCCACCATATCTACCTATGGATTGAGTAAGATCCTTCAAGTAAGTTGTCATGTTGCATGCAATAAAAATTGCTCTCTAAATATGTATGACTTATTAGTGTGGAGAAAATAAGCTTTATACGATCTTGTGATATGGAAGTAATAAAAGCGACATACTGCATAATTAAGGTCTTTATCACAAGTGGCAATATTAAGTGATGTTCTTTTGCATTAAGATTTCGTGCATCCAACCATAAAAGCACATGACAACCTCTGCTTCCCTTTGTGAAGGGCCTATCTTTTATTTCTGTGTTATACATTATGCAAGAGTCATGGTGATCTTTACCTTTCCTTTTTATATTTTATCCTTTGGCAAGCACCTCGTGTTGGAAAGATCCTGATATATGTATCCAATTGGATGTAAGTTAGCATGAACTATTATTGTTGACATTACCCTTGCGGTAAAAGTTTGGGAGGCAACACTATAAGCCCCTATCTTTCTCCGTGTCTGATTAAAACTCCGTACCCATAAGTATTACGTGAGTGTTAGCAATTGTAAAAGACTAAATGATGGTTGAGTATGTGTACTTGATGAAAAGCTCTTAAATTGACTCTTTCCGACGTTATGATAAATTGCAATTGCTTCAATGACAAAGATTGTAGTTGTTAGTTTTCAATGAAGTTTTTGAGTCATACTTGACATTCTGATTATATTGTTACTTTAACATAAGTAAACATATGACAATATATATATATGTTGTTGTCATAAGAATGATCATGATGCCCTCATGTCCATATTTTATTTTATCGACACCTCTATCTCTAAACATGTGGACACATCTCTAAACATAAGTAAACATAGGACAAGCGAGGTCTAAGCTTGGGGGAGTTGATACGTCCATTTTGCATCATGCTTTTATACCGATATTTATTGCATTATGGACTGTTATTACACGTTATGTCACAATACTTATGGCTATTCTCTCTTATTTTACAAGGTTCACATGAAGAGGGAGACTGCCGGCAGCTGGGATTCTGGGATGGAAAAGGAGCAAATATTGGAGACCTATTCTGCACAACTCCAAAAATCCTGAAACTCCACAAAAGTAATTTTGGGAATTAATAAAAAATATTCAGCGGAAGAAATACCCGAGGGGGGCCACCCACCACCCACGAGGGTGGGGGCGCGCCCCCTGCCTCGTGGGCCACCTGGTAGCCCTCCGGTGCCCATCTTCTGCTACATGAGGTCTTTTACCCTGAAAAAAAATCATAAGCAAGCTTATGGGACGAAACTCTGCCACCACGAGGCGGAACCTTGGCGGAACCAATCTAGGGCTCCGGCGGAGCTGTTCTGCCGGGGAAACTTCCCTCCGGGAGGGGGGAAATCATCACCATCGTCATCACCAACGATCCTCTCATCGGGAGGGGGTCAATCTCCATAAGCATATTCACCAGAACCATCTCCTCTCAAACCCTAGTTCATCTCTTGTATCCAATCTTTGTACCAAAACCTCAGATTGGTACCTGTGGGTTGCTAGTAGTGTTGATTACTCCTTGTAGTTGATGCTAGTTGGTTTATTTGGTGGAAGATCATATGTTCAGATCCTTAATGCATATCAATACCCCTCTGATTATGAACATGAATATTATTTGTGAGTAGTACGTTTGTTCCTGCGGACATGGGAGAAGTCTTGCTATAAGTAGTCATGTGAATTAGGTATTCGTTCAATATTTTGATGAGATGTATGTTGTCTATCCTCTAGTGGTGTTATGGAACGTCGACTACATGACACTTCACCATTGTTTGGGACTAGAGGAAGGCATTGGGAAGTAATAAGTAGATGATGGGTTGCTAGAGTGACAGAAGCTTAAACCCTAGTTTATGTGTTGCTTCGTAAGGGGCTGATTTGGATCCATATGTTTCATGCTATGGTTAGGTTTACCTTAATAGTTCTTTTGTAGTTGCGTATGCTTGCAATAGGGGTTAATCATAAGTGGGATGCTTATCCAAGAAAGGGAAGTACCCAAGCTCCGGTCCACCCACATATCAAATTATCAAAGTAACGAACACGAATCATATGAGCGTGATGAAAACTAGCTTGACGATAATTCCCATGTGTCCTCGGGAGCGCTTTTCTCATATAAGAACTTGTCCAGGCTTGTCCTTTGCTACAAAAAGGATTGGTCCACCTTGCTACACCTTATTTACTTTTATTGCTTGTTACCCGTTACAAATTATCTTATCACAAAACTATCTGTTACCTACAATTTTAGTGCTTGCAGAGAATACCTTACTGAAAATCACTTGTTATTTCCTTCTGCTCCTTGTTGGGTTCGACACTCTTACTTATCGAAAGGACTTTGATAGAGCCCCTACACTTGTGGGTCATCAAATCCCGTGCAACCTTGCAGGTTCCCGCGCAAGCCTCCCACCCGACTGGGTGAAATCCCCCAAAATCCCAATGCTTACCAGCTTGCTATACAAACCCTCATAGTCGGCGAGTCTAGCATCACACTTTCCCCTCCCTCACTGTAGCTTATCTCATTTGCTTCTCCCACAATCGCCAATGGCACCGGTCCGTCGTGGTCGTACTCCGCCATCATCAGACAACCGTTCCAACTAGGAGGCTACACCGTGGAGGCGGCGCAGTCCCCGACGTAGTGTAGTGCGTGTGGTGTCACTGTTGGGTTTCCGCAGAACACCCACCACACGCTCCTCCGCCGGTGCCTGTCGACAGCTGTTGCCGGCCGCCGTTGCCGCCACACCACCATCAAAATCTAGGCCATCACCCTCTCTACCGCCGCGGCCCGAAGACGAGAGGTGGCCGTCGTGGCCGCCATCCCACTGCCGGCCACCGTTGCCATCACCCGCTCCACCATCGCAGCCCGAAGGCGGGAGGTGGTGCTCGTGGGTGCCACCCCATCATTGGCCGCCATGGCCGCCAGCCTACCGTCGACCGCCGGGGTCATCACCCGCTCCGCCACCACCGCCCGAAGGTTGGAGGTGGAGGTGGATGCCAGCACGTGTGTCAGCGACCTTGTGCGCTACACCGAGTTCCTGCGGGAGGAGGAGGAGCACCTTGTCGAGCATGCAAAGAGCCTTACCGCCGCTGTGGCCGCGGAACATGCCACCTTAGAGGCGAGGAATCAGGAGATCTACGAGGAGAACCACCGCTTCAAGAAGGGTCATCTAGAGCGGCAGAGGGCATTTGAGGTGAGCGTCGCTGAAGTTGCAGCAGCGACAGACACCGTATTGCAATTTTCAAGCTCGTCGGTAGGCTCCTCCTCCTCTGCCTCTTACTGAGCATGCTCGGCAGAGGAGAGGCTGTCGGAAGTAGTACAAAGCCCCTCCGTAGTAGTATTTAGGGGCTATTTTGTTCAGTTCATCTGACTATAGATGTGGTTGAACTATACAACATACTTAAAATTAGATAGTATATAAAGTAGAACTAGCTATTTAAGTACCTGGTTAGCAGCAATTGGGGAAAAGTTTGGTCGGTTCAGTTGTTGAGTTGAACTGTTTGTATAAATTAAGCACGCATGCTTAATCTATGAATGAAATCTATGCTTAATTACTGAATTTTAGTTGCAAAAGTAAGATACTGCTAGTGATTTTTAGCTGCATATTTTGACAAATCATAGTGTTACAAGGTTGACAAATGGCAATGTTACTAGATCAATAAATGTCAATCTTTCAAGTTTGACAAATGGCAACATACCCAATATGACAGACAAATCTTACCAAATTGTTTGTAAGTGGTTGCACACGGGTCATCCAAAACAACTGTTTGCATTGAAGAGATGCACAAATCCGGCTCTTGCTTTGCATCTGGGTGTTCTATCTAAAACGTTTGCGATCAAGAGCTGCACAAATCCTGCTCGGCACAATTTCCCTTGGCTTCTTGGGGAAGCTGTCGGTTTTCATACGGGTGTTCTAACTAAAACGTTTGCGATCGAGATACAATATTAAACCCCAAAAAAATCTATTTCCAGTGGCGGCGAAGGTGGCGTGCCGCGTCGTCCTTGTCGTTGTCGTCCTCCAAGACGCTGTTGTTGAAATCTTCAAGGCAGCACAAAATTTTCTTCACTTGTAAATCAAACATCATGTAGTCGCGTGATCGACGGGCGAGGCACGGGAGGACGGCAGCTGGCAGCACTGAGAGGTAGCGATCAATGACGGTGTCCCATGCCGCTAAGGGGGGCGCGCGCACGAGCACGGGCGCGGTGGGTGCAGCCAAACGCACGGGGACCGGCGCTGCGGTGGGTGGAGGGGCGGGCACAGGCACGGGCACGGGCACTGGCATGTACACGAGCTCCGGCGGGTCTGCGGAGACCTCGGTGACGCCCGCGGCTTCCAGCTCTGCGATAGTGCTCGATGACCAGCCTGTCAATGCTACGGGGATGGTCACTGGCGCGGGCGTGGGGATGGGCGGGGGCAGCAACAGCCGCGTCCAGCTCGTTCTGCGCCATGTCCATGAGGCCCAATTCCTCCTTATTTTCTATCTCCTCCGGCTCGGAGTCGACTTCACAAAACTTGAAGACTAGTGGCAGATGATCCTTCTGCGCCATGGCGTTGGTGGAGGTCTGCGGGAGGGAGGGGAATGGGAGGCAAATAGTAAGGCGCCCGTATTAAGCAGCGGCTCGGGCGCCATTAATGGAGAGGAAGGCGGGCAGCCATGGAAGTCAAAGGGCTCGATTCCTAGTGAGCCTGCATAGCATATAGCTCGCACGCTTCCAAGTGAGCCTGTGCATTGGAGGACAGCTTGCACGCCTTTCGGTCAGCCTGCGCACCAGACTGCACTCGCACGCCTCCCGTTCAGTCAAGCAGCTGTCTGCATGGCACCTCCTATAGCCATTAAAACCAAGACACGTGGCATCACGTGAATGGTTAACATAACGCACACGTTTTGAATTATACAAACATTTGCGATATTAGAGTGGCAGCTATTTGTTTGAAAATGCCAATGTTGGCTATTATTCGAGTGCTTCTTCTCTCAAAATGGACACGAAAAATACCACAACATGTCGGGTGCCATTCCATGATAGCATGCCAAGTTTCATGAATTTCGGACGAGATTTGGATTTGCTAGAATTTAAAAGAAAGTATCTCAACGTTTGCTTGCAATCAGTAGTGCCGTGGTGTTTGAAATTCATTCCCATTTCTTGAATGGGACCTAAGCATGCACCCAGGGACAAAAATTTGATTTTTCAACCAATTTATATGCACTGGAGCATGTGCATGTAGTTCAAATTTGAATTATGCACATAAAATGCCTAGAAAACCCAGTTAATGTATAAAAATGTCAAAATAAACCCTGAAAAATTGCAAAATTTAAAACAACACTCCTGTTGTTCTATGTTGACACTAGAAAAAAATTGAAAGCAATAAGAGGCGGCGGATATCATTTCGTCTCCGAAGGTGGGACGTTCCCTACCGAAACCATTAGGCTTGTTGTGAGAAGCTCATACCCAAACCTGCCCCAAATGGGACAAAAAAATTACCACGACATGTTGATGCTACTCCATGATAGCATGCCAAGTTTCATGAATTTCAGACCAGTTTTGGATTTACTAGGAATCTCAATGTTTGCGGCAGAGTGACGGTGGTGGGGTGTTTGACATTCATTCCCATTTCTTGCATGGGACCTAATCATGAAACCAAGGACACAAATTTGAATTTTCAACCAATTTATATGCATTAGAGCATGTGCATGTAGTTCAAATTTGAATTATGCACATAAATGCATTGAAAACTCAATTAATGCATCAAAATGTCCAAAGGAACCCCCAAAAATCCCAAAAATTGACACAACACTCCTGTTGTTCTATGTCGACACTAAATTTTTTTGCAAGCAATAGGAGGCATTGGATATCGTTTCGTCCCCAAAGGTGGGACATTCCCTACCGAAACCATCAGGCTTGTTGTGAGAACCTTTGGTTTGTGAGAAGCATATCCCCAAACCTGCCCCAAATGGGACAAAAAATTTACCATGGCATATTGATGCCGCTCCATGATAGCATGCCAAGTTTCATGAATTTCAGATGAGTTTTGGATTTACTAGAATTTAAAAACCAGGAATCTCAATGTTTGTGGCCGAGTGACGGTGGCAGAGTGTTTGACATTCATTCCCATTTCTTGCATGGGACCTAAGCATGCAAGCAAGGACACATATTTAAATTTTCAACCAATTTATATGCATTAGAGCTTGTGCATGTAGTTCAAATTTTAATTATGCTCTTAAATGCATTGAAAACTCAATTAATGCATAAAAATGTCAAAACGAACCCCGAAAAATCCAAAAAATTGACACAACACTCCTGTTGTTCTATGTTGACACGAGAATTTTTTTGAAAGCAATAAGAGGCAATGGATATCATTTCGTCCCCAAAGGTGGGACGTTCCCTACCGAAATCATCAGGCTTGTTGTGAGAACCTCCTGTTTGTGAGAAGCATATGTCCAAACCTTCCCCAAATGGGACAAAAAATTTACCACGACATGTTGATGCCGCTCCACGATAGCAGGCCAAGTTTTATGAATTTTAAATAAGTTTTGGATTTACTAGAATTTAAAAACCAGGTATCTCAATGTTTGCGGTCAAGTGACGGTGGCACGGTGTTTGACATTCATTCACATTTCTTGCATGAGACCTAAGCATCCAACCAAGGACACATATTTGAATTTTCAACTAAGTTATATGCATTAGAGCATGTGCCTATAGTTCAGTTTTGAAATATGCACATGAATGCATAGAAAACTCAGTCAATGTATAAAAATGTCCAAGCGAACCCCGGAAAATCCCAAAAATTGACACACCACTCGTGTTGTTCTATGTTGACACGAGAAACATTTTGAAAGTAAGAAGAGGCAAATATATCGTTTCGTCCCCCAAGGTGGCACGTACCCTACTGAAACCATCAGGCTTGTTGTGAGAGAAGCTCTGGTTTGCGAGAAGCTTATACCGACACCTGCCCCAAATGGGACAATATTTTTACCACAGCATGCCGCTGCCGTTCCATGATATCATGTCATGTTTGATGAATTTCATACGAGTTTTTTATTTACTAGAATGTTAAAAGCATGTATCTCAATGTTAGCGGCTGAGCGATAGTGTCAAGGTGTTTGACATTCATTCTCATTTCTTGCATGTGACCTAAGCTTGCAACCAAGGACAAACATTTGATTTTGCAACCCGTTTTTATGGATTGGAGCACGTGCTTCCATTTTGACACTACAAAAAAAGACATCTCCATGACATTTTGGGCGAACGAAAAATTTTTCTGTCATACTTATGACACTTCTACGACGATAATTGTGACAAAACGTGGTATCATCATAGA
The DNA here is from genome assembly GCF_018294505.1 of Triticum aestivum. NCBI lineage: Eukaryota > Viridiplantae > Streptophyta > Magnoliopsida > Poales > Poaceae > Triticum > Triticum aestivum. Next base: position 552,041,633 of record NC_057804.1, read on the forward strand.
TGTGGTGGATTCTACTTCTATGACAAAAAATCATGACAGAAAATGGGTTTTTTGTCCTGGACGGGCCGGAGACGCAGCTGCATGACATTCTTTGGGCCGTCCATGACGAAAAAATCGTGGTAGAAGCGATCGTGAGGAAAATTTCAAGGAGTTCCCGGTTACAGTGGGTGTCGGAGGCCAAGCGATGCACGTTTATCTCGTACACGTACGCGCGCGTGTGCGAGGCGTTGGCTCTAACTGAACCCGAGCGAGGCGTTGGGCTCTAACTGAACCCGAGCGATTGCACTTCAGGGTACACGTTACTGAACCCGAGCGATCGATCGATGGCTGTTAACTGAACCCGATCGAGCGATTCCTTCGCTACTGCTGCTAACTGAAGCCGATCGATGCTGCCTCTGGATGAACAGTGAGCGTTGCGGGAGGGGGGGTGGATGAACAGTGAGCAGTGGGGGTGGATGAACAGGATCCCGATCGATCGAGCCGGTTGGGGCTGGATGAACAGGACCCCGTGGAGGGATGGATGAACAGGACGACCCCGTGTAGGGCTGGATGAACTATAGACGATGGAGGGGTGGATGAACAGTGGCCCGTGGAGGGGTGGTTGAATAGGAGCCCATGGAGAGGGGTGGTTGAACAGTAGCCGGTGGAGTAGCGCGCGGTGGAGGCTAGATGAACAGGATCCCGTGGATGAACAGTCGCAGGTGGAGGCTGGAGGAGGTCGATGGTGGATAAACAGTAGCCCGTGGAGGCTGGAGGAGGTCAATGGTGGAGATGAAGAGTATCCCGTGGAGTCCCATTTTATGGTACGCCACACCCCTCCCAATGAACAGGACCCCCGTTTCGACCGTAGTGCTCCAACACAAGTCTGTTTCGTCCGTTTTGCGGTACGCCACACCCCTCCCGATCAACAGGACCCCCGTTTCGACCGTAGGAGGTCCATTTCCTCTGTTTTGCCATACGCCAGACCCCTCCCGATGAACAGGATCCCGTTTCAAACATGGCCGGTAGAACACAAGGACGTTTCCTCCATTGTGCAGTACGCTAGGCCTCGTTTCGATCGCCTGTCATCCAAGCCCTCCCAATGAACACGACGACACATTTCGTTCCGACCTAGCCGGTTGGCTCCCCATGAACACGACGACGACGCTGTTTCTCCGTTCCGACCCAGCCATGTACATGAGCCCTGGCCGTATGTATGCGCGAGTAGGCGTTCGAGACCCCACCCGTATGTACGTACGTGGCCATATTTTCTTTCTTGCAAACTGGCCATTTTACGTACGTGTCCATGCTATGTGCGCGCCTCTACTACGACATGTGCGCGCCTCTACGAAGACACAAGTGCGCCTCTACATCGACTAGTATGTACATACACGTTCGCGACCAGAATGACAATGCTACGTACGCTTCGACCAGGTGGGTCCCGACTATCAGGCACTTCCTTGCGTGTGAAGATGTAGCTGGTGGGTCCCAGCAGTCAGGGGGGAGAATCGTTATTTTTTTTCCCAAATGCACTTCCTTGCGTGCGAAGATGTAGCTGGTGGGTCCCAGCAGTCAGGGGGAAACGTTTTTTTTCACGAAATAAGGTGGCCCATCCGGTGGGTCCCTACTGTCAGGTGGAGGAATAATTATTTTGCGTGTAATAACGAGGCACTTCCTTGCGGCCACCGTGGCCCAGCTGTCAGCCTCTCCACGTACAATACTCTTCTGATGGAAGTCGTTCCTCGACCATGTTGACCACGCCGCGTTGAGAGCACCAGGGCGGTGGACGACAGCGAGGCCTAGGAAGGGGACGACACGGAGCCGGGGAAGACGCGGCAGTGGATGCCCATGCATAGAGGAGTATGAGGGTTCACTCATTCGGCTGCGGTGTGAGGCTATCGTCGCCGCAGAATAACAGGGTGTGTGGGTGAGAAGAGGGATGGCCTAGCCAGCGGCGGGAGTAGTAGGGGGCGATGAGGCCTTCGCGGCATCACAACATGCCATGGGAGGCAGGAGCACGCGGCACGACCGGCGCTGCTTTGGGCGGCTCGAGCAAGAAGACCAGAGGTTGAAAAAGCACTACAGCCGCTGGATGGAGATCGTACGGTCATTGGAGCTAGAATCGTTCATATTGACTAAGTTGACAAAGCCCTCCATCGCCTCAACTTAGTAGGCCCACAAGTCAGCCTCCCACCAAGGTGGGTCCCAGCTAGCAGGGGGAGTATTCATTTTTTTCCTGCTTAATAAGGAGGCACTTTCGGTGGGTCCGAGCTGACAGCGGGGGGAACGTTTTTTCGCGAAATACGGTGGCCCATCAGGTGGGTCCCAGCAGTCAGGGGGGAAACATTTTTTCGCAAAATACGGTGGCCCGTCCAGTGGGTCCCTGCTGTCAGGTGGAGGAATCATTATTTTCCGCGTAATAAGGAGGCTCTTCCTTGCTGCGGCCGTGGACCCAGCTGTCAGCCTCTCCATGTACAGTACACTTCCGATGGAAGTTGTTCCTTGACCACGTTGACCACGCCGCGTTCCGTTGCATGCATGCGTCCATGAGCGTGGTGCGTCCCTGACTGTCAGCCTCTCATATACAATCATCTTCCGATGACTCTCAGTTGTTGACCATGTTGACCACACCGTGCCGAGCACACCAAGGCCGGTGGATGACGGCGAAGCCCTAGACTGGAACGACCCGGAGATGGGGAAGACGGGGCAATGGAGTCGCAGATGGAGAGAAGTGGGAAACTTGACTGGTTCGAGTGCGCGGCAGCACAGCCGCGGTGCCGCTGAAGGGAGACAGGAGCAAGAACAGAGGTTGAAGAAGGAGCACGGCTGTTGGATTAACATCCAACGGTCCAGCTGCTAGAATCATTTGTTGATTAAGTTGACAAAGCCCTGTGTACACGTCCGCTTAGTAGGCCCACAAGTCAGCCACCTAATCTGATGGGTCCCAGCTGTTAATGGGGTGAATAATTTTTTTCGCAAAACAAGGAGGCACTTCCTTCCATGCAAAGATATAGCCGGTGGGTCCCAGCTGTCAGGTGGAGGAAACATTTTTTTAGCATAATAAGGAGGAACGTTCCTTGCATGCGACCATGCACCTCGTGGGTCCCAGCCATTAGGCTCTCCACGTACAGTCCTCTTCCGATGACCCTCGTTTGCTGACCACGCTGCACCGAGCGCAGCGAGGCGGTGGACGACGGTGAGGCCCCGGACGGGAATGAGTCGGAGATGGGAAGACGCGGCAGTGGAGTGCAGATTGAGAGGAGGATAAGGGTTATAATTGGTTCTGGTGCGGCGTGGGGCTGCAGTCGGTGGAGAATAACAGGAGGTGTGGAGGGGTCGAGGGATAGCCTGGCTGGCAGTGGGGTAGCGCTTCACAGCGATGCGTGCTAAGCAAAGCCGCTAGCCGCCGGAGGCCGGACCAGGCGGTCCCGGCGATGCTGGAGGAAGAAGACGAGAGATTGAAGGTGCATGCCGGCCGTTGGATATAAATCCAATGGTTGTGCATGTCACAATCATTTGTTGACCAAGTTGACAACACCCTGCGTAGGCTTCAACCTATTGGCCCACATGTCAGCCTACAAAAATGTGGCATATATTTAACCCATGTTTTCTAGAATGTACAGTCCATTTGCTGGGCTGGGTGAACAAATAATTTCGCGTCAATCAGGCCCATTTATATTTTCTAAGAAATCCCAGCCCATTTGCACTTCCTTGAAATACACGAATTAGCTGGGCTCGTTATATATATAATGTTATGTTAGAAGGAGCAATTAATATCAAAGAATAAACCAGAGAGGCACATTATATATATATAATTAACAAATTAGAGAGTTATTGCTCAAAATAAAAATGAGCATGCTATTATTAAATTGGTCCGTAAAATATTTGCATGCTTTTGTACGCAATCACCACCATTTTCCTTGCCTGTGAGTCAAAAACAACCAGGATTTTCCTTGCCAACTTCTGTTAAACATTTACTTTTATAAGTTAATAACACGTGGGATGTTTTTATAATGTATATATAAGTCTCTATAAAATATATGATAATAATAATAATATAAATATATATAATGTGGTTAGAAGGGAAAATATAAATTGGACACATCATTATTATTCTTATATATAGATAAATAGAACAGGGACCTGCGTTTTATTAAAAAAAATACATTGGGCTGCCGATCTTTATGAAGAAGCCCATAGGCCGGTATGGACCTCAAAAAATAAGTTGAAACCACTGTCTTCGTATGTCGTGGGCTACGCATGTTAAAATACAAAACGTAGGCCTAGCTAATACTTGTACTCCCTTTGGAAAAAATGATACCAGATCCCCGAGCGAACTAGATTAAAGAGGGGGCCGACAGCATGACTGTAGAAGCACATCAGGAGCGATTTTTCTTCTTCAGTGGATGGCTCTCGATAGCGTTTTTTTACTTGCCTCTGCACCATATAACTTGTATTTTTAGCCTCCCAGTCCATCGTGGTGGACCAGCAGCGCATTTGGTGGGCGGGCCAACCTACAGAAACCAGAACTCGATTTTTCATCAAGCCCCAAAAACAATGCAGTACTATGTTTGTTTTGAGGCCGAAAACATTACGGCAGGGGTTGAGCGGGGCAGAGGGGAAGACAGAGTAATAAAAAGATTAAAAAGAGCTGATGCACCATTGCTACCCTAACAAAGCAGGTGCAATTCTTCTTGGGAAGAAGGTGTGCCGTTGACACCCACACGTCACATACCCCACAGTAGGCATACTAACAAGTTCACACACCAATAAAACAGAAAAGGTAAACATTCATATCAAACTCAGGTTCACAGGACACGTTCATATTCGTAGCCAACATTCACTATCAACAACTCAAAAGATTCATATATACACAAGCTCAGCATATCTATGCATCCAAATGATTGATAGATCACACGACAATATTCATACATAATTCACAAAAAGATTCAGATATACACATGTTTAGTATGTTTATGCATCGAAATGATTGAGATCACAGCCAATATGATCCATGGACAAACTTTAACTACCTAGGGTACAGACTGGTAAATGGTGTTCAGTCGGAGGTACTTCTTGCTAAAATTAATTCTTGTACGAGTAAACTTTCGAGTACATAAGAGGCAGCACAGACAATCTGAACTTTGCTTGTAGGTTTATCCTCAAATAGTGGCCTCATGCCGAGCGAGGTTTGAGCAACTTGGCCACTACTTTCATCCAACTAGTTTACTGGCTCATCTTGGTCCTGTAGCTCGCCAAAATTCTACATTGCAGACGAGAAAGGAGGCGGTTCAAAAAATGAACCACCCAAATTTTTTGTGCAGTTCAATTGAAATGGAGCATCCCTGGCGTGCAGACTGATTAAGTGCCAGATGAATATACGCGTCAACCAACTTGTCTGGAATCTTTAGACTCCATGCCATACAGTTCGCTACCATATCTGCCGATAACCAAAAGGCACAAGTTGGGACCAAAGACTGGACTGTGTTCTTCTGGGCTATGCGCCAAGCAATATTTTTGGCGTTCACTCTCCTAATACTTGGGAGTTTGACAACTGGTTGGCCCCGGTTGATACTCGAATGAATATAGGCACTTCTTGTCAACATCGATGCTTGTCTGATTGAACTTTGGAGTACATAGCAGTAGCATAAGTATCTGTCCATCTGATCATCTTGTGCAGTTATACTAAAATCACCCAATGCAATGATTTTCCTGCGAGTTCAGGCTCCAAGTTGCTCCTTTATAAAATCGGCAAACAGTAGCACAATACCAAATTACCAATACATGACAAGCACAATAATCAGGATAAAGACCAGTACCAACCTGTGTGAGGTAGCATATCAATTACTATTTCCTTTGACTGGAAGCCGAGATAAGTGAAGCGACTAACAGCGAAGGAAGAAAGCAAGCCAAGATTAGCGACTGGCAGGAAAGGACGGAAGCTAGCGAGGCAATGAAGCACCCAAAGTTTTTGTGCAGTTCCACCAAAATCGAGCATCCCTGTTGGCACATATATTGAGAGAGTGAGATTACTGTAATAGTGGGACTAGTTGATGAAACATACACTAACAAATAGAAGCACCCTCATTATCTTAATGGGTAAAGTTAGCAACATAGTAGTCTTGCTTAAAGAGAGGTATTAGTTTATTTAATTAGTGCCAATTAGCTCAACACTCAAAGCATTGCCATTTATCATAGGTTGCAAAACTTTAACATGCAAAGATAAAGGAGTTTCTCATGACAGTAGCACGATACAAATAGAGATGACAGCAAACTAATATGGATGAAGGCCTTAGGCCCGTACCAACCTAAGAAAAAAAGCTTATTCATGTAGTCCCATAAGAGATGATAAAGCACTCACTGGAACCACTCAATAGTATATATTTTTGTGCACTTCAAATGTATGGTTGAAATCACTCTTGTTAACCAGTGCTGAGATTATATCGAAAGATTATCAAGAACTTCCAGCAGAGTTAAAGCACTGGCTGGGATACAGTTCATTGTATTGTCTTGTGTAGTTCCACTAAAATGTATGATTGGCACAACATGATCCCTGTTTGCACAAGTAGGAACAAGGTGAAACCTTCATTAGCTCAGTGAGAAAGGATAGGAAGACATTAGCAATTACTCTAACAGTAGCATCAAATTCATGATGGACAATATGAAAAACATTGCCTCATTGAACCAATGGCAATAAATTGACATGCAAAACAATAGCACTATTATGTCATGACACTAATAGTATTCCCTCCCTGCTCCACCACATGATTCACCTCCATAGACAAACATACACGCGTACATGATTCAACATAGGGTCCTACTAAAGATTTGTTTAACTCCGACAGGAAAATTAGGCAGCAATAAATTAGTGGTACTTAAGTACTCCTAATTAATTAAGTGAAACAATAGAAGTGGAAGGGCTCCCTAGAGGATCATCTCACATGTAAGGTAGTCGTTGCCGGAGCCCTTGAATGGCCTGGACTGAGGCCTCTGGCTTCAGCAAGATCGCCTTGGCACTGTTTATTCTTCTTCTTCCTCTTCATGCTCTATTTCTCTTTCTCCTCACCATTTGGTGAAACCAAGTACATGTTTGGCCTTCTATTTCAGAATTGGTTTTGTCAGTGAGGGATTACAAGTGTACTAGTAAAATATAGCATTATTTTCTAATGGCAGTCGGAAAATAGAGATGAACACATGCATTAAATATCATTCTTACCTAATGGAAGGTTATGGCGCCAATATGGATGATGAGGATTGGAACACAGATCTCCCTTTGTGCAGTTCCACCGAAATGAACCAACTGTTCCATTCTGACATTCCAGTTAAACAGCACAAAAGTCACTTCTTTTAAGAAGAGTTTTGTGCAGTGCACCAAAAGGTCACAACAGCAACCAGGTGAATTGGATATCCTTGTTTGCACAAAAAGGTACAGAGGAAACAGTCAGTCTCAAACAATTACAGGCAAAAACATTTGGCTAAACTTGTCATGGCTTATAACAGTGGCATGGCTTCATTTTTACCAGGGACATTAGATTAGGAATAGCTAAATATTTTCTATAAGGGCATGGGACAGTGGGTGCACCAGCAGTCCAGCACCATGTACCTAAACAGGGGCATAAAGTGGTGATTCATAGTTTGTTACCCCAAGAAACAAACATCCAAGAAACATATCTGGGTTGGTCCCATTTTTGTTCACTCTAGCCACCTACTCCTATGTGTGGATAGCAAATCTAGTCCTCGTCATACCACTGTGTACATCGTTACCCCTATATTTCCCTTTTCGACCAAGAGACCGGTTGGATGACCAGTCTGTACTACTTTCACCCACTTTCCTTCCTGTTTGTACCAAGTCTGATTTACATACTAAATTCTCCCACCCCCACTTTATTTCTTGTTTGAACCAAGGACTCCCTCCGTCCGGAATTACTTTTCATCAGAATGGATGTGTCTAGAACTAAAATAGATCTAGATATATCCATTTCATTGACAAGTATTTCAGGACGGAGGGAGTACTAGATTCGACTCCATGACCTAGCTTTACCTCTAACAATAGAAGAAAAAAATAGGTGACATTGGACCATACGATCGAGAGGGGCTGAGAGGTAGAAAATGATGCACATGCAGCAACGTAGCGAGCTGGGGAAGTAGAGCTATGGCGGTTTCGAACGAAGATATACCTGAATGTCGTCGGGATGTGGATAGGTGGGCGGAGGGAGGCCGGATCTGCCCACAGGCAACGACGAAGGGATCGGAGGACTTCCCGCGCCGGCGCTCGGCCAGAGATAACGGTGTGGCCAGCAGCGGGTCTCCTCCCTCGCTGTCGATGACGGCCTAAACGCTATCCCTCCTCCCCTTCACCGGTGGAGGGGATACGTTCGGATCTGTAACCAGCGGTGAGGATAGAAAGACAGTGTTACCACCCCTATCTTGTTTAGATCTGGAGAGGATGAGATTGTGTGAATAGAGAAACCCTAGCAAGCAAGCGTGGAGGCTGCGACCTATATATACGTAGTGGGGTAGTTTTCCTTTTTCATTCCATCAAAACAATCATTTAAAATTGTGTACTACTCCCTCTGTCCCAAAATTCGTGTCTTAGATTTGCCAAGATACGGATGTATCTAATACTAAAACGTGACTTGATACATCCATATTTAGACAAATCTAAGACAAGAATTTTGGGACGAAGGGAGTACATGCCAGGTCGCGGTTTTTTTTGTTGTTGATTGTGTTTTGAGATAGCTACCCACTTGTTCCAAGTGGTGTTACTGTGTGCCAGGTCTCACTTTGTATCGTTCAAGTCTAGTACTACAAGTCCCTCCATTAATTGAACAACCACCCCCTCGTAAAAATTGTGAACAAGCCCATGGCTAAAATTAGCAGAAACGTGGGTTGCCCCAACATGCATTATTATTTATATTTTCTACTCCCTCCGTTCCTAAATATAAGTATTTTTTATTAGCCACACCTAAGACAAGAATTTTTTTATTAGCAGTGAACCCCACATGTCATAGACACAAAAATTGTGGCAAGATTCCCTTGGGCAAACCAAAGTGTGTCTAACAATTTGAGGAACTCAAGTTAGGCAAGTGTGGAAAGTGTGGGGAAAATAATGTGGCAACATAAGACAAACTTAGTCACAATCCAAACAGCCCCGTAATTTTTTGTGACATGCATGAAAAATTGGTTAGTTAAATTTATAGTCAAAATTTGGCAAGGTGCATCAAATAAACACATGTAAGTATCAAAAGGAAAGTCACGGCATGCATGCATGCGTTGTACTCCCTACATTTCCAAATATAATTCTTTTTAGTGATTGCAACAAGTGACTACATACGAAGCAGAATATGTCTACATACATCCATATGTTGTAGTCCATTTGAAATGTGTAAAAAGACTTATATCGAGTGCAGTGCTTTGATGTGTCGCGTCAACTCGTACAAGACCGAGAAGTTTGATTACTACAACGCCCTCTCCCTCGCAGACTGAGCTCTGGTGCCTTAACTGCACCTGCCTTGGCTGCATGACAGGAGGGCCAACGACCTGTTGGGCCCACCTGTCATAGACGCAAAGGTAGGAACAGTAAGTAGAAGCTTTCGCTACACGCTATCCCTCCCACACGAGGTGGACGAACATGCAGCAGTGGATTCAATACTGTATAAGTAGGAGTAACATCATTGTTTGTCTTCTCGAAGAGGCAAAGAGCCAAGCACAACCCGAACGTGGCAGTTGCGAACGCTCGCGTGGTGCGGTGCCTTGGAGCACGCATACCCTCCGTCTAGGTGTGTATGTCATCTTACGAAAATCAAATAATCCCAAAACACTTAGGCGCGGTGCATTAACTTCTACCTCGTTTCTTATTTCTTGACATATCAACCAATACGAGATGAGGGGTGTGCATGCTTCTGATGACTTGAGACTACCAAACATGACACAATGGTTAGTTCATTGCATGAAGTGCTATTAATTCACAAATAAACATTAAGGTCACTCATTTTCCCCTCCTCCTTAGTCGTGGTGCACAACCTAAGATGACTTACTCACCTAGACAGAGGGAGTAGTAGGCAGGCTCTTGCATGAGAGCCTGTTTGCTATTTGAGCCCACTCTTGTAGTAGTACTAGTACTTGCTACTCTCTGTCTAGGTGAGTAAGTCATTGAATTTGTAGCTAAGCTTTCCTCATTGAATTGTTTAACAATTAAACTCCATCATCCATTGGTTGATACTCATTCTGCATAGGTCCACGTGCTTAGCACCGTTTCCTCCTGGGGTCACCAATGTTTATTTGCTAATTAATAGCATTGCATGCAATGAACTAGCCACTGCATGTCGTGTGTGGTAGTCTCAAGTCATTAAAAGCATGCACACCTCTCATCTCTTATTGGTTGATATGTCAAGAAACAAGAAACAAGGTAGAAGTTAATGCACCGCGCCTAAGTGTTTTGGGACTATTTGGTTTTTGTAAGATGACTTACACACCTAGATGGAGGGAGTAGTATAGCCCTGTAAACCGGAAAGGAGTACTTGCGTTTCTAGAGATTTCAACAAGTGAATAGACTACACCGCGTGCAGTACCCCCTCCCTTCCGGTTTATAGGGCTCAAATATCAAATCTCATGAACCAAGGCATTTTGCGATTGGAGGAATGTATCTCGTACTTTACAAAACTACCCTAATTAAACTCATGCATTAATTACATAGTTCTCTCGTTTTCCTCTCTGCCTTGGTCATAGTGTACAATACTGAGCACTCCTATATGCTTAGCCACTCTATCTACATGCGGGACATCAAAGCATCCGGGCCCGCGTGCCATCCACCAAATCACAGTGAGGTGCTATAGTAGAGACTCACCTGTCACCCCGGTGTGGCCGTAATGACCCGTCATATCACAAAACCAACACCTTTACCAGCAGTGGTAAGGTGGCCTCCAAGTTGGACTGGACGAAGCAACCATCATTTCACTGGAACACTCGTTCAAGCCCTTTCTTCCCTTTCTTGAAGAAAACCTCACTCCAGGCTACTCACTTCTGCCATTTTTCTTCTGTCCCGATGAAGGAAAGGTGGGCGAATCAGTTATGCTGCTATGTTTTCATTCCAAGAATCTTCTTTTTGCGAAGCACCGACCGATTCTCACAGCCTATTCTTTTCCCGTTTTCATTGCGATTGTGGTTTCCTTTCGATTGCTTTTTGTTTGTCAGTTCATTGATGGATCCTGGAGCACTAGGCAAAGAGTTGCCGGTGGACAACCCACTGGAGACAGCGATCTCCAGGAAGCGAGCACCGACCAATGAGTTGATCATGTTGGCGGGCCAACCCATGGAGACAAAGAACTCCAAGAAACAAGCACTGGCCAAAGACTTGACGACATTGGTGAACGAACTCCTCAAAGAAAGTTGGAAGAACAGCAAGGTCCCCACCGTGCCTACCCCAGAAATTCTGATGGCCACCTATGCGAGGCTCAAGGCCGAGTTTGAGGAGATAGTCACCGTTGAGAAGAAGTATTCCCCTGGCAAGGTGATGGTCCCCATCGAGGACGAGGAGATGGCCCCCGGAGGGATGAGATCCGCCGGTGAGCTGCACAAGGTAAAAAATAATGGCTTATTACCATAGTTGTTGTTTTTGATTATTTGCAATGTGCTTGCTAATATGTTAGGGTTGTGCAAGTGCCAGTGGACGTCCTTGATGATTCCGATGTCACGGCCTGTCCTGTGGATAACGCCCTAGAGATTGTTTTCGATGTCGCGGTCCGTCCTATTGGCATCGCCCCGGAGATCAATTCCGATGCCGCTGTCCATCCTGAGGACATCGCCCCAGAGATCGATTCTGATGTCGCAGTCAGTCCTGTGGACATCGCCCCAGAGATTGATTCCCATGGCATTGTTTGTGCTATGGTCATTGCCCGAGAGATCGATGACAAGAAATAGTTGGTCGCGCTAATCCTTCAGGGTAGTTTGCATTTCCCTGTGTTTAATTACCAGAATGATGTGTGTTATCAAACCATCTTAGGGCTAGTGCACTATCTTGTGTGGGTGGTACTTGCTACTTTTGTTTGATAGTGAATCATGCAAACCCTCTCCGAGTTATGGAAACAGATGTATCCTCTCCAGCTTTTGATGTAATATATGGCATGCTTAGATGTAAGTTTGAACTGTTTATCATATCAGCAGAGCTTGTTTGATGATTCTTGGTGTTAGTTGGCTAGCTATTGTGCGAGTTATAGTACTTGCAAAACACTCACCGAAGAGAAACGTTGGGGCTGATGAACTCGTGGTACACTTATACTTATCCGTTGTTGATCGACCAATAGCCCTAGATCCTAAAAATGTAGGCTTAGCGATCGATCAGAGAATAGTCGACACGGATACATTCATGCCTCATTTGGTTCATAGGGTAGGAAAATTGTAGCAAAAGTACAGAGACGTACAACACAAAATCATAGCAGTGCAGAGACGTACTCCTGACCTAGGCAGGCTAGTTTGGCCTAGTGGGTTTCAGTGATATGACATGGTACAGTGCCGTCCAGTCTTCGTGTGTGGTAGCAGTACTGCGGGTACAATAAGTTTTCATGCAGAAGCGGATTTCAACGAAGTCATGATGGTTCCTTTGTCCGAACAACTTACAGTGGGAAAGGTTGGGCCTGCGATACGATCGGGGTAGACCAGGATAATTTTGTGCATGGCAGGTGGACCAGGATGGTCGACGTGCCACATGTCGGCGAATGAAAGTATTCTTTCCGATATAGAGGACGAGCAACGAGTATTCACTATTTATTTTTGATGAAAGCTATTGTCTCCACTGTTATGACGGAGGAGTGTGAAACACGGCAGACCAGTGAACTTGGCATGTGCACCACTCCCTCCTTCCACATGTAATGCTACCATACTGTTGACTATAAGGTTGGCTATAAGGTTACAACTTTTTCTCACTTTCTCTCTATCTATTTCCTCTCAAATGTTTTGTACCTTTCTTTTTTTAGACACAATTGTTTTTATGCCTTTTTTAGAATTATGTTTTTATACCTAGGAGCACGTGTAGAGACGGGCTCTTCCAGAGCCCACTCCTTGACTTTGTCAATGCCTCTCTCTCGTCCACATAAGCGGGCTTATAGCCCAGTTTTTTTAGTACTTGCTATGCATGCATGCAGCGGGCAGCTGGCGTCTTGAGCGGCCAGGGCGGTCAGAGCGGATCCGGCTTGCCTTCTCCCTCTCCATGCTCCCATCCGTGCTCCCACTTCATCCTACGACTGTCTTTTTTTTCCTTTTGTCTTTCTAATCTAATCATCTCCCCTTGACTTTAAGGGGGTGGGGCCACGCCTTATTTTGTTCAAATCAAATCAAGCCACGTACGCGGGATCATGGATGGGCACACACGGGGGGAGCAGGCAAGTCTCGTCCGGTCAGAGCGGGCTCCGGAAGCGGTCCAGACTCCAGCATGGACCACCTCACATTATCACCATGTATTTCTTGGAGTCTGTGTGCGGCGGGTGGGAAATCTCTTCTCCCTCCCCAGTTTGTCTCTTCTCAGCCGACGCCCGCCAAGCGATTAGATTTCGGCTATCGACGGATTATTCAATTACAGTCCCATATGTCAGTGAAATTGCAAGACAACGCGTGTCCCCTCTGGTGAGCGGCATGCGAGCCGGACTATCGGAGGTGCCAGTTCTGGGGGGTGCGACGCGTACGAGTCATAAGTGTGCCGCCTTTTCCTTTAGAACTTTTGAATCGTAAAATTTTCGCGCGATCGATCGATAGAAATCCAGAACAAAATGATGAGGGCGGTGCTTTCCCACTCGTTAGGTGGGCTAGTTTGAGTGATATGACGTGCTACAGTGCCGTCCACTTGCTCCATTTTTATGTAAGCAAGAGTTTACACTCTTACGCGGGAGGAGTGCGAAACACCACAGATCTGATTTTTATCGAGGGATAACTGTTCCCTGCCAAATAATGGAGCACTATTAGCGATTATAGCATGATAGTTAGGGCATCTCTAGCGCTGGCCCACAAATTTACACCGGCTTCTGTTCGAGGACACTGATGGATGCCATCCGATGCTGCCCGCATACCTTTCAACAACTATATGAACTAACCGGACGAAATTCGTGCAAACAAAGCAAAATTCAAATTAACCAGATGAAATTTATTACATTTCGGAAACTTTTCCTACAAACTGGACGATATTCATTGCATATCTCACACAAACCGTACTAAAACCTACTTTAAACCTAATCTAAACGATCGCCGATGCCCGACCACCATGTCCGGCCATGAACCCGAGAAAGCCGGCCATTGCTTTTGCCTCCTCCTCATCCGCCTCGATAACCTCTTCCTCCGGAGCACAAGGTTCTGAAGATTTCTGCCTCCACGTCGCCGTCAAGCAGCTAATCGGCCACCGATGTTTACCCCACCAAGCTCGGCGTCGACTGAGTGGAGTAGCGGTGGCCTTCCTGGGACCAAAGCGGCGGCGACCTACCGTGTACTACTATTCCTCGCTATCGGCTGCGCCCTCGCATGCGTGTCGGCTTCGTGGTCGTGGCGGCAGAGGGCGGCCAGGGGGGTGCCGGCGATCTCCTTCATTTGCTCCTGCGACAGTACGTCAAAGAGAGCTTTGGAGCGCCAGGAGGCCATGATTGGAGTGGTGCCGATAGAAGGAAGGGACCGGAGGAGAATAAGTGTGGGTCTTTGGCTATGGCCGGGAGCTGGGGCTCAAGTTAATATAGCGGGCGAATGGCAATGAGCCGCGGTAGACGGATGTACAACTGGCGCCGGAGTAGGTTCGTCGGGCGTGAATGCGGACGCTGCTTCAGTGACTTAACTGCAGATGTGTTGGATTACTGACATGTGGGCCCAACGGGCATCTGGCCCGCATGTCAGTGGCACACCAATTGCACCTGCAGTTAAGTCAGGTGAATGCGGCATTGATGTTCTGGAGAGACGATGACCGTTTCAGGCGGGAAGCGCGCGCTAGCAATGGAAGGGGTTTCGGTAGGCCAGGGCGGTCAGACGCTGGCGTGGTGGTAAAGTGTGAACTCATGGATGACGAGCCTTTGAAGCATATGTGGCACGTATTGACAACCGCTCTTGTCGCCAGCTAGCCTTCGATGACCACCATTAGACACCACACACCATGCATAACTTACAAATAATGGACGAATCGATCAGACACACACTTGTGTGCAGTGTCACTAAGATTGGTCGCTCATGATAGTACATACTCCATACCATAGTACCCTCTCTAGCTAGGCTGTTTTATAGATTATCATTGTGATGGACGATATGCATGAGCAAGGCGCTCCGAGTATGACCGTTGGTGTTGAGCCAGGTGAATACATGCTCGGCGTTCGCGTAGGCCTCCATCAAACGTCAAAACAGTAATGTTAGGCACCGCCGGGGTGCGCAGGTGATGGACTCGCCGTTTGCGTTGCGCCATGAGCAGGACTTTGATTTAGAGGGCGACGTGCATGCATTAGCATGCTTTGACAATGTGAGCGTGAGTGTCTGACGCGAAGTATTTCGTTTTCACTTGGCTAACAAGGGTGCATTGCAGCGACAAGTCCGTGGTTTGATTCCCCACATACGCATAATTTTGGTTTTTACAGTATTTCTTTCTCCATTGACAGGTAGGCCCGCGTAGATAGATAAAGAACACAAGATGATGAGGCGCATGCGGACTGTTTGACTGGTCAACTAGACAAATATGGAGCTATATGTTGAGCCAGTGACTGTGTACTCACCATATCTCATATACAATGATCAAAGTGAGCTATCAAGACAAGTTCGATGACCGCCAATGCATTTTACTCGGTAATAAATGACCAGGATTGAAGGGGAATCCAAATTTATTTCGTCTTTTGTCCTTGAGCCCTTGACAAACCAATGCACTATACGGTTGTCCGGCCACTCCACCCCAGAGCTCTCACCAAGTGTCGTTCATGCCACCGGCCACACACTAACCGGTAAGGCAGCGATGGCATCCCGCCGTGCCGAGTTCCTCGCCGCCCATGACCGCACACAAAATGGTAGGGAAGCGATGGCATCCTGACGTGCCGAGTTCATCGCCGCTCGTGACCTCACACCTATGTGGGAGGAATTTTAAGATGCCAAGGCCGAATGGGCAGTAGAGCAAGAGGCGGCCAAAGCCGCACAGAGGGAGCGGAAAAGTCACAGAGCACTCAAGAAAAGACAGTAGCCCCTGATGCTCAGTTTGGTGTTCGGAAAGAAAAGCCGAGCTGAGGATCTAAAAAGATATACGTAGGAGTCTAACATAAATATGTCAATATGGGAATGCAGGCTGCGCTGCTGACCTCTGCCGCATTGACTGCGGAGGTCAATGCATTGAAGGAGAGCCTCGAGCGGTCCGAGAACGAGCTCGGCCGTGCCAAGAAGCAGCTCGAGGACAAGGACGGTATGTAATACCGTATGTAAATGTATATAGAAATACCTGGTTGCAAATAATGACAGGACCAACGTGAATGTTGCAGGGGCCACGACCGAGGTGGCGACCCTGAAGGAAGCAGTGTCCAAGGCCGAAAACAGTGCGGCCTTGGAGCGCACCGAGCGAGAGAAGCAGGAGGCGCAGGTTTGGAGCGTGACTCGAAGACTCGAGAGTCCGAGCTCGCCTTGGCTCTTGAGAGTGCAAAAACCGCTAAGGCCGAAGCCCAGAAGGCCCTCCAGGAGATCGAGGCGATAAAGAAGATAGCGGCGGGCAAGGCATTCTTTATGCAAAGCAAGCATATAAAAGTGAATTATCTGTTACTTACCCGAATCCGGAGCTCTCCAGGAGCGTTCCCCGATATGCCCCGTAGTGTGTCTGATGCTATCGTGTTCTACCGAGCCGAGGAGGGGAGCTCGACGGAAAAGGTGTTCTGGTCTCAATATGCTGAGGCCGGACATCCTGTGCCCCTGAGCGACCAGCTGAAGCAGCTGGTCGAGCTCCACAAGGTGGCCGAACAGGCCATGAAGGGCCTCATAGTTTGGTTGTGGCCTAGAGAAGCCATGCCTGGTAGTTACTTCGGTCTGGTGCGGCGGCTGGTGGACGCTTGTCCATGGATTGAAGTCATCAAGCGCTCCATCTGTATTGAAGGTGCCCGTCGGGCCCTTGCCCGTGCTAAAGTGCACTGGGGCAAGATGGACGCTGAGAAGATTTTGACGGATGTGCCACCTCCGGGCAAGGAGTATCGCAAGCCCGAGATGTATTATAAGGGCGTCCTGAAGGGTGCCCGCCTTATAGCGGGTGAATGCTCCAAAGATGTAATTTTTGAGTAGTCTCGCATCTGTTATCCTGTACGCTGAAAACTTTGTTCCTATGCGCTAAGCAACGCTTGTTAATTTAAAATATTACCTTTTGTGCGGCCGTTTATTAAATCTGAGAGATGCAAGTCGTCGGCTTCTACCACCATGCCACGAGTGCTGGGGTGTTCGGGATAAACCTGAGCGCTCTTGTTCCCATTCTTGGGTCCATCTAGGGAGGCGCTCAGCACAACGAACAAGGCCATCGGACTTATAATGCTTTATCACTCTCACTTAGCCATAGAATTCTATAATTTTAAATTTCAGCGAAGCCCCTAGTATTCGGAAGATCGAGTTCGGGGCGCTATCCACGCCTAGGCCAGATAAATCTGGCTCCTCGCTCTAAGCGGCATAAGTCTTTAGGGACTCGAAAAACCTCGCGAACAACGACCGATCTCTCGCACTATCATGACGGTCAGTTTTAGCTTTCTCTATTGAGGTGTTAACCCAGCTCAACTGGGGCACAATCGCAGTAGTTCTCCCAGCGCTACCTTAGCCAACATTGCGGAACGTAAGGTACCAAAACATGGGAGCCGGGCAAACCCAACTATTGACCCAAGACATGATTCGGAGATGATGCATATAGTGCTATAAGTTCGGGGTGCCGCACTCATGAGAGTGTTCGGTCTTCTCACACCGTGTTATGGGGTGCTTAAGCCCCTGGTGTATTGGCCGTACCAAAGTGTATGGTTGCATAATGTCATGACTGAACATATTTGTATAAAAATAGATGAATACAGTAATAGATAAGAGCTATGTATTGTTTATTAAAAAGGGATGCTATGAAAGCAGAACGATACAAATAGTGCGATAAGCAAGAGATGGGATTATTTGACATGTCCCCCTCCAGGGGCAAGCTACGTGACTTTAAGTAAAACAGGTATTTAGCTCGTTATAGAGACCACCTGGACATTTGACGCGGCTTGTTCTCTCCCTGGCTGTTGCATCGTGTGTTCGACGAGTGTATTGCTGGACAGGCCTTCCGAATAGTTGGGTCCTAAAAGTAAATAAAAAAAAGGAAACGGCAGAATAGGGAGCCCCTTAGTGCGGTTGAGCCGCATTCTGGGCCTGCCGTAGTTGTGCCCCTCCCCTTGTGCCCATGGTATTTCCAAAGCGTAATTATGTACGCGTGGTACCGATATCACCATCTGGCGAGGGCTGGGGTTGGGGCCGCACTGCTATGCTTGCTCGGAACGTGCCAGCCGGTTTTGTTGTAGGTTACTTCGGGCGCTCTTGACGATGTCCGGGCGTTTAACACCCGGATTGGAGAGTTGCCTTGAGAGGCTGCTTTGTATTTCCGCCGCCAGGGCTGCTGTGTGCTCCTCCGTTCAGAGAGAGCGTTCGGTGTTTCCATTTACCGTAATGACTCCGCGAGGGCCTCGCATCTTGAGCTTGAGATATGCGTAGTGCGGCACCGCATTGAATTTTGCGAATGCGGTTCGTCCGAGAAGGGCGTGATAGCCACTGCGGAATGGGACTATGTCGAAGATTAACTCTTTGCTTCAGAAATTATCCGGGGATCCGAAGACCACTTCGAGTGTAACCGAGCCTGTACAACTGGCTTCTACACCTGGTATGACGCCTTTAAAGGTTGTCTTTGTGGGTTTAATCCTTGACGGATCTATACCCATTTTTTGCACTATATCCTGATAAAGCAGGTTCAGGCTGCTGCCGCCGTCCATGAGGACTCTAGTGAGGTGAAATCCGTTAATGATTGGGTCTAGGACCAATGCGGCGAATCCGCCGTGACGAATGCTAGTGGGGTGGTCCCTTCGATCAAAAGTGATCGGGCAGGAGGACCATGGGTTGAACTTTGGGGCGACTAGCTCCAACGCATAGACGTCCTTGAGAGCACGCTTCTGCTCCCTTTTGGGGATATGGGTTGCGTATATCATGTTCACCGTCCGCACTTGCGGGGGGAAGCCCTTCTATCCTCTGTTGTTCGGCGGCCGGGGCTCCTCCTCGTCATCGCTATGCAGCCCCTTGTCTTTGGTTTCGACACTTAACTTGCCTGCCTGCTTGAACACCCAACAATCCCTGTTGGTGTGGTTGGCTGGTTGTTCAGGGGTGCCATGTATCTGGGACGAGCGATCGAGTATCCGGTCTAAACTGGATGGGCCTGGAGGGTTTCTTTTGAATGGCTTCTTCCGTTGACTGGGTTTAGAGCCTCTGAATCCGGCATTAACTGCCGTATCCTCAGTATTGTCGCCGTTAATGTGACGCTTGTGCTTATTGTGACATGACCTGCCATTGTTGTCCTTGGTATCTGAATTGCCAGGGCTCTTGGTTATGTTATTGCTACGAGCTAGCCAGCTGTCTTCTCCCGTGCAAAAGCGGGTCATGAGTGTCGTGAGGGCTGCCATAGATTTCGGCTTTTCCTGTCCTAGGTGCCGGGCAAGCCATTCATCTCTGATGTTGTGCCTGAAGGCTGCAAGGGCCTCGGTGTCCGGACAGTCGACTATTTGATTTTTCTTGGTTAGGAAACGTGTCCAGAATTGTCTGGCCGATTCCTCTGGCTGCTGGATTATGTGGCTTAGGTCATCGGCGTCTGGTGGTCGCACATAAGTGCCCTGGAAGTGGTCAATGAATGCAGATTCCAGGTCCTCCCAGCAACTAATTGACTCTGCTGGCAGGTTGTTAAGCCAATGCCGAGCTGGTCCTTTAAGCTTGAGCGGGAGGTATTTGATGGCATGTAGATCATCACCACGGGCCATGTGGATATGAAGGAGATAATCCTCGATCCATACCGCGGGATCTGTTGTGCCATCGTATGATTCGATGTTTACGGGTTTAAAACCCTCGGGGATTTGATGACCCATTACTTCGTCTGTGAAGCATAGTGGGTGTGCGGTGCCCCTGTACTGGGCTATATCGCGGTGCAGCTCGGATGATCTTTGTCTTTTGTGTTCGGCATAGCCGTATTTATCTTATCCGGCGTGACGGTTATTGTCACGTGACGTGGGGCGCCCACGCGATCCGTAGATCGATCTTGATTGCCTTGCCTTATCCTCTAATATGTCTCACAGGTCTATTGCGTTTCCCCGTGCTCTGGTATTCTTGAAGCGGCGCCGGGGTGCGGCTTGGGTTGAAGGCCGAAAGGCCTCTTTGTCGCGGCCACGGGGTGGCCAATCGGGCGCATCATACGCTGGTGATGTAGGTTTAGTTGCTTCCCCCTCTAGTTGGGGTAGCAGCCTGCGCTTTGGGTAACTCTTGGAGGGGCGTTCGAGTTTATACTCTTCGGCCTCCAGGACTTCAGTCCATCTGTCGGCTAGCAAGTCTTGGTCAGCTCTAAGCTGCTGCTGTTTTTTCTTGAGGCTGCTCGCCGTGGCCATAAGCCTGCGTTTGAAACGCTCTTGTTCGACGGGATCCTCTGGCACGACGAATTCGTCATCGTCGAGGCTTGCCTCGTCTTCGGAGGGAGGCATATAATTGTCTTCCTCGACCTCCCTGTCTGCCGCTCTTTCATGAGGGCTGGCTCCTCCGTCCTCCTGCGCTGAATCCTGCTGGAGGGGGTTCTCTTCGGCACTGTCCAGGGTGTTGATGTCTCCGGTGCCGGATTCGCCGTTTTTGCTTTGGCGGGATTTAGAGCGGCGCTGCTGACGTCGGCGCTTGGGTTGCTTCTTGGAGGGGTCGTCCTCCGTTTTTTCATCGCCATCCCCTGCTTTGGGGGTGTCCACCATGTATATGTCGTATGACGAGGTGGCTTTCCAGTGCCCTATAGGTGCTGGTTCTTGGTCGTCTCCTTCATCGGCGGCCATACCGTCGATGTCTTCGGAATCAAAGTCGAGCATGTCGGTTAGATTGTCGACAGTGGCTACAAAGTGGGTGGTGGGTGGGTTTCAAATTTCTTCGTCGTCCACATCCCAACCCTGCTGACCATAGTCCGGCCAGGGCTCTCCTAACAAAGAGAGAGACTTTAGTGAACTCAGGATATCGCCGAAGGGAGAGTGCTGAAAGACGTCTGCGGCGGTGAACTCCATGATCGGAGCCCAGTTGGGTTCGATCAGAAGGGGCACGGAGGGTTGGGAGTCCGGACAGGAGTTCGACACCTTGGAGTCACTGGCCTCGCAAAGGACTAAGCCGGTGTTCGGCTCTATCGCCGTAGAGATTGCGGCTCCTGGGGCGGTGTCCAACCGTCCGTCCCCGACTGGCGTAGTCGGCTCCGAGCTAATGGTCAGAGCGGACACCTGAGCGGCGCTCTGGGTGCTGTCCGACGGCAGAGCTAGATCATGCCCATCATGACAGTGCAGCGCGCTCGGCCGTGGCTCGAATCCGTCGAAGATCAAGTCCCCGCGGATGTCGGTCATGTAGTTTAAGCTTCCAAACCTGACCTGATGGCCAGGGGCGTAGCTTTCGATCTGCTCCAGATGGCCAAGCGAATTGGCCCGCAGTGCGAAGCCGCCGGATACGAAGATCTGTCCGGGGAGAAAAGTCTCACCCTGGACCGCGTTGTGGTTGACGATCGAAGAAGCCATCAGGCCTAAGGGTGACGACACAGAGGAACTCTCAATGAAAGCACCAATGTCGGTGTCAAAACTGGCGGATCTCGGGTAGGGGGTCCCGAACTGTGCGTCTAGGCGGATGGTAACAGGAGACAAGGGACACGATGTTTTTACCCAGATTCGGGCCCTCTCGATGGAGGTAAAACCCTACTCCTGCTTGATTAATATTGATGATATGGGCAGTACAAGAGTTGATCTACCACGAGATCAGAGAGGCTAAACCATAGAAGCTAGCCTATGGTAGGATTGTTGTTCGTCCTACGGACTAAAACTCTGCGGTTTATATAGACACCGGAGAGGGCTAGGGTTACATAGAGTCAGTTACAATGGGAGGAGATCTTCATATCATATCGCCAAGCTTGCCTTCCACGCCAAGGAAAGTCCTATCCGTACACGGGATGAAGTCTTCAATCTTGTATCTTCACAGTCCGGGAGTCCGGCCAAAGGTCATAGTCCGGCCATCCATACACCCCCTAATCTAGGACTCCCTCACCCGCCACCGCAACAAAGAAGAGGACGCACGCGCTGCTACGGAGAGGTCGGCGGAGATCCAAGAACGATGGGGTGTCACCGACAAAGCCGGGAAGGATAACAATGGCGTCTGGCCAGCATGTGAGAAGTAGTAGTACTAGTAGTTAGTGCGTGTGTGTCTGTATCTGAGTACGAGCATGTACCAGTACTACTAGTTACTATTGTAGTTTTTAGAGCAAATTACCAGTACATTAGACTAGACTAAATGGAAAAATTCCTATCCTGTGCATCAAATGGCATCTCTTTCTCTATAGGAATTGAGATGCATGTCATCTCACTTCCTATGATTTCCATATTCCTATAAAATTCCTATCCTATGAACAAAAGGAGGCCTCTGTTGGAGTAACTACTGTAGCTAGCAGTACTGTTGGTACAGTAGTTTTTTTCAAGAAGCGGAATTCAACAAAGTCATGACGGTTCCTTCGTCCGAGCAACTTCAAAGTGGGAAATGGGCCTGTGATTTGACGGCTCATTAGTCATTGTTACTACGGCGCGACAACCGTGGTGACTCTCCCTTGAAGTTCTGCATGCGTGGCAAGTGGACCAGGATGGTCGACGTCCCACATGTTAGCGAACGGAAGTATTGTTTCCGATATCGAGGAGCAAGGAAACTGTGTTGTATAGTATCACTGCTGACTGGTTCTCAAAAAAAGTGTCACTTCTAATTTATAATTATTTTTTATTTCTGATGAATGCTAGCGTTTCAACTCTTATGATGAAGAGTGCCAAACATGGCACGTGCTGGATGTCCCACACGTCAGTGAAAGGAGTGGGACATGAACAGCATGGTAGAGCCCAGCGCAAAAAAAACAGCGTGGTAGAGCGTCTCCACTTCTTCCACTTCTAGGTTGGAGACCACACGTAGTAGTACTTAGTGGTATGAATGATAAAAAGTGCGACCTGGAGAGAAAGACACGTCTAGTTGGAAGGTCTCGGGGCATACACGTAAACAAATATAAAAGTTAATATGTGCCTCCAACTAATATAGTAGTAGTAGAGTACTTAGGCACGTACTCCATAACATCACCTTGCATAGCACGTACAACATTTAGTGGTAGTACGTTGTAAAAGACAAATGCCGCCCAAGAGTTCCCTTCTCGGCCCACTTGTGGGTGTTTGGTAGAGTGTATGGAGGGTGCATGAGTCCACACTAGTTTAGCACAAATACACTAGAAGCATGCATGAAGAGAGCATGCATGAAGAGGGGTGTTGAGTTGAGCATGCATGAAGAGGGAACAACTATGTTGAGACGAGAACGCAACCAAACACACCCTATATGCCACGCATGTTCATACCATTTGTGCCTTTCTACTTCACTTACTGCGCTACATTTCTCAGGTTCGTACGTCCACTTCTGGGTATATGTCTGTCTCGTAGTTCCAGTCCCACGTGTTCTTCATATAGATGGAACAATCCTTGCATAACACGTGCAACTTGATGCTAGATGTCTCGCGTGTTGGCAAAAGGATGAACAAAGCTCACATAAAAAAATAGAGTGGAAGAACATAGATTCCCGACGACCGAGAAGGAGCAAGCAACCTCGTGGTGGAGCGTCTGCACTCATAATATTTAATATTATTCAACGATATAAAATCAACCAATCATCTCCACAACGGACTGGAAGAGTACGAAACACAGCAGCCCAGTGTAGTTACATCATACTAGTACATGGCTAACCCACACTATCACCATATTTCTTGGCATCCATGCGACACCTATCTCTAGTAATCCAGCAGCCTGTATCGCTTCTCCCTCCTCGTCTCTCTCAAAGTGCGGCGGGCTGGCGTTTTTGCCGTCTATTGAGGTCCGTTAACTCATCACATGTTAGTGACATGCCAATTGCATTCTAAAAAAAATCACTTTCACATTTCGTTTTGAAAAAGAAAAAAAATCCTTTCACGTACGAATTTGACTATATGCTTTGAGCAACTTGCATGTCCTATACTGCTCTTGTTTGATACTCTAACTTAGCTAGAGGTTAGACTAACTCATGACTAACCCTGAACTAACTGTAGCCAAAGAGGTGTTTGGGCAACAGGGTTAGATTTTTAAATGCACTTGATGGAGAGAGAAAAGTGATTTTTCAGTGGTCCCAATGAGGACCATCTCCAGTTAGCACCTCTTAGGTGGGATAGTTTTTTTTGGTGGGTTCGGTGCAACTTGCTCCAATTTAAACCCTCAAACTTGGATACTTTAGGGCTATTTGAGCCCCAACTAGCTCAAACTAACTCTAACCCATGGATCCAAACAGGGCCTATGGCCAGTCTCGACACAGAGCAGTCGCGTGCACCGGGAAGCGGCGCTCTCTCGGTCGTCGTTCCACTTCAAAGCCGGTGCCAGTGAGAGGTCGCCTCCGCTCTAGCCGGGCATTAATGCGGCACTGACGCTCCAGGGCGACGTTGACCGTTTCACGCGGGAAGTGTGCGCTGGCAAGGGAGTATAGGTTTTGAACCGTTTCAGGTGTAGTACTGGTAGTTTGCAAAACTACTCAATTATTTCACTCAGTTTCCGAAGAAATTCTGGTAAAAAACGTTACTCCACAGCCCGCTTCCCTTCTCCTTCCTCTTCCACCGCCCGCGCACGTCCGCGGGACGCGACCGGTCAACCCTTATATAGGAGTGCTAGCACAAAAAGATGCATGCATGACCACTAAAATTTCCATATTAAAGCGCCACTCCGGCGGGAGTATGGCTTATGTTGTTACCTTCGGCCGGGCCATGGCTACCAGGCGACAGCGACCAGAGAAGAGGCAGCGGGAGGGGAATGAATGCAACTACTATTTGGGTTCGCCGTCCGGCTTAAATAAATGTGCAGGATCACGTGTACCCGCGGGTGCACAAATTGTAACATATGTGTGTGCTTAAGTGGGCGTCACGTAACTGGTGTGTGTGACTCTACTTTTCGGACATGTACTCAACCTTTTGCATCGGGATATAAGTATAATGGTATTTACTTTAGCTAGTGATTTACGTGGCCATGTTAACATGGTTGTGTAAAAAAATGTCACTTCCTGCTCATGATTTGCGTTATATAATTACAAGCAGTATGCTCATGCATTGCACGGAACATCAATATGCATTTTCTTGCAAAACACTTGTTGTTATTGACCCATGCAGGAGTAATCTCATGTGTAAAAACTAATGATATCCCAAGAATTTTATCAGATAACTGGTATCTCAAGAATGTCATCAAAAAATGAAAGATGAGACATAAGGTGAAGAGGAGTGGAGCGTGGTGGTGACTGGTGGTCGGAATGGGCGGAGGCATGGGGATGGACGACACCGGCAGGCGGCAGCGGCCACCATGCTAGATTGTTCCAGAGACTTCCTTTTTAATTGCTGAGCAATGAGGTTGTGGGAGATAAGGATGTGGATAGAGGTGCTGGTATCTTTTGTAAAATTATCATAGTTTGCTTTCTATCCGTCAAATATGGATCAGATGGTCTATATTACAAGATGGCAGGCACACCATCATCGCCAACTCGTTTTTTTATAAGGGTACAGATGATAAGTTTGCTGACTACTAAAGTAAAGTGGAATTTGTCCATGTTATACAAGTAAATTAAGGTGATTGTTTATCATACGGGTAAGGTTGGATGAAGGGTGGTAGGAACAAATGCTCCGCCTAGAGCATGTGTGTGTGAGATGGAGTCTTAGTGTGAGTGTGTGTGTGTGTGAGTGAGAAAGAGAGAGAGAGATGGAGTATTAGTGTGTGTGTGTGTGTGAGAGAGAGAGAGAGAGAGGGAGATGGAGTCTTAGAGAGAGTGTGTGTGTGGGTGGGTGTGCGTGTGTGTGTGTGTGTGTGTTTGTGTGGGTGTGTGTGAGAGAGAGAGAGATAGATGGATTCTTAGTGTGTGTGTCTGGGGGGTGGGTGGGTGGGTGGGTGTGCATGCGTGTGTGTGTGTGTGTGTATGTTTTTTTGTGTGTGTGTTGCGGGGTCCTCGGTGGTGATTGTAATGTAAGTGTGCATGGCTTCATCATTCAGAGGTGATGTGTATGGTAGAGGCCACCAACGATGGGGTGCGAGAGAGAAAATGCCCGTAGAGAGGGAAGAGAAAAGGTGTGTGCGCGTGAGAGGAGTCGACATCGAGAGAACGTGTTTGTGTGCGTGAGAGTGTGTGTTTTACCCATCCAGGCGGAAGTTATGTGCACACAAGAGGAGAACGATTCGATGTGGCATTATGGTTGAGGGTAAATAACTACGTATGGAGACATAGAGACCTTGAACGTGCATGTGTGAGAGGTATACATGTATACGTAGGATGTGTGTGTGTGTGTGCGCGCGTGCATGATCGAGATAAAAGAAATAAGACATAAGTCATAAGATCAACGACATGGGAGAGACGGATTGGTATGACAATATGCATGCATGTGAGAATGCAGGGAAGAAGGCCCGACAATTGAGCATGTGTTTTTGTCTTTAAGAGATAGTGCCATGGGCTGGAGCATGCATCTAAGGCGAGCAAAGAGAGTGAGGCACAACAATTGTGCAAAAGAGATCAACCTATAAATGCATATGTATGGAGAGACATATATAGTATGGGTGATAGGAAGCAAGACTCCGTGCGAGAAAGAAATGTTGACGGAGAAACTACAAATAGATACAGAGATGGAGATGCTAGCTAGAGGGACATCCGCTAGTTTGAGTGTTGGAGATGACCGCCGGGTGGTTCAGAGGGTGAAGTTATATATGTGTGTGTGGGAGAAAGATAAAAAGAGGGCACTTGACTGCATGGAGAGAGAAACATATGTAGTGTGCGTGATAGGAAGCAAGAGTGAGCGCGAGAAAGAAGGTTGATGGAGAAACAGATAAATAGAAAGATAAAGATGCTAGCTAGTGTGCGTTAGAGATAGGAGTTGAGTGGATCAGAAGGCTGAGTTATGTGTGTGGGTGTGAGAGAGATAGAGAGAGGGTGCATGTGAGTCACATACAAACAGATATCAGAGAGAAATGAGATCCCGAGAGACGGAGTTTTGTGTCTGCGAGAGAGAAAGATATTTCACAATGAGAGTGATAGCTAGAGAGACATATGATGGAATGCAAGATATCTCTAGGGAGAGAGAGTGTGTGTGAGCGACATACAAGAGAACAATGGAGAAATATGAGACCCTGGGAGACAGAGTTTGTGTTTGTGTGTGAGAAAGAGATATTTAAGAGAAAGAGTCGTAGGTTCTCATATCTTAGGAGCTAAAGAAATCTTTGTATGAGTGGTGTGCGAGTGGCACACATGGGAATAGTAGAGAGAAATGAGACCCCGGGAGACAAAGTTTTGTGTTTGTGTGAGAGGAAGAGATTCCACAAGGAGAATC
The DNA here is from genome assembly GCF_018294505.1 of Triticum aestivum. Classification (NCBI taxonomy): domain Eukaryota; kingdom Viridiplantae; phylum Streptophyta; class Magnoliopsida; order Poales; family Poaceae; genus Triticum; species Triticum aestivum. Next base: position 552,069,234 of record NC_057804.1, read on the forward strand.
ATAGTTAGAGACACATAGCAAGGAGCGAGATATACTTAGAGAGAGATAGAGTGATGAAGGTCGAGTGAGAGAGTACCGTCAGTGTGTTACGAAGATAAAAGATCATTGTCGACATACAGGTAGCATGAGAGATACCTAAGAGACGATGTACGTGTATAGGTCCAGAGAGATAGTCCTATATAAGCATGAGTGATAGCGATATGAGACGAATATCTGGATTAAAGGGGATTCAAATATTTAAATTTGAGATCACGACATCGATAATATCATAATGCAAATTGGTGTATCAAACATGCATACACTACAAAAAAAAGACACATCCGTGACATTTTGGGCCGAACGAATTTTTTTTCTGTCATACATATGACACTTCTATGACGATAATTGTGACAAAACCGGGTATCATCATAGATGTGGTGGGCTCCTACTTCTATGACAAAAAATCACGACAGAAAATGGGCTTTTCGTCCTGGGTGGGCCGGAGACACAACTGCATGACATTCTTTGGGCCGTCCATGACGGAAAAACCCGTGGTAGAAGCAAGGGCGAGGAAAATTTCGGGGAGTTCCCGGTTGCGGTGGGTGGTCGGGGGCTGAGCGATGTGCGTTTCTCTTGTACACGTACGCGCGTGTGTGCGAGGCGTTGGCTCTAACTGAACCCGAGTGAGGCGTTGGGCTCTAACTAAACCCGAGCGATTGCACTGCAGGCTACGCGTTACTGAACCCGAGCGATCGATCGATGGCTGTTAACTGAACCCGATCGAGCGATTCCTTCGCTACTGCTGCTAACTAAAGCCGATCGATTGGATGAACAGTGAGCGTTGCGGGGGGGTTTGGATGAACAGTGAGCGGTGGTGTTGCCTCTGGATGAACAGGACCCCGTGGTGTGGAGGGCTGGATGAACAATAGACGGTGGAGGGGTGGATGAACAGGACCCCGTGGTGTGGAGGGCTGGATGAACAGTAGACGGTGGAGGGGTGCCCGTGGAGGGGTGGATGAACAGGACCCCATGGTGTGGAGGGCTGGATGAACAGTAGACAGTGGAGGGGTGGTTGAACAGTAGCCGGTGGAGTAGCGCGCGGTGGAGGCTGGATGAACAGGAGCCCGTGGAGGCTAGAGGAGGTCGACGGTAGCCCGTGGAGGCTGGAGGAGGTCGACGGTGGAGATGAACAATATCCCGTGGAGTCCCGTTTTCCGGTACGCCACACCCCTCCCGATGAACAGGACCCCCGTTTCGACCGTAGCGCTCCAACACAAGTCCGTTTCCTCCATTTTGTGGTACGCCACACCCCTCCAGATCAACAGGAGCCCCGTTTCGACCGTAGGATGTCTGTTTCCTCCGTTTTGCGGTATGCCACACCCCTCCCGATCAACAGGACCCCCGTTTTGACTGTAGGAGGTCCGTTTCGTCCATTTTACGGTACACCACACCCCTCCCGATCAACAGGACCCCCGTTTCGACCATAGGAGGTCCGTTTCCTCCGTTTTGCGGTACGCCAGACCCCTCCCGATGAACAGGAACCCGTTTCGAACATGGCCGGTCGAACACAAGGCCGTTTCCTCCGTTCTGCGGTACGCTAGGCCTTGTTTCCATCGCCTGTTCCGTCCAAGCCCTCCCGATGAACACGATCACGCATTCCGTTCCGACCCGGCCGGTTGGCTCCTACGTGTTCCGTTGCCTCCCGATGAACACAATGCATTCCGTTGCCTTCCCATGAACATGACGCATTCCGTTGCCTCCCCATGAACACGACGACGACACTGTTTCTCCATTCTGACCCAGCCATGTTCACGAGCCCTGGCCGTATGTATGCACGAGTAGGCGTTCGAGACCCCGCCCATATGTACGTATGTGGCCGTATTTTCTTTCTTGGACCCTGGCCGTTGTACGTACGTGTACGTGCTACATGCGCGTCTCTACTACGACACGGGTGTGCCTCTACTACGACACGTGCGCGCCTCTACTACGACACGTGCGCGCCTCTAATACGACACGTGCGTGCCTCTACATCGACCAGTATGTACGTACATGTTCGCGACCAGAATGACAACGCTACCTACCCTTCAACCAGGTGGGTCCCGACTGTCAGGCACTTCCTTGCCTACGAAGATGTAGCTGGTGGGTCCCAGCAGTCAGGGGGGGCAAATTGTTTTTTTTTGCCCGGACGCACTTCCTTGCGTGCGAAGATGTAGCTGGTGGGTCCCAGCAGTCAGGGGGAAATGTTTTTTTCTCAAAATACGGTGGCCGGTCCGGTGGGTCCCCGCTGTCAGGTGGAGGAATCATTATTTTGCGCGTAATAAGGAGGCACTTCCTTGCTGCGGCCATGGACCCAGCTGTCAGCCTCTCCACGTACAGTCCACATCCGATGGAAGTCGTTCCTTGACCACGTTGACCACGCTGCGCCAAGAGCACCACGGCGGTGGACGACGAAGAGGCCTAGGAAGGGGACAACTCGGAGCCGGGGAAGACGCAACAGTGGATGCCCACGTGAAGAGGACTACGAGGGTTCACTGGTTCGGCTGCGGTGTGAGGCTGCTGTCACCGCAGAATAACAGGGGGTGTGGGTGAGTAGAGGGATGGCCTGGCCAGTAGTGGGAGTAGTAGGGGGCGGTGAGGCCTCCGCGGCATCACAGCCGGCTACAGGAGGCAGGAGCACGCGGCACGACTGGCGCTGGTTTGGGCGGCTGGAGCAAGAAGATCAGAGGTTGAAGAATCACTTCGGCCGTTGGGTGAACATTTTACGGTAACAGGAGCTAGAATCATTCATATTGACTAAGTTGACAAAGCCCTCCGTCCCCGTCAACTTGGTAGGCCCACAAGTCAGCCTCCCACTATGCTGGGTTCCAGCTGGCAGGGGGAGTATTTATTTTTTGTGCGTAATAAGGAGGCACTTCCTTGCGTGCGAAGATAGCTGGTGGGTCCGACATGTCAGCGGGGAGCATGTTTTTTTCGCAAAATACAGAGGCCCTTCCGGTGGGTCCCAGATGTCAGGTGGAGGAATCATTATTTTGCGCACAATAAGGAGACATTTCCTTGTGTGCGGCCGTGGACCCAGCTGTCAGCCTCTCCATGCAGAGTCTACTTCCGATGGTTTCGTTCCTTGACCATGTTGACCACGCCGCGCCGAGCGCATCCAAGGTGGTGGACAACGGCGAGGCCCCAGACAGCAACGAGTCGGAGATGGGAAGACGCGGGAGTAGAGTCACAGATGGAGAGGTGTACGAGGGTTGACTGGTTCTAGTGCGGTCTGGTTCGGTAGTCGGTGAAGAAGAACAGGAGGTGTGGAGGGGTGGATGGATGGCCTGGACAACGGTGGAGTAGCGCTTCATAGCGAAGCGTGCTAAGTAGAGCTGCTAGCACCAGGAGGCGGGAGGTGGTCCCGGCGGCGCTGGACGAAGAAGACGAGAGATTGAAGATGGTTGTCGGTCGTTGGATGTAAATCCAACGGCAAACATGTCAGAATCATTTGTTGACTAAATTGACAACGACTTGCGTTGGCTTCGACCTATTGGCCCACATTTCAGCCTCCAAAAATGTGGCACGTATTCAACCCATTTTTTCAGAATTTACAGTCTTTTTTTTGTGCGGTAGAATTTACAATCAATTTGATCTTTTTTGAATTACATCCATTAGCTGGGCTGGGTGAACAAATAATGTAGCGTCGATGCGGCCCATTTATTTTATTTCCTAAAAAAATACAGGCCATTTGCACTTTCTCGAAATACACGATTTTGATGGGCTTATTCTAATTATAATGTTGGGTTGGGCCAGCAATGTTATCAAAAAATAAAAAGGGGTTGAGCATTTTGTTATAAATATATTTAAATAATAAGTGATATTATTACATTCGTCCTGAAATCTTACCAAGCTTTTGTACACAATCACTAGGATTTTTGTGCCAAAACAATCCAGGATTTTATTTGTTAAGAAATTATTTTTATAAGTTAATAAGATGTGGGATATTATTTTCTAGGCCCTAAGAAAATACAAACAAGCCTATGGACCTCCCATCCGAGGTCGTGGGCTGCACATGTTAAAAATGAAAGCCTAGACGGGGCAGCCCAAAACCACGTCCAACACTTGCCAAAACTTCGTCCCTCATTTTCTCTGTGTTTCGCACACTCGACATTGTGTGGGCATTTTGACTGTGCATCATATGAAGATGTGCTATGCATGAATGTTGATCAGCATGATGTTAACTGGCTGGTAGTTCCATTTTTGACCATCAATAAAACTTCCAACATGATGTTAACCCTGTTTGAAAAGGCCGTGTTAATATAAATGCTCTTCCTCTGAAAGTTGCAGTTTCTTATCTGAAACTGAAAGTTGCAGTTTCTTATATGAAACTGAACTTGCAGTTTCTTATCTGAAACTGAAACTTGCAGTTTCTTCTTTGAGAATCACATTGTCTGCACTTTTATACTCCTATGAAACTACATTTTTTAAGTGCTAAAAATAGATCTCTAGAATTCATAAAATACTTCATATGCTCAATACTGCAAATCTGAAATTCAAAAGACATTCATATCTGAAAGTACTCTCAAAATACACAACACAAAACACAATTCACAACCTGCAAATACTGACAACCCTAAGCTCCTCCTGACAATTCACAACCTGCCCGACTATTGGCTAGGGGGGGGGGGTCAGCCCCTCCTATTCCTCGGCGGCAGACAGCCGCCCCGTGAGACGATGTGAACAGCGAGGGAGACGATGGCAGGGAAGCATCGTCGGGCGAACTGCTTTTCTCCTCTTGCAATTGGGTTCGGTCGACGAAGACTCCACCGGCTTGCTCTGGTAGGACACCCTCACAAATGACACCCTGTAGATGCTCGATCCTTCAATCTCTGGTGGATGCTCCATCTGGGATCGATACTCCCACCACCGCTCCCTCACGATCGGATTCTGTGAATCTGTTTGCTCCATGGCCCAGAGGAGCAGCTCTATGTACTCCGGCGCGACTCCCTCCAGGAGTATCCCGCCTTTTCGCTCTGTTGCAGATATTTGGCCATGGATGTCGCCGTCGCTGCTAGTTGGTCCTTGTTGTCAAACCAAGACTGTATCTCCAACATCCTAGCTAGCTTCACAGGGTCGCCGTCTGCGATCCTCACGTATTGGTTATACTCCTCCATCGATCTACTTTTCCACAGCACCTTCACTCACCGGCGGTGGTTTTTGAATGGAAGAGGAGAGGAGCAGTGCTGGTTTTGGATTAGAACGGGAGAGGAGCGACGCTGGTTTTGGACTGGAACAGGAGAGGAGGGGCGGTGGTTTTGAAATGGAAGAGGAGAGGAGCGGCGCTGGATTTAGATTGGAACAGGAGAGGAGCGACGGTGGTTTAAGAGGAGAAGATCGAAAGAGCGGCGCTGGTCTTGGAAGTATTCTTTTGTTGTTTTGCGTATTTTGGGTCAAAGTTTGACCACGTACCCCATGCAAAATGTGAATGCATGTCACCAAAAATTGTATCATTTGGTTCGTATCTGAATGTACTTTCAAATTATATTACTTTTGCAACGTATAACATATATTTTATGTGCGAAAATCATGGTCAATTATGACCCAGAATAAAAGGGAGACTAGTTAATGTGGGGTCGCTTTCTTAATGGAAGGGTAAATTGATTTTGATTTTGATACAGTCACAGCGCGCCGGCCTTCTCGTCCAATCCTAAATCGCTGCCGCATGCTCCTCTCCCTCTTCTCCATTGCAAAACCACCTCATCTCCTCTCCATCATGTCCATTCCAAAACCACCATCTCGCCTCTTCATCTTCTGATCTACTCCATTGCAAAACCACATCCTCTCCTCTCCATCATCTCCATTCCAAAACCAGCTCCTCTCCTCTCCATCATCTCCACTCCAAAACCACCGTCTCGGCTCTCCCTCTTCTGATCTTCTCCATTCCAAAACCACCTCCTGTCCTCTCCATCATCTCCATTCCAAAACCACCGTCTCGCCTCTCCCTCTTCTAATATTCTCCATTGCAAAACCACCTCCTCTCCTCTCCATCATCTCCATTCCAAAACCACTGTCTCGCCTCTCCCTCTTCTGATCTTCTCCATTGCAAAACCACCTCCTCTCCTCTCCATCGTCTCCATTCGAAAACCACCGTCTCGCCTCTCCTTCTTCTGATCTTCTCCATTGCAAAACCACCTCCTCTCCTCTCTATCATCTCCATTCCAAAACCACCGTCTCGCCTCTCCCTCTTCTTTATTGCAAGACCATCGTCTCTCCTCCCATCTTCCAAAGCTAGCACCGGACCACTCAGAAGGACATCTATGGAGAGGATGCAGCAGCGAATCAGGAAGATCACCAGCAGCGACCAGGCAAAGTTAGCCAGGTTGAAGGAGATCCTTAGTTGGTTTGACAACGAGTGGGAGATTTTGAGGATGGTGCGGGCCATGTGGCAATGTATGCGAAAGAGTGAGACGGCGGCGATGTACATGTACTCCTCGGCGGCAGTCACGTCACAGTCCTCCGAGTTCATCGAGTATCTCCTCTGGGCGATGGAGCAGACAGATTCGCCTGAGGCGACAGTCAGGCGGAGGTGGTGGGCGTACAGGTCAAAGGTCGAGCACCTAGAGGGTAATGAATCGATCGAGTATGGTGTGCCGTTCATGAGGGTGCAGAGCCAGCCGGAGCCACATGAGTATTCGTTCTCCCACCACAAGAGGAGGCCGGATGGCGCGACATCGCTTCCCCACCGTTCTCCACGGTTCCCTCGACGCTCGCCTCGTTTCAACGGCGGCGGTAGGGTTTAAGGTAAGCTTCGCACCTAATCTTCCACCTGCTCATGCTTACAATCAGTGTGACAGCTAATGAAAATCATGCTTACAATCAGTCTCCGAGTACTACGCCAATCACCCTAAAATAGCTCTGCACCTTTGGGTCAAAGTTGTAACACAATGTACAAACAAAGAAAAATAGATTGTTGCTTCTTTCAGAAAAGAGTACTCCCTAGAAAACTGCCAATATAAGCTACTAGTATTTGGTTAGGATTTGCTGTCGACAAAGATCTGTCCACAGAGAGCGCCACACATCCCACCGGTGGTGGTGGATGCCAATGCGTGCATGCAACATGGTTGGTGTCGGTAATTTTTACTTGGCACACCTCGCACTCTGCATATATGCCGGTTCCATACATACATTTGTGCAGTTCCACCAAAATGCAGCTGAATAACCCTGTTTGCATAGATATGAAAAATCATGATTACATTATAGTGGCACTAGTTGATGAAACACACAAAATAAATAGAAGAAAATATTGTGATAGTATCATAGTATGCCATGCTGCGAGGGCGAGATGGGCCCTGCGACACCTCATACGGTACGCCTCATACTGGACATCATCCCAAGTCTCCCAGTTACACCTTCTGCCAGTGATGAACATCAGTGTATAGCGGTAGTACAAGGAGGCGCCTTGAGATCTTGAAATCTCTATTTTTGTACATATGAACTAAAATTAAGCACCCCAGTTTGCAGAAACGCTTAAACATTAACAATGGGACTAGTTGATGAAACATACATTAACAAACAAAAGCACTTTCTTTATCTACATTGGAAATGAAATGATAGAGATGACACTCGCTCTATTTTAACTGTATTATTACTTCATTTTATCAGTGACACTAGGGTCGAGCAGGTGGCAAACGAGGTGTACCATGCGTTCCAAGGATGGAGGCCGGGGGTGCTTAGACTGGGATGCTGAAGCTGGCTCTTTCAGTCACCAACATGGATGATTCAATTCATGGGATATTTTGGTGCAGTTCACCTAAAATGAAGCAATGTCCCATGAGCTAGCAACTTCTTCTTCATTTTTTTAAGAAAAGGGCTCCAGCCACGGTTCCATTTCCATCAGAAAACGAAACCCACAAAGCTTCTTCTTCATTAGTTGCAATAAAATTGAGCAACATCAAGGTTGGTTGTGAAGCTCCTAGAATGCTCAACTATAATTTGGATATCATTTGTGTAGTTCAAGTAAGATCGAGCGTGAAATGTATATCTCTGTTCGCACAAAAAAGGTGGAAAGGAGGGTGACTAACAAGTGATGAAACATGCATCAAATGAAAAGAAGCATGTTCCTTGTCTGAATGGCAATCCTACAAGGACAGTAGCAATTTCTAAAGCAGTGGCATTGCTAGATATTAGTGTGGGCATTAGGATTAACTATGACAACCGTTAAATACGACATTACTTTGGGCACGGGAGAGTAGGCGGACCAGGACAGTTGCATTTCTAACGAAAAGAACCAACTTATCTTAATGGGAAAAAATTAATGGGAAATTTTAGCAGGACATGTAAAGAAGTGCCATTGATTCATATTACTGGAGGCGTTACATTGAAAACAACATTGGCTTAACATATTCTTACTTTTAACAGTGCGACTGCTACATTTTACCAGTGGCATTACATACGAGTGGCTCGGGGCAACAAACATCAGAACAGGATATCGGGGTTGGTCCCATTTTTGTTCGGTATAGCCACCTTATACTGTGTGAGGCTAGCAAATTTAGTGCTGGACTTACTGTGTTGACTTGTCCCCCAGTCCCCACTTTCTTTCCTTTTTCAACCAATAGATCGGGTTTATATTGAGTTTGTACTGTGTTTCCCTTTATTTCCCTATTAGACCTAGAGACCAGTTGGATAGCCAGTCTCTGCTACTTTTCGCCCCCATTTTTCCTCTTTCGACCAAGTCCTAGATTCAGGTAACAAATCCTCCCCCACCCCCACCCCCTTTCTTCCTTGTTTGAACCAAGTAGCACTAGATTCGAGTGCATGAACTAGTTTTACCTCTTAAACATAAAAAAATATGTGGTTTTCGAATAGCCGATCGATCCTATCTACGAGGGGGCCTGAGAAATAGTAAAAGATACAAATGCAGCGACATCAGGAGCTCGGGAAGTAGAGAAAGGTCGGTTTCGAAGGAAGTTATACCTGATGGCTGCCGGGATGTCGCTAGGTGGGCGACGGGAGGCCGGATCTGCCCACACTACGGCAGCAAGGAAGAAGGGGTCGGAGGCCCGCCCTCGCTAGTGGTGCTTGGGAGAGAACGACAAGGCAGGCTAATCGGGACGCGCCCAGCAGTGGGTATGAGCCGTCTCCGAGGACAACCGCGTGAATGTTGCACCATCTCATCTTCCCGATAGAGAGGATCTGGCTGGATCTGTGACCAGCGGTGAGCAGAGAGAGAAGAGAGAGAGAGAGTGTGGCCACCGCTGTCGTGTTTAGATCTGGAGAGGCCGAGACAGTGTGAAGAAAGCGACACTAGCAAGCAAGCGCGGAGGCTCCTGCCTATATAGTGGAGTAGTACGTACTAGTTTTATTTTGTCTACCAGAGCCGGCTTGACCTCGTCAATGACTGTCGAGAAGTCTTCATGCATGTGGCCCGGAGGCAAAGTTGTCGTCATTTTGATCTGAAGCGCCGGTTTATAACATATAACAAAAAAAAATGCCACATGACAAGAAATCATAACCTCACTGCCCAAAGGAGACAACACGAATCCGGACAAACTAGACGAGGAACAAAGCTTAAATTAAAGATAAACTCGTAGAATAGGGGTCCGTCGATAGATGTCCTAATTAACATAGCCGGCTTGACCTAGATGGCAGCCGAGTAGTCACTGTTCATGCATGTGCCCCCAATGACTAGCCCAACTCAGTTGTCGCTGTTTAACCCTCGCAGTGATCCGAAGCACATGACACCTAATTTTGCGAGATGACAAGAAACCTTTTTTTAGATTTCTCACCACAACTACAGCCATGTACAACAAAACCTGCACTATATGTAGACGATAGCCAATCCAGGCGTGTCTGCTGGAGTCTGGTCACATGCATGGACGAACTGATCTTCCGTGTCTTGCAGGGATCGTCCAGGCACCAACGTAGTACAACACTTCTCTAGTACTATCGCTCATCTCCCTCTTCTATTAAGTCACCCGACTTGCGGGGCCGGGGAGTGTGCCTATGGTCGGTTCTCAATTGCCATCCCACATGTGTGTGCAAACGCAATATGACATGCGTTCCATTCGGAGAGCAGCGTGCCAGACCGATCGACCGTCTGGGGTGCGACGCGAACGCGACGGGTGTGCTGTATACTCCATGCATGTGTGCCGCCGTTTTCTAGACGCTTTGCTCCATGGCGCGGGCGCAATCCATGGATACAAAATTAGTATACTGTATACTATTTAAAATTCGAGGGCGGGGCTTTTCCTGCGCGGTAGGCGGCGGGGCAGTTCCGCCTAGTCGGTTTGACAGAGACACGAGAAGACGAGGGAGTAGGCTGCTGCAAACGTAGGGCTGTGTGATTTGACATCGAGTTACTACTGGACAGGTGGGGCCTCGTGATTTGACTTGCTATTATCATTTTAACTGCGGCACTATGACCGGCGTGAGTCTCCCGATTCCTGACCATCTCCATACAGGTGCCTCTCCCAATGCTCCACCATGTAGTAAAGGCTGGCTCTTGCATGAGAGCCCACTTCTCCACTTTTTCCTTGCCTCTCTTTCCTCCACACATGCAAAAATGCCATGTAAAGCGCACTATTGTACTTACTTTTACTTGCTCCTATAGGTGCTAAGCTTGCCACATAGGCATAAAGTCTGATGTGGCAAGTTAATCAAGAAGAGAGAGGCTAGTTTGGTGACCCAAGGAAGAAACGGTCCTAAGCGCGTGTACCTAGGTGAAAAGACAATTTTGAGTCTTTAGCTAACTAAGGGAATCTCCAACAGTCATAAGATATGTGTTGGTTAATTTGCCACCTAGGACATAGTGATGATATGTCATGTAATAAATGTGGAGAGAGAGCAAAGTTGAATGTAGATTAACCAACAACCTTTGCACAAGCTCCAAGGTGAAATAGAGAGCAATCACATTTATTTTCTCATCATCTATTGGATAGGTTACATACAACCTGTTGGAGTAGTTGCATGATAGCTTGTTGGTTGATCACATGGCCATTTTACCAACAAGACTAACATACAACCTGTTGGAGATGCCTAAATGAAGCAAACTTAGCAACACCATTTCATTGGAAGAGGTCACTCCTTGGCAAATGCAATAAATACTAGTACTCCATGTGTCCTAGTGTTGAAAACGTTCTTAGAGGATGGTTAATAGTATAGCCAGCTGCTGGCTATAAGCCAGTGCCATGTCATCTACAACCCATCTTATAGCCAACATGTATAATGATAGATTAAAAAAGTGTACTACTTTTTTATTATGTGACCACCTTTCATTCTCACAAAGTGCCTAGAAGCACGTGCTAGAGCTGGCTCTTCACGAAGAGCCCTCTTACCTTCTCTCTCCTCTCCTTTTTCGTCCAACTAAGCAGAAATATACTAGTTTATTTCTTATAGCCCGCTGACTCAGCTCTATTGTACTTGCTCTTATATTATGGGACGGAGGGTGCACTTTGGTGTGCTGCCATTGTAGAGAGTTTGTGGGTGTTTGTGGAGTTCGTCTTTGTAGGATACAAGGCATGGCCTCCGTTCCTAGGTCTAGGGGCTCTTGTTTCTGGCACAGATGATGTGCCATGAGTTGTTGGGTCTGGTTTTTGCCGGTTTCCCCTATTAACCGCGCGTTGTATGGCTTTCGGGTCCGGTTTCCCTAATAACTGGACCATTTTCCCTCGTCTATAATGCAAAGGCAGAGCACCTGCCGTTCACGTCAAAAATTATGGGACGGAGGGAGTACGAAGAAAGAGATAGAGAGGAGTAAAAAAATACACTTATAGCCAACCTTATAGCTAACCTTGTTGTAGTATGAGTGACTAAGTGATGACTATGTATGACATGCCAACTCAGATAGCCTAACGCAACGTGTTAAATCTCCAAGGGCGCGACCGCGCGAGCGACGCGACGGTCGTGGTAGGCGCGACCATGATACGGGCTGATGGCAGCCCTTGGATCTGAGATCAAACGGTCGCATGCTAAGTTGCTGAAAATTTGCAGAATAACCCTCCAAGATAGGATATTCACCCATAGGTCTAGAATCACGCCATGCAACCGTTCGATCTCAGATCCAAGGGCTCTCGGAAGCCCGTATCATGGGAGAATGGAAAGCCACTACCCTGCTGTTCACACGCTGGCAGTTCGCTCCTACTCGTCCCCGCACGTCCTTCAATACTACGGTGGTTCACTCCTAGTCGTCCCGTCCATTCACATTACGGAAGTTCCACTAATCCTAACCCTCCTCTCAAATCCATGGCGTCCCAAATCTCCACGATCGGTGGTGAGTACAAGGTTAGAACCATCACCGGTGATGAGTTCGACGTCATCTACACCCGTTCTTCCACGACGGTGAAAGATGCCTTTCTCGCTTCAGACGCATGTTCGAAGACTCAGATGATGAGTGGGTCGATGGACTAGATGTTGAGTACACCACAGTCTTGGGACGAGAGAAGGATCTAAAGGACGAAGAGAGGAAGAAGCCCGCAGTGATCCAGGTTTGTGTGCATGACTTATGCTTGGTCTACCACATATGCCATGCCGACGTTGAGTGCCAGGATTTTAAGAACTTCCTCGAGAGCAACCTAGTCAAATTCGTTACTGTATACTTTGGTAATGACAAAGAAGTCCTGTGTCGGATAGGCCTTATTGTAGGCAACACCTTCGACCTCCAGAAGAATCGGCTGGTGTCCTCTTGCCAGCCTTCAATGCTGACCCTGCAGGAGCCATGGTTCATCCTTCGTATGATAAAGTGGAGAAACCTCCATACACGTTTCATCGTCATGCATGGGAGCAGAATGTACTAGATATAGACCACATCCACTACGCTGCAATGGATGGCTACCTTTGCTTCAATATCTACAAGGGTTGGATGAAGAGCAAGAGCCAAGTGTGCGGTTCAAGCAAAGAAGTATCGGCCAAGAGGAAGAGGGACAAGGACGAAGTCGAGGACGTGGACGAGGACTCCGAGTAAGGTGGCAGTGTTGTTGCTCATGGTTGTTCTAATGCAGTGTCTACTGGAATAGTTGCAAAGTTTAATTTTAGGTGTGCTTAATTTAATTTGAGGGGTGTGTTGTGCTAAGCCCCCAGCAGAACTATGTTATGTTTCTTCTTGTTACTTTAACTCTTCAGTACGTACATACTAGTATTTCTTACATTTCATCTTTTAGTTGGTATAGTACTACCACTCGTTTCTTCACATTATATACGTACAATATATATGGCCAACATCATATAGCCAGCAGTTTAGTTGTCAAAGAATTTCAGGGTGCTTAGTTTTGTCAAAGAATTCCAGGGTGCTTAGTTTTATTTGAGGGGTGGGTTGTGCTGGACACCATTATTGTGACTAGCCTTTTTAATAGTACTATATGCATAATTTGGCGACGAGCGCTATCTATATGTACCACCTTTTTTTATTTCAAGTTTTGATCCATGGCGCAATCCATCGATACTACTGTTGTACAAAAGTATACATTTTTTAAAAGGCTAGAGGGTGGGGCAGTCTAGCTTGGTCGGTTTCACGAGAGGCGAGGGCCTTTGTGATTTGATGGATCATTACTGCTGGAAGGCGGGGCCTTGTGATTTGACTGCTCATATAAATGCGCCGACGACCTGATCGAGGAGGAGCAAAGAACCGTGCGGTATACTCAAGTTTTCCACTGGAGAAGTACTGCGATGGAGGAGCACGAAACACGACAGCCTAGTGCCATATGGCGATAAAAATGATCTAATTTGCTAGTCATCTCTTGTTAGCATTGTTCTATTCATTCCCTAAAACAACCATTGTTCTATTCATGCCTCGCAGAGAACGTGACATGTGCGGTGAAACACCCGAAGCAAAAGATGAAACACAGGAGCAAAAGAAGAAGGAAGATTATCACCCCAAATGATCTAATTCACCGCGGAGTCGTAACTGCTTCTTTATTGCCTCCACGACCTCCATTTCCTCGCGCATCTCCTCCGCCATCTTCTTCATTCTGTCCATGACGCGGGATTTCTCAACATGAGCCTTCATCACCTGTTCCACGACCGCATCATTATGTACCTTGATAGCAGCCGGGTGCTCGATGCGGAGCTTCGCCAACTCCTCCTTCTGTTCCATGACGAGGGCCTGCAGCATCTTCATCGAGGAACTACTATTCGCATGCAGCTTCTTCCAGCCGGCGTTCTTCTCCTTCAACAGGTCGATCTCATGCTAGAGCTTTACCTTGTCCTCCTGAAGTCGCAGGATTTCGCCGGTCGCCTTCTTCTCTGAGGCAATGCTCTTCTTGAGCAGCATCACCAAGCCGGCGGTCATCTCCCCCTGCCGATCGAGCTCAGCGAGCATGTCGTCGAGGCTCTCCTTCAGCAACTCCATCAAGCCTTGGATGCACTCCTTCTGCTTATTGAGGTGCTTCTTGAGCTGATCGGGCATGCCGTCGAGGGATAACGACTCCAGCTCCGCCGGCTCGGCATGTTCGCCTCCACGGCTAGGGCACTCCTGGGAGCCATCGCCTGCCCGTGAGAGATCTTTCGAGGTCTCTGCGTGGTGGCGAGCCCTCTTTTTTTCCCGCAGCCTTGGTTGTCGCTCCCTTGTTACGAGTAGTTCTCGACCTAGAGCTCTGCTCACCGGCCATGGCAACGACGGACAAAGAAGAAGCACTTATGAGGAGGAAAGGCAGAGTAATTTCCGGTTAGGTAGTTCCCCTTTTTATAACCTAAGTACTAGAACTAGTACTAATACCTGCATAGTGGGAACACGTTCGGGTTTGGTACGTACTCGTAGGTGTGAGCAGGCTTTCGAATGTGATGGGAACAAGGTAAAGATTAATTGATGGTTTTGGTTTCGAGGCCCGAAACGACTCCCGATGAGTTTAGCGGAATATAAATTTCAAGTACTACACTGCTCAAATGCGTAAATATTAGGTTACTGTCAAAAATTGGGACAAAATATGAAGGAGACGGATGGAAGTACTACTAGCAACCCATGATTTAACTACTCGCATGCGCGCAGTGGAGTAATAATGTCTTTCTTCCGCCCTCACGTCCACTCAATTTGCATGCGCTCTATTAATTGACCATCAATGAAGTGAAAGACTTTACACGCGTCAAATTATCACATGGGGTGGATCTTGGTACAAAATTGCGTCCGCCCGTGCACCCGCGTGTGCGTGCGAGGGAATGAGTGCGTGTGTGGCGTGGGTGCACATCTTCCCTTCGTGAATGTACTACCAGTATGGCTCAGGGAGGACGAGTACATTATTCTGGAACCAGCAGCACGTCATTGTGATCAACCCACGCAAGGAGGTCGCGACAACGCCTCCACATGTGCCACGTGGCTTCATGAACTGTAAGAGAGACACTATGTAGCTGCCATTTGTATTCTAATTTACATGTTTTGCACATACTCGAAGTACTAGTAAGGTACACGTGCATTGCACGCATCAGATTTTGCAACCAAATTATGAATAAATACCACACTATAGCATGTAAGCTCTAAGTTATATATGCCTGATGTAGCCCTTCGTTTAATTCTTATAGTTCATCTCATTCAGAATCAATTAGTTTTTATAAAAAAGCTAAGAATGCGGGAATAGGAAAAACATGGGATTATAGTGGAATGTCGTCTTGAATCCTACAGGATTGTACGAGTGTTTGATTGTGCATAGAAAAAACATAGAATTCTTTCAAAGAGGTTTCAGTGGATGGGATGTTTCATATGAAATCTAGTGCAAATGAATCATATGGAAAAATTCCTATGGTTTACAATCCTATGAATCAAACAACCAAGAAAGGAAAAATTCGTAATGATTAGAATCCTCCAAAATTCCTTTGAGAATCCTTTGAATCAAAGAAGCCCTTAATCTATTTTATGATTCATGGAATTGTGCGTTGTAAAGCATAAATTAAAAACAAATAATGGCAATTCAACTAGAAAAAAAGTTTGGGCAGTTATGATACGGAAGATTCTAGAACAAAAGAGAACCACTATTGTTTTGAGGTTTGTGCATATGCTTAAGTTCAACCATGGAGTCTGCTAGATTGTACATGTGGCAAAATCCGGTGGGGGGCTAGAAGATGGTGCGAGGGGCCGAGTGGAGGGAGACTATGAAGGAATGCACAAGTGCGAGATCAATATTTAGAGAGAGGGGGCGAACGCGTGCGTTGTTGCACGCAGTGTTGGAGCCATGAAAAATAAATGAGCTAGGGGGCCAAGCATTGCTAATCCTTTACGAGGAGGGTCAATTCATGAACTTAAACCATTTTACGAACTGAAACCATTTTACGAGCAATTGTCTAATGATCACATTCATATTAGCCTTGATATATAGTGATGTTAGGGGGGGGCAGGCCCCTTACTGCCCCCTGTCTTCGCCATTGTGAAAGCGTCTGAGAGATGAAGCGGAAAGCATGGATGATGAGAGGGGGCTTTGGATATATAATTAACGTGGGTGTATTAGCTATATGTTAATCCTATATAGGGAGGTATAGATTGATCGATGTGGACGTGGTAAAGAGGGTGAGACCTCACTGGATATATCGATTGATCGGTTTGTGTGGAAAACTATGAAATACCTAGCTATATAGACACATACATAGAGGAACATCGATCGTTGCGCATGCACACGTGAGAGATAAGGAATGCCCGATATGATGGAGAGGGGGATGTGTGTGGGTGTGTGCCTTCATGGGAGACTGACATGAAGAAAAAGATTGCATGTGTGTGATGGATAATGCCGACTGGTAGTGTGTGTGCATGCATGCACGAGAGAAAGTTAGTGGTACAATTATAAAGAGAAGACTACTGTGTGGGTGTAAAAGAATAGGTGAGGTCATAATCAATGTAAAGTTGAATTCAAATATTTTGAATAAGAGATCCTGATGTTTGAAACCCATGCATGCATGAATATAACAGAGATATGTGCGGTGTGGTTTGGAAACAAGCATGTTGTAATGTATACACATTGAACAAGGTCAGACTGGTTTGAATTTGAGATACCAATGGCAGACGTCATTTGGCCACGTCGCATCCGTGCATGGACACACTATTCTAATTGGAGATGATGGGCGGGTTTTGCATCACATATCTATATCTATACCTATATATATAATATTTTATATATTTTTATATTGTGTGCAGGTAACTTTAACTTTGAAAGATGGTCGTTGGACGAGGCGAATCCGATGGTCCAAAGATGGCAAATTTGAGCACTACTGGCCATTGGATATCATCTAGATTCCACCAGATTTCGCCACATGTATAATCTAAAAGACTCCATGGTTGAACTTAAGCATAATGCACAAACACCAAAACACAAGCACTTCTTATTTGTTCTAGAATCTTCCGTATCAGAATTGCCCAAATGTTTTTTTACATGATTTGCCATTATTTGTTTTTACTTTATGTCTTACAACGCACAATTCCATGAATCTTAAAATAGATTAGCTTTCTTATAAAAACTAGATGATTTTGAATGAAATGAACTATAAGAATTAAACGAACATCTACATCATACATATATGACTCAAAGCTTGCATGCTATAATGTGGTATTTATTCATAATTTGGTTGCCAAATCTCATGCGTGCAATGCACATGTACCTTACTCTAGTCTAAATGGTGTTTGTGTGTGTGTTGTGCGTGTTGAGGTGCAAATTGTCTTTTTTTTGGTACACGTCAAGCTTGTTCTTCTGAAATTTCAAGCCGCGCCTTGGTATGCCGAAAATTCAAGCTACCGTCTCTGTCTATCATGCTGCAAAACTCCCGCCTCTTCAACCCGCGCCTTGTTAGCCCGAAATATTTAAGATATATCTTTGTCTTGTTGTGCTCCAACAACTCCCTCCATCTCAACCCACGCCTTGCTATTCCGAAATTACAACGCGCATGAAAACTCCCACCTCCTGTGAAATCCCGACACCCGAAATGCCCATGGTACCCCTCAACCAAAAGAGCCGCCTCAAATTGGTGGGGTTACTTTCATAACTTACCCCACATTTCGGACAAGCGCGTCTCTAAGCCATGCTTCCCCACTGCCATCCCATCCGTCCACCCATTCATACACCGAGGCCGCGAAAACCCGCGATGAAACCCCACACCCTGCTCCGTCCGCCACCCAGCCAGAGCCTCTTCCCCGACGACATCATCCACAGCAACACCTCGATGTCCCTCATCCACCGTACCGGATGATGATCCGTCGTCGATCTCGTGGTCCCGCCGGTTCAGCCACCCCGTCTTCCACCTCCAAGGAGCTGCCCGATGTTCCCCTCGTCTTTCGCGCCACCAACATTCCCACACCACTGTCTTCACCTGCACCACCGTAAGAGCATCATCATCACCGTTTCCTTGGATGAAGCTGCAGCCTAATCGGCGCCACCAAAGAGGTTGTACACTAATCGCCACGTTTTCTTCTTGATTCGATCTCACAGTGCTGCCAGTGCTTGGTCCCGAGCCGACATGGCACGGCTCCATCCACGGCGGTGTCACCGGCCACTTCCTCCATGGCGTCGCTCCCTCGGCGGCGACATCCACATCAGTAGGAGCTGCTGCTGCTTTAGCTCTCGCTCGCGCTGCTGCTCTGCTCTTGCTCTCGGTCCCCTGCCTGGTCTGCTCTTGCTATTGCTCTTGCTCACGCTGCTGCTCTCGATCTTGCTCTTGCTTGTGATGCTGCTCCGATTTAGCTACACTTCAGTCGACTGAATCGACTTTTGGGTCAGCCGATTTTCAGGGGGTGTGGGTGGGTGCTCGCCGGGGTGAAGGAAGAACCAGCCGCAGCGGGGAGGGGGGCTCGCCGGTTCAGGGGGTGGGGCCTCGCCGGGGTGAAGGAAGAACCAGCCGCAGCGGGGAGGGGGGCTCGCCGAAGATGTACCCCACTATCTATCTTAGGGTTCAGGATGGGGGTTGTGGTCGCCGGCGGTGTCGGGGCGGTGGCGTGGGGATCGTCGGAGAAAAAGCTCGGCACGGGGGGGGGGGGGGCTAGAGGGATGGCCGGGGCGGCGGCGGACCAGCAGTGGGGAGTGTTTTTGGGGCATGCGGCGCGGCGCACCGCCGGCCGCGGGCAGCGGGGGCTGCTGTTTGGCCAGTGGTGGCTGGCGGCCCAGGGGGGTGGAGGTTGAAGATGAACCACAGGCCCTTGATTTCATATCCAATGGATGCAAAATTGACTGACCAGAGATGAAAAGGCCAGTCGACCGACGTGTAGCCTCACCTTGCTAGTGCATTCAGTTTCGACAGCAAAATTCAGTTTCGACAGCAAAATTCAGTTTCAATAGTTAATTCAGTTTCGACAATTAAGTTAAGTTTCGACAGTTAAGTTCAGTTTCAACAGTTAAGTTCAGAGATGAGCGGCTGATGTGTTTTACATCTAGCACTTTGTGGTTATGTATATTACGTCATGTATTGGAGATGCTATTAGAATTCCACTCAGGTTAACGTTGTTCGTTGTCTATCTTGTCCTGCTTCAGCCTCGGCGTCGTACAAGTCACCGGAGCTGCTCCAACGACGAAACCCTCCATCACAGCGGAGCAGTACCTCGGGCTCCATCTCCAGACGCCTAAGATCTTCTTCCCCTCCTCCGACAGCCAAGTCAGCCACAGCATCCTCAGCAGCCAACCCAATCACGCTGAGATCGACATGGCTTCGCCAAAGAGGTTGTACACTTGTTTCATCTCTTTTTTACTCTACATGTTATATATATTTTCCACTGAGCACTCATAGTAACAGGAAATACGATTATTTTATCCTACTATATGACAAGAAGTGAGGTACCAGGCAACTTAGCTATCCGTGATGGACTCTCTTGAACACCATCATTATTTATCTCTGTGCATTTGAGCTATGCATTTGTCGATGGGCCTGGGAGTTGAGCTAGTATGGCAGTGGCCTGGGTCCAAAATAATAGAAGTAGCACAAAAACATTTTTTTAGTGTAGGATTTTCCTTGCTCAAGCCTGCCTACTAGAATCGCCAGTGCTTGAAAGGAAAAGTGAATGAAAAACATAGGTATTGGAAAGTTTCCTATGGTACTACTTTTCATGAATATGGTGCAAAGGAATGGAGCAAAGAAAAACTGTAGGATTTGTTCCTTTAGTGACTCCTTGAAAGAAAAACCATAGGAATTCTAATTTCCACTTCTCCTCCTTATCATATTCCTATTCATCAAGCACAAGACTAAGAGATAGTAGCATAATAACATTATAACCGTACATTTTCTTGTGGTTTGACTTAATCTCACCATGCTTGTTTGCATCCTGTCATCTTCCAATTGTTGTTAATCAAACACCCAGATTGGCAGAAATCCTGTTTTTTTAAATTCTCTATTTTGCACGTGCATTCCTAACCTATTCCTGTCTATTTCCTATCCCTGCATTGTTAGAATCCTCAAATTCAAACAAGCCCTTACTCAATTACTTCTGTTATAGATATGTGTCAAAGAAAACCTTGTGTGGTTTGTCCTGCTCCTGCGGCGCTGTGTTCCACCCCAGCTCAGTTGCTCCAATGACGGAAGGGTTCACCATAGCAGGGATCCGCTCTCTAGACTATCTTTCGCCGCC
Source organism: Triticum aestivum (assembly GCF_018294505.1). Classification (NCBI taxonomy): domain Eukaryota; kingdom Viridiplantae; phylum Streptophyta; class Magnoliopsida; order Poales; family Poaceae; genus Triticum; species Triticum aestivum. The sequence goes on from NC_057804.1 coordinate 552,089,704, forward strand.
TCAGATCTTCTTCCCCGCCGCCGGCAGCCACGACAGCTACATTACCATCATCAACTGAGCAGATGACCTTGAGGACTACACGGGTCGGCAAGAGAGGTCCCACTCTTCCGTGTCTGCTTACATTATGCGTCGCTTAATATGATGACATGCTACATTATCGTCGTGTTCACCTATTAGACTCCGAGTCAGGTCCAAACTAATGCTGAAACTTGAGTTTTTAAATGGTTGTGGGGTACATGTTGGGGCAGCAATCAGTACTATCTGTCTACTATCTGGTTAATCTCCGGTGTCTACTATGAGTTTCATGTTGGGTGCAAACAAACATTAAAGGAGCCATTATCTGTATTTTTTAACTAAAGCTATTATCTGCCTACTATCATTTGTTTTGGGTCTATCCACAGTTTGCTACCATCACTCTGGATTTGTGCATGCACTCCTTACATAATCTCACTATGTTTTATTCCTATGCATGCTAGTTATTGTACACAATGGAACTGGTCATATAGAGCAAAAGAGATGAGCCTTGCGTGGCAATAAAATTTCATGCAGATGTCGTTCCATGGTGGGCGCAAAGGCAGCCCCCCTCCACCCATTTCAGATCGTAATCAAGAGGAAGATAACTATTCTGAGGGGGATTCAGAAGGAGAAGACCACTCCTATTTACCCCATGAGGTCTTCGCCCTAACTTGGCATGCTGATGTTGGTAATATCATGCGTATGGTGCCTTGCATTGCTTACTGTATACATTAAAGATGTCATCTACTTAGTTTAGACATGCTTTGTGTCAATGCCATCTGTTTAGTTTTTTATCGTATTTATGTGAATCATGCAATGCCATCTTGTCTTGCCAGGCATCATATATGTGAATTTTGCAATGCCACCCTTGTTAGCCAGTCATCTTATATGTGAATTATATCATGCCATCATTTTTTTATTACGTGTTAAATTTGTCAACAATTTTAGTACATTCAATTATCTTCCTGTGCATCAGCCATTCGGCACGGTCATGGAGAAATCTGGTGTGGAAACAAGGTCTTCAGAGCAGACAATGCTATCTGACGAAGCGCATGTCTTGCTGGTTACCGATAGCTCCTCAAAGGAGGATTCAGAGACAGATGACCAGTCATATTCCCCCCCCCCCCGAGGTGCATGCCCTAACTTGGCAGGGTTATGTTACTCATATCTTGCGTATGGTATCTTGCATTGCTATGTCATTTGCTTAGTTTAGACATTCTTTGTGTGAATGCCACCTGTTTAGTGTCTAATTACCATATATGTGAACTATGCAATGCCATCTTGTTGCAAGACATTATATATGTGAATTATGCAATGTTATCTTGTTGCAAGGCATTATGTATGTGAATTATGCAATGCCATGCTGTTTAGGCAAGCGTCATATATGTGAATTATATCATGCTGTTCTTTTTTTTGTATTTCTCATTGCTTTTGTCGACAATGTTTGTATATTCAACTGCTCTTCATGTGCATCAGCCATTTGAATTGGTGATGGAGAAATCTGGAGTGAAAACAAGGTCTTCAGAGCAGACAATGCTACCTGCTGAAGCAGATATCTTGCTGGTTACAGATAGCTCTTCAGAGGAGGATTCAGAGGCAGATGACCAGTCCTATTATCCCCCTAAGGTGTATGCTCAAACTTGGCAGGGTCATATTACTCATATAATGCATATGTTGTATTGCAATGCTTAGTTTTTACATCATATACACAATATTGAATGCCATCTCCTTAGTTGACACATCATATATGCAATTGCCCTCTGCTCACTTCCTTAGTATATAAATCATATATTTGTATTATGTCATGCCATGATGTTTACATAGACAACATGTATCTGAATTATGGCATGCCAACCCATTTTCTCAAGACATAATATAGTTATATCATCTCATCCTGTTTACATAGTCATCATATTTTAAATTATGTCATTCTATCTGTGAATTATATCATGCCATCATGTTTCCATCGACGGCATGTTTGTGATTTATGGCATGCCAACCACTTTAATAGACACATCGTATAGTTATATCATGTCATCCTATTTACATAGTCATCATATTTTGAAGTATGTCATTCTATCCTGTTTAGTTAGCCATCATACATGTGAAATTGTGTCATGCTATCCTGTTTAATTAGCCATCATATATGTGAAATTATGTCCTGCTATTCTGTTTGCTTAGACACCATAAATGTGAATTATTTCATGCCCTGTTTTCTTCCCTACTATCCATTGCACCTGTCTATCTTACAATGGCTGTACATTCAATTACTTTTCTTGTTTATCAGCCATTTCAATTGGAAGGAGTGATGGCAGTATCCGTGGGAGTAAAAACACGGTCTTCAGAAAAGATCGTGCTACCTGTCGATGCAGATAGAACCACAGTTGTACTTGCCCAAGAACCATCCCCACCACACATAACCCACACTCATGCAGATTGTACCCCTACCCAGTTGGACAGAGAACGAGCTACACCCCTTCTAACCCCTACCCAGTAGATAGACACCCAGTTCCCGTTGACACAGCACCATCTCCACCACACAGCACTCAAACACGAGCAGTTAGTAAGGCAACTGCAGTGCCCAAATGACAAGGACCACTACTCCGAACCCGAAGTCAACGCTTAAAGCAGAAGAAGAATTGTTCTCAGGTCAGGTTCCGTAGCTATGGTTCATACTACTTTGCTCTTGCATCACTGTATTTACTGATACCAACTAATTTCAAATTTGAAGGATGCAATTGACACTCCAAAGTCGCAACAGGTATGTTTTAAACCTGTTTCTTCAACGTGTTTGGCTGTTTGCTGTTGTAACTTGATCTACGTTGATTTCAGTTTCAATTGAATAAACAATTATGTTCTCATGCCATGCACATTACAAGTGTTGTTATTGTTGTGTAGTTTCCCACACTTATATTCTGTCTATGCTGCTTTGTCTTAAATAGATATGATTTGAACTGTATCTATCTTGATTTCGCAACATAAACTAGAATGATATGGACCATACTGTAACGCCCCGGATACAACTTTCCATATTCGTAATTCCGACTATTGCCTTTTTCGGAGATGCGATTTGATATTTCCTTCGTGGTTGGGTTTTTGTCGTTTGTTTTGCATTGTGTTCATGTCTTGCAATTCATATCATAGCATCATGCGCATTGCATCTGCATGTTTTCATAAACTTGCATCTGCTCGTAGTTGCCGCTTCTTCCGTGTCTCGGTTGACCTTCTCTCAGATCATCCGGACCGCTCTCTTCTCTTTCTTTTCTGAGATCATCAAATCCCTTGCCTTCCTTGTCCGTTCTGAGACCAACCGGGTTTTTCGAGTCCCTCTTGTCTGGCCACTTAATCTTTCTCCACAGTGCATAGACCCCTCTCGTGCGTGTCCAAAACTTGCCCGAACCCGAACCGGTCTGTCGTTACCGATGGATCCGGGTCATCCCCAAACATCTATAAAACATCTCCTTTTTATTAATTGGACTCCCTACCTATTTATTCTTGACTGCCCGATTACGATCGGATGGATCGCGTTAACCCTGCCTTAATCCCCTACCGATATAAATAGTCCAAACCTAGACCAATCCCTAAAATCTAGCCCACTTGTCCCATCCATCCTCCTGCGCGCCGCCACTCTCTACCAAATCCTCTTCCTCGGGATCTCCCATGTTCCAAATCAGCAGCACCACCTTCCCCTCCTCGATTTTGCCACCGAACCAACTAGCCACTCCTCTCGATCCACCAACCACAGCGCCTGCAGCCTCCTCCCCGCCTCCGTCCGGCAGCCTCCTCCGCACCGCTGGATCGAAGCCCAGTGCTCCCCTCCATCTCGCCCTCGCGAGCATGACCATCGGGGCGCCATCTCGCCGGTCCTCTCGCGCGCCCGATGGTCAAGCTCCTCTGCACGGGCGTCCCTTGCACCTCAAGCCGTCGTCGTCCTTCGTCCCCGGCCTCCTTCTCATCCAGGCCTTCGTCGCCTCGTCTCGCGCCAGACCGAGCAGATGAGCGTCGCCCCTGCTCCCTTCCTTTTCTCTTCTTCGCTGGAGCTCTCCATGAGCACCTCCTTCGTCCTGTTTCTTCGATCAGGGAACCATGGCGCTGCCACTTGGAGATCCATGACCGCGCCTCCCTCTCCCGTCTCAGGCCAGATCCATGGCCCAGGGACCAGATCCGCAGCCGTCCCGCCGGAGTTCCCCGCGCCTCTGCCGCCCCGCCATGTTCCTGGAGCCACAACGCCCGCTCGTCCTCTGCTTCGGGCGACAGGGACATGCGCCTCCTCCGCCTCGCTGCATTGACCGCGCACGCGTCGAACCGCTGTCCTGCGCGTGGGCCTTCCCCGCCGGCCGGCCCAGCAGCGCCCTTCGTCCGCTTCGAGGCCCAGCCGCGCCAGATCCAGCCCAGCTCCAGATTCGCAGGCCTCAAGGCCCAACGTGAGCCCCCAGCCCCTCCAGATTCGGCCCGTTATGTTTTTTCCTATTCTGTGAATTTCCTATTTTCCAAGGAATTGGCAGAATTGCAGAAAACCCCTCCATATTCATGCATTTAATATCTCTCAAACTGTGTATCGGATTCAAATGTTTTATATATGTAAAATGCTTAGGATTTCATCTAGTTTCATAATATGTCACTTTCATCCATGTTTAAAATGTTTAAAATGCTGTTTGTGTTAATTTGCATAAATGCCATGTTAAAATGATTTATTTCATAACTAATTAACCGGAGCTCCGAATTTAATAAACTTTATATGTAAATGGGGTGGAAAAATGCCTAGATTAACATGGTGCACTTTATTTTCCTGTTTAACTACAATAAAATTGTGTTTAGGGTAGAACAGTACCGAATCTAAAATATGCATATGAGGATTTTCCGGACTTGTTGTTTGTTGTTCCGGCCTCATTTAAACTTGTCTAGATAGGTAGTTTTTCATATACTTCACCCCTTGCCATGTTTAATAACATTTAATATTGTTGGGTACCAAACCGAGAGAGAACTAAATAATTGATGTGGTGTTTCGTCAATATGCAACTTGTTGCATATTGATCTCCACTTAACTTGTAGTATTGTTTGTTGCACTTTGCCATGCCATGCCTTATTAAACCGGGCATGCATCATACTTGTTTGTGCATCATGCCATGTTTATGCTTGTGCATTTACCATGTTGTTTATTTCTTTCCGGTGTTGCTTCTTAGTTTCGGTAATGTTGCGATTGTGAGGATTCGTTCAACTACTCCCATTCATCTTCTTCATGGACTCGTTCTTCTTCCTAGCGAGATTTCAGGCAAGATGACCGCTAGCCTGGATCTCACTACTATCATTGCTATGCTAGTTGCTTCGTTCTATCGCTATGCTGCGCTACCTATCACCTGTTTATCAAGCCTCCCCAAATTGCCATGAACCTCTAACCTTTGACACCATTCCTAGCAAACCGTTGCTTGGCTATGTTACCGCTTTGCTCAACCCTCTTATAGCGTTGTTAGTTGCAGGTGAAGTTGAAGATTGCTCCATGGTGGACAGGATTTTGGTTGGGATATCACAATATCTCTTATATTATTAATGCATCTATATATTTGGTAAAGGGTGGAAGGCTCGGCCTTATGCCTGGTGTTTTGTTCCACTCTTGCCGCCCTAGTTTCCGTCATACCGGTGTTATATTCCCGGATTTTGCGTTCCTTACGCGGTCGGGTGATTTATGGGACCCCCTCGACAGTTCGCTTTGAATAAAACTCCTCCAGCAAGGCCCAACCTTGGTTTTACCATTTGCCTCACCACCACCTATATTTCCCTTGGGAGTAATTAACCCAAGGGTCATCTTTATTCAGCCCCCCGGGGCCAGTGCTTGTCTAAGTGTTGGTTTTAACTAGAGCCACTTGCAGCGCCACCTCGGGGAAACTCGAGGTCTGGTTTTAGTTGTACGTAGTGTTCATCCGGTGTTGCCCTGAGAACGAGATATGTGCAGCTCCTCTCGGGATTGTCGGCGCATCGGGCGGTCTTGCTGGTCTTGTTTTACCATTGTCGAAATGTCTTGTAAACAAGGATTCCGAGTCTGATCAGGTCTTCCTGGGAGAAGGTATATCCTTCGTTGATCGCAAGAGCTTGTCATGGGCTAATTTGGGACATCCCTGTAGGGTATAATCTTTCGAAAGCCGTGCCTGCAGTTATAGGCAGATGGGAATTTGTTAATGTCCGGTTGTAGATAACTTGACACCAGATCCGAATTAAAACGCATCAACCGTGTGTGTAGCCGTGATGGTCTCTTTTCGGTGGAGTCCGGGAAGTGAACACGGTTTCTGGGTTATGTTTCACGTAAGTAGGAGTTCGGGATCACTTCTTGATCATTGCTAGTTTCACGACCCTTCTGCTTGCTCTCTTCTCGCTCTTATTTGCGTATGTTAGCCACCATATATGCTTAGTCGCTGCTGCAACCTCACCACTTTACCCCTTCCTTACCCATTTAAGCTTTGATAGTCTTGATACCCATGGTAATGGGATTGCTGAGTCCTCGTGGCTCACAGATTACTACAACAACAGTTGCAGGTACAGTTTGTGTGATGATCATGACGCGAGAGCGATGCTTGCTTGCGTTGAGTTCTTCTTCTGCTTCTTCGATCAGGGATAGGTTCCAGGTCGGCAGCCTGGGCTAGCAGGGTGGATGTCGTTTGAGTTTCTGTTTGTGTTTCATCCGTAGTCGGACGATGCTCTAATGTTTTGTGATGTTGTATTCATGTGGCATTGTATGCCTCTTGTATGTATCCCCATCTGTTATGTAATGTTGATGTAATGATATCCACCTTGCAAAAGCGTTTCAATATGCGGGTCTATCCTTGGTGGGACCTTCAAGTTCCTTTTGGATAGGGTCGCATATTGGGCGTGACAAGTTCGTAATCAGAGCCTCAACCGACCATAGGAGCCCCCTTGATTGTTGGCCGTTGTTGAGTCTAAAAAAAACTATTTTGAGTCTTAGGATTATATATATCAGAGAGTAGGATTCTTTTTACTCCTCAGCCCCCTTCGTCGCTCTGGTGAGGACTCCTGACGTAGATGTTTTGTCTTTCCTCTCCTCAAATTTCACTAAAAAAATTTAGGATCACGCGGGTATCTTGGAATCATTCCGATGGTTTTGTGACGAGAACATTGTTCTTGGTTCCTCCTGTCTATTATGTGGCATTGACCCGGGGAGTTGAGCTCCGAGGTGTTGTCGTCACAATTTTATCATTGCAGTTCTGGAATACCTGAGTTTTGCCGACATCGAAAATCTCTTTTATGCAGTCGTTGGTGAGATAACCTCGATGTCACCCAGTACTGGGGAGTTCGGGACTATTGCCATAACTCGTATAACGGATGCTTTTCAAAGGTTGAGGTACACGATTTCCGAAGGTTTCTTGGTTATGTGTTGACGGATGGATACAACTGGATGTAGGGATTGTTAGTTTTGGGTGAGATATATATTGCTTCCCCTGTATCCCCAACACCAGATTGCATAACCAGAAAGTTTCGGGAGTTTTATAGGTGGGAATTCAAGTAGCTCCTAGAATATCTTTCCGACAAATGCATGATATGGGATTGGGTAAATCTCTATCATATGTATTTGTTCCGGCTTATTCTGCAAGCCAAATCCTTTGTTTTGTTTTATTTGTGGTATTCGGGTTGCTTCAAAGTCAAATGTTGAATCCATACCATTCCTAAACGGTGTTCACATATTCTAGGTTAATGCTAATCCTTTTGATCATTGAGGTTTTCATGTTAATTCTTTTCCAACCGGTGCGCTTCTCTTCGAGATGATCTCATCATTTTCCCCATCCGCAAGATCAACTCTAAGTTTTCTCACCGGTGTTTGTTTCATCCATACCAAGTTGTCTTTGTTTTCCCCACCCTCCAACCCTTTTTCTTCAAGGACTCAGTTTTCTTAATCATGTATCCTTTTATTAATGGGAAGTCTCTTCATTCTTTTCCGTTAATGTTCTTATCTGGTGATTCTCAGGAAGATACTAATGGAGCTTTGAGTTCATCATTCTTCGTTATTTTTCTTCTCCGGTGGATCCAATTCAAGCTTTCGATATTCATCATATTCATTTCCTCGTTTCTAATGCTTTCTCATGCCGGTGCACCTCTTAATTGTTCACCTCTCTCTATTCTTATCCGGAGTGCTCAAGATATCTCAGAAGACTTGTGTTTCCATTCTTAATCCGTTCAAGCTATTTGGAGATTGTTATCTCATTCGAGTCATTTTTCAACCAGTGCAATCTCTCTTTAAAAATCATTTCCAACGGTGTTTTCTTTTTAGTGGGCCCTAACCCACAGGTCTTTTCCCAGGATCTTACCTGACTCTTCTAATTTTCCCGGAGCCATTCCCAAAGTCTTTTGAAGTTTGACGTAAGAATGAATTATCATCAGTCATATGTCTTTCTCCAAGACCTTTCAAATTCTTTTCATCGTTGGTTCAACCTTTCCAATTTTCATTCCGGAGTGCCTCAACAATTGTCATGGTGGTTCTCATCATCATTCTCAACATGTGAAGGCCGAAGAAGAGTTTCTCTTAAATCTTGCTCCATTCTCTTCAAGATTCATGGTTCTAGCTTTATGCCATCCTCTCATAATTGTTTTTGATTGTGACAATTCTTTTCTTACCATTCGGAGCATTTCATTAGTTGTTTCCATTTCTTTCCTTCGAAAGCCATCATGTCATAATTCTTCATTCGCAACGTGTAGCTATCATTCTCCATCTTACCGGTGAATCGTCCAAATATCCTCTAATAAGCTCATGGCCTCCTCGTTCTCTTGTATCTAAATCCCCTCAAGTCTATTCATTTGTTTTCCAATTTTTCCCGCTGAATTGTGCCTTTGCTAATCACATTTTCAATTCTTACGGTGGTTCGTTCCAGATTTCTCTTCCTTCGTTATCGTATCAATTCATTCGTTCTTTCGTTGTTTTCAATCCTATCGGTGGCTCATTGAAGACCTCCACAAGTTTGCGCCATATCTATCTTGATCCTTTTTACGAGAATAAGTAGCATGCCAAATCCGTTGTTTGTCATCAATTTAAATTGGTGAAGGATACGCATACCGTAATTCTTATTATTGTTTCATCCGAGTGATCTAGTTTCTTCTTTCCAGAGTTGTTCATCATGTCACATTTCTTGGTTCGAGATGCTTCATCTTTTCTTTTCCGGAGTTCCAAGTTTTCCGCTTTATCTCTTCGCAAAGCTCCATCTAAATCATTGCAAGGCTTCACCTTGTGTTTCCAACTTCTCTTTCTCTCTATCATCCTTTTATTACCGGAGTTCTCCATGGAGGCTCTACATGATGGTTCGTCAAGGATTCTTTTCATTCTTCAATTGTTCTTCAAGATTTCTCTTGAAGTTATGATCCGTCAAGCTATACTCTAAAATAAACATGGTGCTCAACACATGTTTTGTTTTGAGGAGTTCAAGCATTCTTCATCTTGCATTCCGAAGTGCAATTCTTTCTACCCTATCTTTTGAGATGGTGTTATATCATTCTTGACAATTTCTATTCATGTTTCGTGATTCACATGTTGTCAAGAATGGGGTATTTTAAATCCATCAATCTCTTCATTGGAATTATCTTGGGTTATATTTCACATAAAGCCTTCCCTAAGGAATGTTGCTATTGTGGTGCTTATCAATGATCCAAGTTTTTCTCCTATCCTCTCGGCGAAAGGAGTTGTCATCTCCATGTTGACCTCAATCCAATCTATTGTTTCCGTTAGTGGCCGGTTGTCACCTCATAGTCTTGAGATGTTTTCCATAAGCCCACTACAAGCTTATTTGTTTCGTTGTTGGTTTTCCAACGACTCCGTTATAACCTTCTCGGAAGGATGCTTTCCAAGCTCACTTGTGGCAGAAGTTGGCATTTTCTCCTCCATTCTGTTATTCCAATGATCTATCTTCTATTCTTTCTTCCGGAGGCATTGTGATGTTGCTCTTTTCACTCATCATCTCGATTGTGAGGATCGTGTTCTTTTCGTGCTCATCCATTTAACCGGAGTGTCGTGTTCTCATTCAAGTTCTTTCATCTTATCAAGTTTTGCCTATCGTTTCAATCGGAGTGCTGTCTGAAATCCTTCTTACCCATTATGCCATTCTTTCAATAGTTCCGGAGGCAGTGTGTTGTTGATTTCATCAAGTATCATCTCATCTTCTCAAGTTCATAATCTATTCCTCCCAATTCCAACCGGAGTGATGTCTTAATTGATATTTGTCATTCCTTGTACATCTCGTTTCAACCGGAGTGCTTGCATGTACTTTTTGTCCATTTTAACCCTTTTCTTATGTCTTTCAACCCCCAAGGTTCACATGGTGTTCCTTGTTTCTATTTTCTACCGCAGTGCTCTCAATTGTGTTCAACTCCGTTGTGTTTTTTTTCAACTTTTTAACCTCTCAAGGTTCGTGGTTTCACTCATTCGTCAAAGAAGCAACTTAGCGTTACCTCTTCTCTTCCTCTTTTTTTCCCTCTGGTGCCATCCTAGATCTCGGGACGAGATCCTCTCGTAGTGGTGGAGTGTTGTAACGCCCCGGATACAACTTTCCATATTCGTTACTCCGACTATTGCCTTTTTCGGAGATGCGATTTGATATTTCCTTCGTGGTTGGGTTTTTGTCATTTGTTTTTCATTGTGTTCATGTCTTGCAATTCATCTCATAGCATCATGCACATTGCATCTGCATGTTTTCATAAACTTGCATCCGCTCATAGTTGCCGCTTCTTCTGTGTCTCGGTTGACCTTCTCTGAGATCAACCGGACCGCTCTCTTCTCTCTCTTTTCTGAGATCATCAAATCCCTTGCCTTCGTTGTCCGTTCCGAGACCAACCAGGTTTTTCGAGTCCCTCTTGTCTGGCCACTTAATCTTTCTCCACAGTGCATAGACCCCTCTCGTGCGTGTCCGAAACTTGCCTGAACCCGAACCGGTCTGTCGTTACCGATGGATCCGGGTCATCCCCAAACATCTATAAAACATCTCCGATTTATTAATTGGACTCCCTACCTATTTATGCTTGATTGCCCGACTACAATCGGACGGATCGCGTTAACCCTGCCTTAATCCCCTACCGATATAAATAGTCCAACCTCCTAGACCAATCCCTAAAATCTAGCTCACTTCTCCCATCCATCCTCCTGCCCGCCGCCACTCTCTACCAAATCCTCTTCCTCGGGATCTCCCCCGTTCCAAATCAGCAGCACCACCTTCCCCTCCTCGATTTTGCCACCGAACCAACCAGCCACTCCTCTCGATCCACCAACCACAGCGCCTGTAGCCTCCTCCCCGCCTCCGTCCGGCAGCCTCCTCCGCACCGCTGGATCGAAGCCCCGTGCTCCCCTCCATCTCGCCCTCGCGAGCACGACCACCGGGGAGCCATCTCGCCGGTCCTCTCGCGCGCCCGATGCTCAAGCTCCTCTGCCCGGGCGTCCCTCGCACCTCAAGCCGTCGTCGTCCTTCGTCCGCGGCCTCCTTCTCGTCCAGGCCTTCGTCGCCTCGTCTCGTGCCACACCGAGTAGATGAGCGTCGCCCCTGCTCCCTTCCTTTTCTCTTCTTCGCTAGAGCTCTCCCTGACCACCTCCCTCGTCCTGTTTCTTCGATCAGGGAACCATGGCGCCGCCACTTGGAGATCCATGACCGCGCCTCCCTCTCCCGTCTCCGGCCAGATCCATGGCCCAGGGACCAGATCCGCAGCCGTCCCGCCGGAGTTCCCCGCGCCTCTGCCGCCCCTCCATGTTCCTGGAGCCACGGCGCCCGCTCGTCCTCTGCTTCGGGCGACAGGGACATGCACCTCCTACGCCTCACTGTGTTGACCGCGCACGCATCAAACCGCTGCCCTGTGCGTGGGCCTTCCCCGCCGGCCGGCCCAGGAGCGCCCTTCGTCCGCTTCGAGGCCCAGCCACGCCAGATCCAGCCCAGCTCCAGATTCGCAGGCCTCAAGGCCCAACGTGAGCCCCCAGCCCCTCCAGATTCAGCCCGTTATGTTTTTTTCTGTTCTGTGAATTTCCTATTTTCCAAGGAATTGGCAGAATTGCAGAAAACCCCTCCATATTCATGCATTTAATATCTCTCAAACTGTGCATCGGATTCAAATGTTTTATATATGTAAAATGCTTAGAATTTCATCTAGTTTCATAATATGTCACTTTCATCCTTGTTTAAAATGTTTAAAATGATGTTTGTGTTAATTTCCATAAATGCCATGTTAAAATGATTTATTTCGTAACTAATTAACCGGAGCTCCGAATTTAATAAACTTTATATGTAAATGGGGTGGAAAAATGCCTAGATTAACATGGTGCACTTTATTTTCCTGTTTAACTACAATAAAATTGTGTTTAGGGTAGAACAGTACCGAATCTAAAATATGCATATGAGGATTTTCCGGACTTGTTGTTTGTTGTTCCGGCCTCATTTAAACTTGTCTAGATAGGTAGTTTTTCATATGCTTCACCCCTTGCCATGCTTAATAACATTTAATATTGTTGGGTACAAAACCGAGAGAGAACTAAATAATTGATGTGGTGTTTCGTCAATATGCAACTCGTTGCATATTGATCTCCACTTAACTTGTAGTATTGTTTGTTGCACTTTGCCATGCCATGCCTTATTAAACCGGGCATGCATCATACTTGTTTGTGCATCATGCCATGTTTATGCTTGTGCATTTACCATGTTGTTTATTTCATTCCGGTGTTGCTTCTTAGTTTCGGTAATGTTGCGATTGTGAGGATTCGTTCAACTACTCCCGTTCATCTTCTTCATGGACTCGTTCTTCTTCCTAGCGAGATTTCAGGCAAGATGACCGCTACCCTGGATCTCACTACTATCATTGCTATGCTAGTTGCTTCGTTCTATCGCTATGTTGCGCTACCTATCACCTGTTTATCAAGCCTCCCCAAATTGCCATGAACCTCTAACCTTTGACACCATTCCTAGCAAACCGTTGCTTGGCTATGTTACCGCTTTGCTCAGCCCTCTTATAGCGTTGTTAGTTGCAGGTTAAGTTGAAGATTGCTCCATGGTGGACAAGATTTTGGTTGGGATATCACAATATCTCTTATATTATTAATGCATCTATATATTTGGTAAAGGGTGGAAGGCTCGGCCTTATGCCTGGTGTTTTGTTCCACTCTTGCCGCCCTAGTTTCCGTCATACCGGTGTTATGTTCCCAGATTTTGCGTTCCTTGCGCGGTCGGGTGATTTATGGGACCCCCTCGACAGTTTGCTTTGAATAGAAGTCCTCCAACAAGGCCCAACCTTGGTTTTACCATTTGCCTCACCACCACCTATATTTCCCTTGGGAGTAATTAACCCAAGGGTCATCTTTATTCAGCCGCCCCCGGGCCAGTGCTTGTCTAAGTGTTGGTCCGAACCAGAGCCACTTGTAGTGCCACCTCGGGGAAACTCGAGCTCTGGTTTTAGTTGTACGTAGTGTTCATCCGGTGTTGCCCTGAGGACGAGATATGTGCATCTCCTATCAGGATTGTTGGCGCATCGGGCGGTCTTGGTGGTCTTGTTTTACCATTGTCGAAATGTCTTGTAAACCGGGATTCCGAGTCTGATCGGGTCTTCCTGGGAGAAGGTATATCCTTCGTTGATCACGAGAGCTTGTCATGGGCTAAGTTGGGACACCCCTGTAGGGTATAATCTTTCGAAAGTCGTGCCTGCGGTTATAGGCAGATGGGAATTTGTTAATGTCCGGTTGTAGATAACTTGACACCAGATCCGAATTAAAATGCATCAACCGTGTGTGTAGCCGTGATGGTCTCTTTTCGGTGGAGTTTGGGAAGTGAACACGGTTTCTGGGTTATGTTTGACGTAAGTAGGAGTTCAAGATCACTTCTTGATCATTGCTAGTTTCACAACCGTTCCGCTTTCTCTCTTCTCGCTCTTATTTGCGTATGTTAGCCACCATATATGCTTAGTCGCTGCTGCAACCTCACCACTTTACCCCTTCCTTACCCATTTAAGCTTTGATAGTCTTAATACCCATGGTAATGGGATTGCTAAGTCCTCGTGGCTCACAGATTACTACAACAACAGTTGCAGGTACAGTTTGTGCAATGATCATGACGCGAGAGCGATGCTTGCTTGCGTTGAGCTCTTCTTCTGCTTCTTCGATCAGGGATAGGTTCCAGGTCGGCAGCCTGGGCTAGCAGGGTGGATGTCGTTTGAGTCTCTGTTTGTGTTTCATCCGTAGTCGGATGATGCTCTAATGTTTTGTGATGTTGTATTCGTGTGGCATTGTATGCCTCTTGTATGTATCCCCATCTATTATGTAATGTTGATGTAATGATATCCACCTTGCAAAAGAGGTTCAATATGCGGGTCTATCCTTGGTGGGACCTTCGATTTCCTTTTGGATAGGGTCGCATATTGGGCGTGATACATACAGTGACCATACTACATAGATATATGTTTGTTTCATGTTGTTATCCTGTCCACCTTACTACTGAACTGGTTTACCAAAATGAGTTTCATATAGTACATTGTAAACCTGAGATGTGTTTGTTTGTTTCTCTTTTAGAACGCGGATAAAATATTGGAGAAGAGTACCCTATTATGCAATGGTAAAGGAAGTAATGCAGATAAGGTTCAAGATAGTGAGACTTCCTTGTTGGTCTCCAAGAAAGCTGATAAAAACTATATTGAAGACACTAAGACAACCCCAAAGTCCTGTCTTGATGTAGTGTTCGAGTTACTGGCTACCACTGCTGGCACCAGCTCTTCGAACTCTTTGCCTGAATCAGTTCGGCTTCTTGAGTCTCAACTTCAAGTTGAAAGGCATCGATCAGATGTTATGCGACAGGAAGCCGAAGGACTAAGGAAGTCCCTGTAGAATTCAGATGCATACTTTCTGGTGCAACAACAAGCGCTGGAGGACTTAAGCGCCAAACAAGAGAAAGTTAATAAGCTTGCTAAGCATCTTGCCATCATTATGGGTACCCAGGATATTGTTTCTTGAGCTCTTCTGAAGTGGTTTCAGTTCTGGACTTGTTTTGCTGTGGCGTTTATATGCTGCTGTGTTCCCTATATTTGCACTGGTGGCGAACTTTGATGCCCAATGGATGTAATATGTGTAATAGCCGTGATAGCCTAGTGTAAGTTGCTTGCTTATTTATTTCCTTGTTGTCTTGTTTATTTGTTTGCAGTTCTTTTTCTGCGGTTTGCTAGTGGCTGCAATAACATATTTTTTAAAACTATGCCATAATATCCATGGGCTAATATTTACTGTAGTGACACTGCACCTCCTACGGGCCGTAGAAATAGTGGGCCTTCTACGGGCCGTATAAGTGGTGGGCCTTCTACGGGACGTAGAAGCAATGGGCCTTCTACGGGCCGTAGAAACATTGGGCATTCTACGGGCCGTAGAAACAATGGGCCTTCTATGGGCCGTATCATCAATGGGCCTTATACGGGCCATATGATCGACTGGCCAAACATGGGCCAAATAGACCGCATTTAGGCCGTAAACGGGCTAGAGTTGGAATCGTCCGTTCATGGGCCGACCATAATGGGCCATCGTTAATAGGCCGTATTTGATGACGCTATGAAAACGGCCCAACGTATTAACGGACCACAAACGGGCCGACTGTAACCACGGGTTGAATTTGGCCCACAAGCCGAAAACGACAGTAATGAGTCGTAAGTAAGCGAATGCTAGAAATGAGCCGAAGAATAAATGGGCTCTGATAAGGCCGAAAGATAACATGGGCTGGAAATGGCCCAACGGAATAACGGGCCGTTAATGGGTATAAAGTGATACACTATTCTTTACGAGCTAGTTTCACCACGGGTCGTTAATGGGTGTAAAGTGGTACACTGTTCATTACGGGCCAGTTTCACCACAGGCCGTTAATAGTCCAAGAGTTACGTAGGGCCTCATATGGGTTGAAAGACGTCATGGGCCATACATGGGCCAGAAGTGAAAACGGCATGGAATCATATTGGGTGGCCCAGATGATGCTACTGGGCCTAATTCGGATAGGGCGTAACGGGCCTTGGGTTAGCGGGCTGTAAATGGGCTATATGCGAACAGGCCGTTAACAAGCTTTGCATGGGCCGGCCCGCCATCTTTTGACCAAGTCAAACGGGCCGGCCTTTTCACAGGAATGGGCCTCTATTGGGCCTTGCCACGTATCGACGTATCATAGGCGCCTTCTGTCCAATGAGTGGATGACATCTGTCCCAACGATGAGCTGACACGTGTTTCCTCCAACCAATGATGATTTTACACGTGGAAAATCCCCATTGGTTGGGGCTGTTAACGGGTTATCGGATCCAAAACCCGACCCGATAGCTTAATGGCGTTCCGTTATGGTGGATGCCATGTGTCGGTCACCCTTGACGAAAGCACTTCTCTGACACGCGATTTATCATCATGGAAGTGGACACTTCCGTGATGATAATTTTGGTAATGTCATGGAACACTTCTACGACAACACAGGTATGACTATCTTGATTCTGTCATAAATTTGTCATGGATGTACATGCATGACAGAAAACGCGACCTATTGTGACATCACGTATCATCATGGAAGTGTATTTTTTTGTAGTGATATTGATTTGAATTTGGGCACACGTGTAATGTTATATAGTTGATCAATATTGGTGATCCATAGATTCTTTAATTACAAACAATGCATGGTTTATATGCAATTAATGTCTAAACGAGATTACACTATATGTTGCGTGTGTGAAACACATTATACATGTTTGAGAAGTAAAAAAAGCATGAAACACACATTAATTGGAGACAGTTAGCGAGGAATGCATACATTGGATTTCAACATAAAGTGGTTTCAAATATTTGAAAATCCAAATTGATGGATACAACCTTATGAATCTGAGATCATGCCATTTGTAAACCATATTTATCTATAAATGGTGTTGTGCTTTTGAAAGTATATATAAAAATGATGTATATAGAATTTAATTCTAAGTGAAAATGGATCCCGCACGGAAAAAAATAGAATACAAACGGGATTTGAATTGAGTTGGCACGGTAAACGTGCACTCTGCAAAATTTGAACGAAGCGGGGAAAGTCGCAGTAACCGCCTGAAACCAAAATCTGTGAGATGGAAATTACTACTGCCTATCCCTGCCACGCAAAGACTATCTGTTGGATTTCTATAGGTTTCGATAGGGGTAGGTTTGTAATTTCACCCAAACGTGACGTAACCGCCTCTCACCCGGATTCATACACGGTGGGCGCCAAAACATAGTGTGTCCTCGGCCGAAATCGACTCCCTCCCCAATTCATATTCATACATGATGGGCGCCAAAAACAAAGTCTCGTCGGCAAATATTCAGTGTATGCGAGATTACCGTCCTATCCCCAACCGACTAATATTGCTGTGATGTAGGAAATTTGAAACAGGGGCTAAGTTTGTAAATTTCCTCGCATTTGAGACAAGCGTGCCCTGAATACATGGTTCCCCCTTCCTCTCTACCTCCCTTTTCCCCATTCGTACTCTGTGGGCGCAAAAACACCCTCTCCAGCCCAGCCTCCTTCGTCCATCGACGTCCGCCACCCCATCCACCGCCGTCCTCCTCCACCATGCCGATGCTGATACCCCGACATCGTCGTCCATTACATGAGATTGACCTCTCTCATCCACGGCTTCAGACCGGAATCCTTGCATCCCGTCCTCTCGCATCATCCCCGCCGTCGTCCACCTTGTCGGCACTGCTCCTACGACCGTCTCGTCCATCGCGCCCTGCCGCCACTGTCTACCCTATTAGATCTGCTTCCACGCTGCCGACAGCCATCACTACCGCAGCATCGTCAAATTCTCAGCAGATGCATAAACGGCGCCGCACCAGAGGCGGTACTCTTTTGTATCTGCTCAACATATTTATCGCAGCAAGAAAATAGATCGCCACTGCTTTACTCTAATTTCTTGTCTTGGTTGCGAAGTTGCCTTTGTCCGGTTTGCACCTTCAGATCCTCCATGGCACGCTCAACACTATACTCCCAATGCTTATGGTTTTCCCCTTTTATATTCCACACTAGTTAAATCACAGTAGACTAAATTTCAAAATTGGGTCAGTTGACTTTTCAGAACTCGCCGGAGTTCGCCGGTGCGAACGAAGGCGCTCGGGTGGTTGTGGGGCCTTGCCAAACGAAGAAAACTCGACGCGGATGGGGGTGGGTGTCGGTGTCAAAACCGGCGGATCTCGGGTAGGGGGTCCTGAACTGTGCGTCTAAGGCTAATGATAACAGGAGGCTGGGGACACGATGTTTAACTAGGTTCGGGCCCTCTCGATGGAGGTAATACCCTACTTCCTGCTTGATTGATCTTGATGATATGAGTATTAAAAGAGTTGATCTACCACGTGATCATAGAGGCTAACCCTAGAAGCTAGCCTATGATTATGATTGTTGTTGTCCTACGGACTAAACGCTTCGCTTTATATAGACAACGGAGGGGGCTAGGGTTACACAGAGTCGGTTACAGAGAAGGAGATCTACAAATCCGAATTGCCAAGCTTGCCTTCCACGCCAAGGAGAGCCCCATCCGGACACGGGACAAAATCTTCAATCTTGTATCTTCATAGTCCAATAGTCCGGCCAAAGTATATAGTCCGGCTGTCCGAGTACCCCCTAATCTAGGACTCCCTCAGTAGCCCCTGAACCATGCTTCAATGACGATGAGTCTGGCGCGCAGATTGTCTTCGGCATTGCAAGGCGGGTTCCATCTCCGAATACTCCAAGGTAAATTTCGAACACATGAATCATGTCCGGCTCTGCAAAACAAATTCCACATACAACCGTAGAGAGCATATTTTTTCATGAATCTAATATGCTGACAATTCTTATGACATCATGCCACGGCCCGGTCATCATTCGAACCTTTTTTCCCAGCCTGGTACTGCATGTATTGCAAGGCGGTTTTATTGGCACGTCTTGTCGAAGCAGAGATCGTGTCCCCTTATCACAGGATTCTCTTCAATACGGCTACGGGTAACCCAACCGCGCCATCAATCGTGGCGCTTGGGGAACAAGCAAGTTTTACCAGGCAAGTGGGGAGGCGCACAGTTTCTACCGCCTCTATAAAGAGATAAGGACTCTTCTTTTTTACCTGCACCCTCTTCCTCCTTTGCTCATCCATTCTTGCACTCTCGTGCTCCAACGCCCAAGTTCTCACCTTTCTCCATAAAGCCATTCCAGACATGTCCGGAGCGGGACGGAAGTGGATGGCCTCATCCTTTATGGAGAAGGACATCACGAAGCTTCGGGAGGCCAGATACTTAGCCGCAGACATCGCGCACCGGCTGCCGGACAAAGGGCAGATTATCCCTTCTCCGGAACCCCAAGAGAGGGTTGTATTTCTCCCCAACTTCGTCTGTGGACTGGGATTTCCTCTCCACCCATTTGTCCGTGGGCTCATGTTTTACTATAGGCTAGATTTTCATGATCTGGCCCCAAATTTTATCCTCAACATCTCGGTGTTTATCTTTGTGTGCGAGGACTTCCTCCGTATCAAACCCCACTTTGGCCTATGGTTGAAGATCTTCAATGTGAAGCCAAAGATAGTGGACGGCCAGCAAGCGGAGTGCAGAGGCGCCATGGTGGGAAAGATGCTCAACGTTTCCTGGCTCGAAGGCTCCTACATGGAGACCATGAAGGGGTTGCAGTCGGGGTGGTTCTACATCACCGAGCTATGCGACGCCAACTGGGCGGCGACCCCCGATTTCTGATCCGGCATCCCCATGCGGCTCACCTCCTGGAAAAAGAAATGCTTAGCCTAGGGCGCACCCGCGGAGCTGACCGAACTCATGAACTGTGTCAAAAATATGGTAAGAAAAAAGATCAAGCTTGTCAATGTGGTCCAGGTCATGCTTTTCTGCCGGATCCTCCTGTGTCAAAGACGGGCGTACAATATGTGAGAGTTCGATTCGGCCAAACACTAGACGCTGCAAGAGCTCTTTGACACGACGCACGAAGACATCTGGAAGGTGATGTTCAAGGCCGCCGAAGTACCTCCTCCCCTTGCCGAGGATCGGGGCTCAGCGTAAAGCGCTCTACCAATCCGGTAAGCTCTCTTTATATATTTCACAAGATATGCCTTTCCCAGTATGCTCGGGGGAAGAATTTAAGCCACCATGCTGATTTAACAGGACTATCTGGCGACAGCGGAGCGGATCGACTGTCCGGCTCCGCTACCTGAGGATCCAGAAAGCGCTCTCTTGACGGAGATGCTGGTTCCGGCGCCTTACGAGGTGCCGGGGAAGAAGGCCAAGAAGAAGGCCATGGGGACTAGGAAAGGTCTCCGGTGCAAGGCTGCATCCGACACATCATCCGAAGACGCGGAGGCACACTCCTACAACAGAGACGAGGAGGAGGAAGAGGAAATGCCTCCCCCAACCAGGAAGGAGAAGAAAAGGAAGGCCGCCACATCTTGGGAGGCCGAAGGGTCCAAGAAGAAGGCCATGGGGACCAGGAAAGGTCTCCGGCGCAGGGCCGTATTAGACTCATCATCCGAGGACGCCGAGGTGGATTCCTCCCATGAAGACGGGGAGGAAGAAGAAGAAACCCCCCCTCCCCGCATCGGGGAGGAGAAGAAGAAAAAAGCCGCCCCACAGGGGGGAGGCTAGGACGCCCAAGAAGGGAACAACATCCCTGCCGGACTACTCCACCATGGCCGCCTATGGCGACGAGGAGTGGTTGCCCAGGGACAAGCCCCTGGCGAAATCGTAAGTATCCGTACTCCATAGTATGTTTAACGCGTCTCAGCTTCATTGTTTGTTATAACGCCGAGCACACATATGCAGTCCGGCCAAGTCCCACCTTGAGGTATCCTCTTCGAATGGGTCCTTGAGTGAATCGGAGATGAATAGCTATTCTCTCCCCATGGCCACCTCCCCTCAGCCCGCGGACGACACCGAGGTGTTGTCCTAGAGGATACCGGAACAGGGGGCGACGGTTCTGGAGACGCCCCAAGGTGAAATCCCAGACGCCCGACACATGGGGGGAAAGGCCCCCATGGATTCTACTGACGGGGACTACAACAAGTCTGGCCCCCAGCCGGATACTGCGCCGGAACCTTCAATGGTTCCGGATTCAAGTAGGCAACCCCTCGCTAAAGAGGGCGAGCCGCCTGTGCCGAAAACCTCTGTCCAGCCAGAGGCATCGGACAATTTGCTGGAACTGCTTCATGGCGCTTCCATCAACGAAGAGCACCGTACTCTTATGAGTACGGTGATTGATAAAGTTCGGTCCACCAAAAGCGAATTGACCGAAGCCTGCGCCAGCCTCCTAACAGGCTTTGAGGTAAGTAACAAAAGTGTAAGAAAATATCACCTTATAGACAGTAGCCCCCGATACTCTGTTTGGTGTTCGGAAAGAAAAGCCAAACAAAGGGTCAAGTTTTATACATAGGAGTCTAACAAAAAATGTCTATGTGAATAAGCAGGCATCGCTGCTGGCTGCTGCCGCCCGTACTGTGGAGGTCGCCGGACTGAAGCGGGACCTAGGGCAGGCCGAAGAAGATCTCGGCCTCGTGAAGAGGCAGCTCGAGGAGAACAAAGGTAAGTGATACCCCGTCCGTGTGTCATATAAAGGAAAAAAATCATTGATGCTAACAAAATGATCATGAATTTTAATAGGGGCCACGACCGAAGTGGCGGCCCTTAAGAAAGTGTTGGACGAGGCTGAAGACAAGGCGGCCAAGGAGCGCACCGAGCGTCAGAAACTGGAGGCTCGGGTTAACGAGGTCCAGCAAGAGCTCCAGGGATTCGGCAAAAAATTCGAGTCCTTGGAGCGTGACTTCAAGACGCAAGAGTCTGAGCTTGCGAAGGCCCTCCAGAGCGCGCGAGACGCCAAGGCCGAAGCCCAACAGGCCCTCCAGGAGATTCAGGAGGCCAAGAAGATAGCGGTGGGTAAAGCATTCATTATGCAAAGCAAGCATGTGACGAAGACTTTCCTTTTGCTTACCCGAATTCAGAGCTCTCCAGGAGCATTTGCAGATCTGCCATGCAGCATATCGGATGCCACGGAGTTCTACCGTGCCGGAGAAGGGAGCTCGACGGAGAAGTTGTTCTAGTCTCAATATCCTGGGACCAAACATCTGATGCCCTTGAGTGACCAGCTGAAGCAATTGGTCAAACTACACAAGGCGGCCGAACTGGCCATGAAGGACTTCATAGTCCGGCTGTGGCCAGGCGAGCCCCTGCCCAATAGCTAATTCGGCCTCATAAAACGGATGGTAAATGCCTGTCCACGGCTTGAAGTTGTTAAGCGGTCTGTTTGCATTGAGGGTGCCCGTCGGGCCTTCGCCCGTGCGGAAGTGCACTGGGCGAAGATGGATGCTGAGAAGCTGGTGACGGAGGGATCGCCGGAGGGCAAGGCGCATCGCCACCCCGAGAAGTACTATGACGGTGTTATGAAAGGTGCCCGCCTTGTGGCGGAGGAATGTGCCAAGGATGTGATATTTGAATGAATGTACACATGTCATCCTGTAATATGAAAATGAGTTCGTGTGCGCTATATAACGCTTGTGGATTTAAAATATTACCTTCTGTGCAGCCGTTTATAAAAATTTAAAAGTTGGCCAGTCGTCGGCTTCTGGCCCCATGTAACTAGTACTGGGGTGTTCGGGATAAACCTAAACACTCTTTATCCAAGTTTTTGGTCCTTTAAGGAGGTGTTTAGCACAGCAAACAAGGAAATCATACTATGCGGCTTTATCACTCTCACTTAGCCGTAGAAGTCTACAATTTTAAATTTCGGTGAAGCCCCTAGTATTCAGAAGGCCGAACTTGGAGCGCTATACACGTCTAAATTGGACAAGGCCGATTCCTCGCCCGAAGCTGAAAAATCTTTAAGGATTTGAGACCTCTCGAACAGGGACCAGCTCTCTCCGCATCATGACAGTCACTTTTCGGCTTTCTCTACTAAGGTGCTCATCCGGAAGAACCAGGACACAATCGCAGTAGTTCTCCCTGTGCTACCTTAGCCGATATAGCGGAACGTAAGGCACCAAAACAAGGGAGCCGGTCAAACCCAACTATTGACCCAAGACATGATTCGGAGCTAATGCATATAATGCTATAAGTTCGGGGTGCCGCACTGTCGAAAGTGTTTGGACTTTTCTTGCCGTGTTATGGGGTACAATGAAGCCCCTGGCGAACTGAACGTACCAAATTGTACGGGTGCAATTTGTATTAAATAAGCAATCAAGGGAAAATACAAAGAAAATATAATAACAAGCTGATGTTGTATATTGTTTCCCATTGTTATTTAAATAATACGTCAAAGTGTATGTATACAAGTAATGCGATAAGCAAAAATAGGACTATTTGACATGTCCTGTCCAAGGGCAGGCTGCGTGTGGGTATGTAAAACAGGTATAACGATCGTTAACAGAGACCACCTGGGTATTCCCTTGTACGCAAAGCCTCTTGCCTCCTTGGTTTTTCCTTCCCGTGATGACTCCGATGATCAGGCTATCTGAAAGGGCTTCCGAAAAGTAGGTTCCTGAAAATAAAGAAGATGATGAAGGTATGCGGGTCTCGTGGTGGTTGAGCCGCACTGTGGACCGCATCGTAGTCATGCCTCCGCCTATGCCCCTGGTATTTTGAGTGCATAATTGTGTACGCGCGGCACAAATTTCGCCGCTTGACTGGGACTAGGATGGAGGCCGAATTGCTAGTCGAGCTCTGGGCGTGCCGGACGATCCTATTGTAGAGTACTCCAGACTCGCTTGACGGTGTACGGGGGTTTTATCGCCGAGTTGGCGGTCTGCCTAAGAAGGCTGCTTTCTACTTCTGCCGCGAGAGCCGCAGTGTGCTCCTCCGTATGGAGAGAGCGGTCTGTGTTTCCATTGACTGTTATAACCCCGCGAGGTCCTGGCATCTTGAGCTTGAGGTATGCGTAGTGTGGTACCGCATTGAATCGAGCAAATGTGGTTCGTCCTAGTAGTGCATGATAGCCACTATGGAAGGGGATGATATCAAAGATTAACTCCTCACTTCGGAAGTTGTCCGGAGATCCAAAGACCACTTCCAGTGTTATTGAGCCCGTACAACAGGCCTCTACACCTGGGGTTGCACCCTTAAAGGTGGTTTTGGTGGGTTTGATCCTTGAGGGATCAATGCCCATTTTGCGCACTGTGTCCTAATAAAGCAGGTTCAGGCTGCTGCCGTCGTCCATGAGGACTCACGTGAGATGGAATCCATCAATGATGGGGTCGAGGAACAATGCGGCTGAACTGCCATGACGGATACTGGTAGGATGGTCCCTATGATCGAAGGTGATCGGACAGGATGACCATGGGTTGAACTTTGGGGTAACTAGCTCCATCGCATAGACGTCCCTTAGTGCACGCTTCTGTTCCCGCTTGGGAATGTGGGTGGCGTAGATCATGTTTACCGTTTTCACTTGGGGAGGAAATTTCTTCTGTCCCCCTGTGTTCGGCCGCCGGGGCTCCTCGTCATCGTTGCTATGCAGCCCCTTTTCCTTGTTTTCGGCATTCAATTTACCGGCCTGTTTAAACACCCAGCATTCTCTGTTGGTGTGGTTGGCTGGTTTATCAGGGGTGCCATGAATTTGACACGAGCGGTCGAGTATGCAGTCTAGATTGGACGATCCCGGATTGTTTCTTTTAAATGGCTTTTTCCACTGACCAGACTTGGTGCCACGAAATCTAGCATTGACTGCCGTGTCTTCGGTATTGTCGCCATTGTTCCGACGCTTATGTCTATTGTGCCATGGCTTGCCGTTGCTATCTCGGGCATCTGAAGTGCCAGGATTTCTTCGCGTGATGCTACTACGAGCTAGCCAGCTGTCCTCGCCCGCGCAAAAGCGGGTCATGAGTGTCGTGAGGGCTGCCATGGACTTCGGCTTTTCTTGGCCGAGGTGTCGGGCAAGCCACTCGTCATGGATGTTATGCTTAAAGACCACTAGGGCTTCGGCATCCGAACAGTCGATGATTTGGTTCTTTTTAGTTAGGAACCGAGTCCAAAATTTCCTGGTTGACTCTCCAGGTTGTTGGGTTATGTGACTTAAGTCATTAGCGTCCGGTGGTCGTACGTAAGTGCCCTGCAAGTTATCAAGGAATGCGTCCTCCAGGTTTTCCCAACAACCAATGTAGTTCGCCGGCAGGCTATTCAGCCAACGTCGAGCCGGTCCTTTGAGCTTAAGGGGAAGATACTTGATGGCATGTAGATCATCACCGCGGGCCATGTGAATGTGGAGGAGGAAATATTCAATCCATACCGCGGGGTCTATTGTGCCATCGTATGATTCGATGTTTACGGGTTTAAACCCTTCTGGGAATTCATGATCCATTACTTCATCAATGAAGCAGAGGGGGTGTGCAGCGCCTCTATGCTGGGCTATGTCACGACGCAGTTCAAGTGAGTCTGGTCTGTTGCGTTCGGCCCGGCCGGTCTTGTTTTTAGTGTATCCGGCATGACGGTCATCATCATGCATTGTGGTGCGCCCCCGCGATCCGTAGATCGATCTTGACTGTCCTGCTTTGTTTTCCAATATGTCTCGCAGGTCCTGCATATTGCCCCGGGCGTTAGTGTTTTTGTTTGATTGGCGGCGGGGTGTAGGCGGTTGTTCATGCTGATACGCCACTTTGTCTCGGCCACGAGGTGGCCGGTCCGTCTCATCCTACGCTGGTATTGTAGGCTCTAGAGCCTCCTCTTCGAGTTGAGGTAGAAACCTGCGCTTCAGGTAACTTTTGGTTGGGCGCTCGAGTCCGTATTCCTCGGCTACTAGTACCTCAATCCATCTATCTGTTAGCAGATATTGATCAGCTTGGAGCTGCTGTTGCTTCTTCTTCATGCTTTTTGCAATGGCTATAAGCCGGCGCTTGAAGCGCTCTTGCTCGACAGGATCTTCAGGCACGACAAATTCATCGTCGCCGAGGCTCACCTCGTCTTCAGAGAGAGGCATATAATTGTCGTCCTCCAAGTCTCCATTTGTTGCCTGTTCATCTGGGCTAGCTTGCCCATCCTCCTGCTCGGCCTGCTCGAAGTTAGGCTGGTCGGGAATGTATTTGTCTTCTGCACCATCCGGATTGCTATCGTGTCCTGTGCCGGTATTACTATGGCGGGGCTTAGAGCGGCGCCGATGACGCCAATGCTTTGATTTCTTGCCTAAGGGATTATCCTTTGTGCCTCATCGCCATTGTTTTCTTTGGGGGTGTCCACCATATATATATCATATGATGAGGTGGCTGTCCAGCGCCCAGTGGGCGGCGGTTCCTGTTCTTCTCCTGCATCGTCATCCATACTGTCGATGTCTTTGGAGTCGAAGTCGAGCATGTCGGTTAAGTCACTAATAGTGGCTATTAAGTGGGTGGTGGGTGGGTAACGAATTTCTTCATTGTCCGCTTCCCACTCGAGCCGGACATAGTTCGGCCAAGAGTCTCCTGATAAAGACAGAGACCTCAATGAATTTAGCACGTCACCCAAGGGTGAGTGTTGAAAGATATTCACGGAGGTAAACTCCATGATCGGTGCCCAATCAGATTCGATAGGCATGGATGCACGCGGTCCGGAACCTAAGACCGGAGACAAGTCCGAGGGTCCGGTGACACAGATTTCCTTAGAGGTGGAGTGTGTGTTCGGCTCCAACGCTGATGAGTGTGCGGCCTCCATGGCGGGGTCCATCCACCTATCCTCGGATGGCGCACTCTGCTCCAGATTAAGGGCGGGGCAGCCATAGGTGCGATATCCCGAACACCGTCCGATGGCAGATCTAAGTCATGCATGTCGTGACTGTACAGTGCTCCTGACGCAGGCTTGAACCCATTGAAGATCAAGTCTCCGCGGATGTTAGCCGTGTAGTTCAAGTTTCCGAACCTCACCTGATGGCCAGGGGCGTAGCTGTCGATCTGCTCCAGATGGCCAAGCGAGTTGGCCCATAGTGCGAAGCTGCCGAATACGAAGATCTGTCTGGGGAGGAAAACCCCACCCTAGACCGCAGCGTTGCTGATGATTGAAGGAGCCATCAAGCCTTACCACGACAACACAGTGGAACTCTCAATGAAAGCACCAACGTCGGTGTCAAAACCCGCAGATCTCGGGTAGGGGGTCAGGAACTATGCGTCTAAGGCTAATGGTAACAGGAGGCTGGGGACACGATGTTTACCCAGGTACGGGCCCTCTCGATGGAGGTAATACCCTACTTCCTGCTTGATTGATCTTGATGATATGAGTATTACAAGAGTTGATCTACCACGAGATCGTAGAAGCTAACCCTAGAAGTTAGCCTATGATTATGATTGTTGTTGTCCTACAGACTAAACCCTCCGGTTTATATAGACACCAGAGGGGGCTAGGGTTACACAGAGTCGGTTACAGAGAAGGAGATCTACATATCCGAATTGCCAAGCTTTCCTTCCACGCCAAGGAGAGTCCCATCCGGACACGGGACGAAGTCTTCAATCTTGTATCTTCATTGTCCAGCAGTCTGGCCAAAGTATATAGTCCGGCTGCCCGAGTACCACCTAATCCAGGACTCCCTCGGTGGGGGCAGGGGTGGGGGTGGGGGTGGCGAAGGAACACAGGCGGTGGGGGCCGGTGGTCCGGCCGCGGCCCGTGCGGTGTTCTGTATGGGAAGAATCAGAGACGAGGAAGAAGAAGGGTTAGGAGACATACGATCTTCATCCAACCGCCTGAAATGGTCGAGAGACAGCTGGGAGTTGCATTCTTAATGCGCTCTGGTTTATCATGTGTGGGCACTGCGCAACCAACATTTTATTATCCAAAATTTTCTTGCTCTTCTTTACCATGTTCCTCTTCCGTTCTTCTTTAATATGTACTCTCTCCGTTCCTAAATACAAGTCTTTGTATAGATTCCACCATGGACTACATATGGAGCAAAATGAGTGAATCTACACTCTAAAATTTATCTGGATACATCTGCATGTGATCCATAGTGGAAATCTCTTCCAAGACTTATATTTTGGAACGGAGAGAGTATGATAGTAGTACAGTATGTTCCTTGTACTGAAGATGAGCTGGGACATTTGCAGTGTAGAGGTATATGCAGTCGGTTGTGATGGACACTTTGAGCCTCTTTGATTCGTAGTATTTTGTAAACATAGGAATAGGAGTTGTAGTGACCTGCCCACTTGAATCCTATAAGAATAGCAAGGAAATGCGGGGAGCTATGTCGCCTTTGAGAGTTACATTGATATTAACAGTACCGCACCTTCAGTTGAAGAGAACTGGTATCTGAAGCCTTTCTAGCCGTACCGGTAGTACTAGCACATATATTCCAGCAAGTTCCACTTTGCTGATTTTACTCTGATGCTTACGGTTTTCCCCGTTATATCTACACTATGATCTGTGTAGCTGCTTTGTGTCGCATTAGCAGCAGTCCACTCTTGAGGCTAAACACTGCAATGACTTACAAAATTGGCACCAAGGCATTGAGTGCCATTCTGGATGCAATGAAACTCATACGCTCCCCACCTGTTGATTCTTGTTCAGAATATGATCCTAATGACTATTCTAACCTCGAGGAGTCAAAGCCAGATGGCCTGTCTTGTTCACCCATCAAGGTGCCTGTTCTAATTTGGCAAGGTTTTATTGATTGCGTGTATCTTGCATATGTTGTCCTGCATTTCTTCTACTTTTTTGCACCGCCATCTACTTAGTTTACTCATCATATATGTCGAGATGCCATGCCCATCCATTATCAATACATATTCCATCTGTCATCGTACCATGTTTTTCCACTCAAATGTTGTTCTTGTGCATCAGACATCAAAAAGGAAGAGGGTGATTGCCAAACCTGAAGGAGCACCAGCAAAGTCCTTGAAAAATGTGGTGGTGCCGGAGAAATCAGACAACACCCCACTTATATTGGTTGTACAACCAGTGACACAAAATGTAGGACCGACTCCAGTAGACTATACCCATACTTCACTGGCCACACCACTAGCCCCACCACACAGGACCTGCACTCCAGCAAAAGGTATACCGATTTCATTTGCCATAGCACCAGTCGTACCATAGAAAAATCCCACTCCAGCAAAAAGTACAGCAAGTCCACCAGCCGAAGACCTATCCCAACTGCAGAGACGGACAATTCCTACAGATTGGAACCCCATTCCGTTACTCCCAGTTTAAAATACAATGCTTTCAATGTTGTTAAGGACTACGTGCATATATTTCCATCATGGGAAGATTATAGTGAAGACAAACACCATTTTCACATCTTCCTGTCCAACTTATGTGTAAGTGCTATTATTCATGGTTATTATTTTCCTATTTTCTGCTGATTGAACACATCAATGATTTACATTACATTGTTGTAACTAGGCGAGGGCCAATCTGGATATTCATGACGAGCAAAGCTTGCTTGTGCTTTTCAAGGAAGCATTGCAGCAGTATCAGTGTTACCTGAGGAAATCACACTTTGATGACAAGTCTATAAACAAATTTCCGGTGAAGTCTCCTATGCTAACTTAGAAGACATTGAATGGAAAAACCTTGTTATGCACTGGTCTCGTTCCCAGGATGAGGTATTGTCAATGAAATCACATGACAATTTGAACTTCTACTTTTCCGCATGTGCCTTACGGATCTTTTTTGCAGGAAATCTGCTCGAAGAAGAATTCCGGTTTGAAAAGAACGACAGGATATCGCAAATATGTTGCCCGCTACTTTGCTCTTGTTAGTACCAGTTGTCCTGTATCACTGTACTTGCATACATACCTGGTTCATTATGTGACAGCAGTATGCATGATAGCTTTCTTATCAATTGTTCGCTCCAAATTATCTGATCTGTATGAATGGTTACATTAGTGTAGAATATATCCAATGCCAATGAATGTTTTAGCTCTGCATTGTTCTTGTAAGTACATGTTGTCCTTTATCAGTGTACTTATATTGACAGGTAGTTGTTCATGTACCATCACACTACAACTTATTTTCCTTTGCCCTCCATTTTCTACACATCAGATCTATATTTACTCTTACCATAAGGTTGGTACTGAAGAAGTTTAGCTATGCATTGCTCTTGGTTGTACCTTTTACCTGTATCGCTCCACTTACATTTATAGCTACTTGGTTATGTAGCATCACTCTTCATCTTATCTTAAATATTCTCCATTTTTTCGTATATTATCACATCTATATTTACTCTTAACAAAATGTAGAATAAAGGCAATGCTTATGAAGAAGATTCTATGGTAAACTTCTTGAATTGCCCCCCCCCCCCATCAGCATGGACAAGGGCTTTATAGAGTCTGTCTTCACCAATAGTGTAAGTTTGCCCTTCTCAAGCCTTCAAACTTTGTTGTGTATATTTGGTTAGGCATGACTGCAACAGCTATTTATTTTTTGTGTTTGCATCAAATTGCATGTTTAAAGTTTATTATGTAGTTCATAAACAAAGGTTTGTCCTTCTCAATTTAAGTTTTCAGTTGTACAACCAAGTTCCTTCTTCATACCATGTAAACTAAACTATATAGAGCAAGTGATCTTCTTTTGCACTGCATGTATGCTTCTGTTCTTCATCCGTCATCTAGTGGTGTGGTGAACCTATCCACTACACCACAAGGTCATATTCTGCAATTTCTTAACTATGAACAATGTCATATCATTCTACTATTATTTAAATTGTCTCTGTATTTGCCAATCTGAAATGGGATAAATTGACAGCACACTAACCATTGATACTTATGAGTTCTTGATCTGTAATTCAGTTGTGTCGTGAAGCTGCCAACTCCTTCACAATGTCATTTGCTGCCATGTCTTGACCTGAACAATACCATATTGTGTTAATGCAATTTTAAACTGTGTCACTTTATTCGTCAGTAAGAAATGTGATGAATTGTCAGCACTAATACTTTTATGTGCAAAACTTGTCATCTGTCTGCTTGTTTATCTTTCAGAGTGAGGAAGATATAAGTGTTGAACAAGAGCAGTCTCATCAGCTTGCTCAGCTGCTTGCGCTGCAGCTCCCTAGTAGGGCTAACCTTTCTTGAACTCTATTGAACTGTTGTCAGTTTTGTATATTATTTTGTCGGCGTGTTTATTTGCACTGGTGGCGATCTTTGATGCCCGGTGTATGTAATCTATTGTCTGCTTGTGCTTTATTATCATAGTGGCGTACTTTGATGCCTAGTGGATGTAATATGTCATAATTTCTTTATTGTATAGTCTAGGTTTTTTCTTATTCATGATGCTGCAGTTATTTTACTGTATATATATCCTGTCTTCGCAGTAAACCGGCTAAACCGTAAAATTACGGTACATAATCGGGCCGTCTTGCAATCACGATGTATGATCCGCATCATGGGGCCCGTCATCTTGGTCTATTAAAAGGCCAAAAGTAAACCCGACCACTAGTAGATTCGGGCCTTTAATAGGCCGAGTAACCCCCGGCCCTCTTTTCGCAAGAAAACTCAATGGGCTTTTAGGAGGCTGAGAAGTAGGTTGGGCCTGAAACGTGCCGAACAGCTCACGGGCCGGCAGCGGCCCGAAATGGACCCCGGCCAATGACTGTGCGAATCAAATCACGGGCTTTTAACAGGCCAAAATTATCTCGGTCCTTGTTTCGCCCAATCAGATATCGGCTGCGAGTAGGCCGGATGCAAACTGGGTCGTAGTTAGGCCCAACTATATGACGAGCTTTTCACAGGCCGGAATTAATATAGGGCCGAAATGTTAAACGGGCCCTTAACAGGCCGAAACTAATATTAGGACGAATTACTAAATGGACCTTTAGCAAGTGGGCCCAAAATCATAGCGTCCAATTGACGGGACGAATCTGATATGAGGCATAATTTAGCCTAAAGCCTCTTAAAGGGTCGGACCTGATCTGGGCCATAATTTGGCCCAGAACATGGTAGGCTTTTACCGGGCCGGATCTCATATGGGCCATTATTAGGCCCAGAACATGGCAGGCCATTAATGGACTGGAGCAAATATGGGTCGGCATTTGGCCCAAAACATGGCAGACAGTTAATGGGCCGGCCTACTAGGGTCCTCAAAATTTTGTGGGCCTATAACTGGGTCGGCCCATTAATGTCGGCAGAATCTCGTGGGCCTTTAGCTGGGCCGGCCCATTATGATCCGCAAGAATCTTGTGGGCCTTTACCTAGGCCGGCCCATTATGGCACACAAAAATCTTGTGGGCCTTTACCTGGGCCGGCCCATTATGGCCCGCAAAATCTTGTGGGCCTTTAGTTGGGCCGGCCCATTATGGTCCGCAAAATCTTGTGGGCTTTTAGCTGGGCCGGCCCATTATGGTCCGCAAAATCTTGTGGGCCTTTAGTTGGGCCGACCCATTTAAACTTGATGGGCCGGTCCACATGTCAACATATAAGAGGAGCGTCTCGCCCATTGGATGAGTGACACCTGTGCCAACGCGGAGCTGACACATGTCTCCTCCAGCCAATGATGATTTTACACTTAGAAAATCCCCATTGGTCGGGGCTGTTAATGGGTTATCGGATCCAAAACCCGACCCGATAGCTTAACGGCGTTCTGTTACGGTGGATGCCACGTGTCGGTCAACCTTGACGAAAGCACTTCTTTGACACGCGATTTATCGTCATGGAAGTGGACACTTCCATGATGATAATTTTGGTAATGTCATGGAACACTTCTACGACAGCACAGGTATGACTATCTTGATTCTGTCATAAAATCGTCATGGGTGTACATGCATGACAAAAAACGCGACGTACTGTGACAAACATGTATCATCACGGAAGTGTATTTTTTTGTAGTGTGAATTGTGCACCTGAAATGGCTCAAAAACCAATTTAATGTATAAAATTTCCAAACGAACCCTGAATAATTCCAATTTTTTATGACACACATTTAGTTGCATGTTCACTGCAGATAAATTCTCTAGCAATTCAAACATCGTCCATTGCCGCTGTGACCCCATTATGTAATTCAAATCAAAATGAAAAATCAAGTAGATCCCACACCGTTTATTATCACCAACCATGTGAGATGCAGTACAAAATATCCTCGAGCATCGTCGGTGTATAGTATGCCTATGGCTTATACGAGAAGGTGTGTCGGCTACAGTTACAGCCGGCATGTCAAACACACTAGCTCGCTCCCCAAATATCATTTCACTGTTCAATCATCGCCGGTGAAAGATGGGGACATGGACCTGCATCATGAGGGCAACTTCGGCGGCCTACTCCGGCGAGAGCACGGACGCAGCCGCCATGTGCATGCTTACAAGGTGCATGAGTGCGGCCGCAATCTGCGACCTGGCGGCCAAGGCAACCCAAATGGCCGATGTTGCTTCTCAGGTGGCGTCAGCAACATCTGCCTCGGGGATAGCAGCTGGCGAGAGCAGCACAACAGCTGTCTGTTCCACAGCGGTGGCCTTAGCCCTGATGGAGGCCTCCCACGACCATGTCAAGGCCGCCCACGCCCAGCTCGTGGAGGTCACCGCACAAATCAAACGAAGCTTCTCCGACAACAATCGGCAACACACAGCCGAATAGTTGGCAGTCGTCGAGAGTGTTTGAGCAGCCGTCCGTTCCTCCGCCGCATACCTTGCAATGACGGTGCCCGTCCAAGCCCAGATCGCGGTCGCCCATGCCCAGCTCGTGGTGGCCTTTTCCAAAGATATGGCGGACGCGGATGGCGAGATGCTTGCCGAATATGGTGCAATGGATGCGATGGAGCTCCTTCCCCAGGAGACCATCGGGCGCGAGTTGGACATGGAGGAGGCAGCGGAGATCGACGAGCACCAGCCATAGTAGTACTCTTTGTTTGGTTTAATTAAGAGCACTGATCTTTAATTTGTTATAGTAATGTTTAGGCTAGCTCTATTTAATTGCTGAACTTGCTTGATTAAGATGTGTGGGTGTGTTGTAGTATCCTTTGTGTACCCAAATTATGCAATGACGTGGATGAGCACTGTAACCAGGGAAATTGGAACCAAAACTTTTGACATTCAAACTCATCACACACGGGTTAAGCTATCTGAATCGTTTGTGATGTTCACATATCATACACAGTTCTGAATAAGGGACCATGTCTAATGATACTTCACGCGCCTGTTTTTTCACCGAACCGATTCAAAATTTTCGGCTTCCGCGAAAATATCTACCTCCCTGACCCCTCCCCCTTACCAAAAGCCACATTTCCCTGTTTCCGCCTTCCTTTCCAAGTTCAAACCTTTACTCCTTGCTTGCAGTGCCGCTCCCCCTCGCCGGCAACCCTCCTTCATGCTGCTCGGCCTCGTCTATCCAGGAAGGTAATCCACACCAGACCCCATCCTCCTCCTCCTTCCACATCCCAAATGCCCTGACCGCCAGTGCGACACCTTCCACCCAAATTACCGACCCCTCCACCAAATAACTGCCGCCCTAAGCCATGGTGCACGCAATATAGCCAGGAGCTCAAGGAGCATTTGGCAACGGATGAGGTCGCGATGGCTACCATTAGTGCCGACCCCCAGATCTTGGAGGAGCACCTTCCATTTGCTAGCTACGCCGGTTAAGCACGCTCTGTTTACCCGTTGTGTGTGCTGCTCCTGCCTTTCCTTAACAAATTCTAGTGAATTGTGCTATCTAATTTTACCATACAATCTGTTGCTCCTGTGTATATGTTCTATATGTCGTGCACTGTGGTGCTCACTTATTAACTATTTGGTTAATTAGTTGTCGCCTCCAGGTAACTTTTTAGTTCAATTCTGTAAATGTGATGTTCAATTCTTCAGGATGCAATTTTGTATTGTCTTCCATGTGAGATATGTTTACAAAATACATGGGAAATAAATACAATTGCTATATTTCCAAGTTGTCAAGCATGCTTTGTTTGGTTATGCATTATGCAATGTGGAGCTTAGTTAACGTTTGGTTCATTTGTGTTGTGGTGTTTAGTTAACTGTTTGGTTCAATTCTGCAATGCGATGTTCAATAGTTGTGGGTGCATTCTGTTATTGTATACCATGTGAGAAGTAAATCGAATTTGGTTGTACTAAATACATGAGAAACAAATACAATTGCTATATTTCCAAGTTGTGAAGCATGCTTGGTTCGGTTAACTGTCTGATCTTCTATTAGGAGTATGTTATATTGTGCAATGTGGCGCTTAGTTAATGTTTGGTTCATTTGTTGTGGTGTTTAGTTAACTGCTTGGTTCAATTCTACAATGCGATGTCCAATTGTTGTGTGTGGAATTTGTATTTTTGTGCATGTGAGCAATAAATCGAATTTGGCTGCACTTAATACATGAGAAACATATACAAGTGCTATATTTCCTAGTTCTAAATCATGCTTGGATTGTATAAATGGGCTTTCCATCTGTCTTGAATTAATCTAATGAATCTGCAATGTGCTTAGTTTTCATCAACATATTTTACTGATAGCATGCGAACCCTTACTTAATCTAATGACTAACTACCTTATATGTGTTGCAGGGAAACAATGGGAAGCATTGAGGTTTACAATCGAGGTTAGCACGTGCATGGTCCGTTGTCTAATACACATTATTGTGCAATTGCTGGAACCATTCTAATCCATTCTAATATTTAGGTTTTTAACAATTTGGTCTTGCACATGTAGGTCCTGCTATCAGAGATTTTGACCCACTGTTCGACCCTTTTTGCATATGGGGAAATAAGTTGTTCATGAATATCAATCAAGTCAAGAAACTCAGAAAGATTGTTAGGATAAAGAAATTAGCGACAAAAAATAACAAGATCTTTGTCTGCACAATGAAGAAGACATCAGTTTACTACAAGATGGTACTAACTATTATACCGTCCTTTTTTATTCCTTTGCCCCATTTCCAATATAGAGAAGATATTTATGCACATCCTTGTTTTCAGGCTTTTCCAAAGCAGTTCACTGATGATTACCTCTCAAACCACCTCTATGGTTAGGAGGCGAGGAAGGTTTTCATACAACACCCACAGTTCA
Source organism: Triticum aestivum (assembly GCF_018294505.1). Lineage (NCBI taxonomy): Eukaryota > Viridiplantae > Streptophyta > Magnoliopsida > Poales > Poaceae > Triticum > Triticum aestivum. The sequence goes on from NC_057804.1 coordinate 552,125,590, forward strand.
ATATTGAAGTGTTCCCGAAGAGGACGAAGGATGGACGGTCAATCATCCACAGGCACTGGCCTAAAGTTGCAAAGACCTTCAACATGAATGAAGGCTCAATATTCGCCTTCCATTTCAGCAGTTTTACCGATGAGATCCATATGTCTATGTACCGTCTATGATGCTAATTTTGAAAGGTTCTAGATGTTGCATGTGAAACTTGGTGCTGGTGCAGTTGTGTAATGGGGTAGCTGAGTGTTGAAGTTATATCATGTTGTACTCTGATGTATTTCAATTTTGAAATCCTGCTTCCTTAATATGGGAATGAAATATATTATGTGTTTAATATGAATGTCAATTATATTACTTAATGGATTATTAATAATAGGGCAATTAGCCTACTAATGGCGAATTAACCTGCTAATGGCGAATTAGCCTGCTAATTGGTTTTTGCTCTTGCAAACGGTTATTGAGAAAATACCCTGGGTAATGACCTAAGGCAACGCACACAGTTTCTAAGAATAAACCGTGTTGGATCGATGAACAATCACACATGACATTCTCTTCAAATATGTTTGTGTTAGGCCACCTTGCGCAAACGTTTACCGCAAAAAACTGTGTGTGATCGACAGCCTTTGCCACACAGTTTCTTCTACGCATCGTGTGTGATGCATTCAATAACGCAAACGATAAAGTTGTTCATATTGTGTGCGATGGGAACGCTATCACAAATGATTTAACGGGGAAAATTGTGTGTGATGTACCTACAAACGGAAACGTTTTCCTTGTAGCGACTGTGTGGGGTGTATATACGAACAGAAATGTTTAGCGGGGACTGACTGTGTGGGATGTACTTACGATCGTAAACGATTTTGCCTGTATAATTGTATTTTTTAAGCACTACTATACGTATAACCGTATTTGCTCGCTCGCCGGTCGCACACGACCTCATTTTGCCGAGCGTGTGTGCCAGGAGGGCATATCCCTGACAGTTTCTAGGTCGTGTGGGAAGGACCCCCCCCCCCTATCACAGTCACTCACTAGGTGATGGTTCCGAACGCCGTCGCAAAAAGGGGATAAAAACCGTTTGTATAGCACCTCGTTGTACCAGTGTCAACATCCCTCAAGTTTTCTAAGTGATACGTGATCCAAATCAACTAACCCATGTCTGATAATCATGTGAGATGAGGTACTCTTCAATCGTGAACATCTCTATGTTGATCATATCTACTATATGACTCATGTTCGACCTTTCGGCCTCAAGTGTTCCGAGACCATGTGTGTACATGCTAGGATCGTTAAGTATAACCCAAGTATTCTGCATGTGCAAAACTGGCTTACACCCGTTGTATGTGAACGTAGAATCTATCACACCTGATCATCACGAGGTGCTTCGAAATGACAAACTTTGGCAATGGTGCATACTCAGGGAGAACACTTTTATCTTGAAATTAAGTGAAAGGATCATCTTATAATGCTACCGTTGTTCTAAGCAAAATAAGATGCATAAAGGATAAATATTGCATGCAATCACAAATATGTGACATGATATGGCCATCATCATCTTGTGCTTTTTATCTCCATCTCCAAAGCATCGGCATGATCTCCATCGTCACCAGCACGACACCTTGATCTCTATAGTAGCATCAGAGTCATCTCACCAACAATTGCTTCTACAACTATTGCTAACGCATAGCAATAAAGTAAATCAATTACGTGGTGCTTAAGTGATTGACACGCGGGTCATACAATAATTAAAGACAACCCTAAGGCACCTGTCGGTTGTCGTACTCATCGACATGCAAGTCGTGAACTTATTACAAAACATGATCATCTCATACATCAACATATATCACATCATATCTTGACCATATGACATCAAAACATGCCCTGCAAAAACAAGTTAGACATCCTCTACTTTGTTGTTGCATGTTTTACGTGGCTGCTATGGGCAACTAGCAAGAACCGTTCCTACCAACTCAAAACCACAACGATGATTTTCAAGTTGCTATTTAACCTTCTGCAAAGAACGCCGTTGTCAAACCCGATTCAAATAAAGCAGGACAAACAGACACCCGCTAGCCACCTTTATGCAAAACAAGTTGCATGTCACTCGATGGAACTAGTCTCATGTGCGTGGACATGTAAGGTTGGTCTGGGCCGCTTCATCCCACAATTCTGCCAAATCAAAATAAGACATTGATCGGAAGCAATATGAACATAACTGCTCACAACTCCTTTGTGTTCTACTCGTGCATATCATCTACGCATGGACATGGCTCATGATGCCACTGTTGGGAATCGTTGCATGGAAAACAAAAAAAATTCTACACACACGCAATGATCTATCCATGGAGATTCATAGCAACGAGGGGGAGAGTGTGTTTACGTACCCTCGTAAACTATAAGCGGAAGCGTTTCACAACGTAGTTGATGTAGTCGAACTTCTTCGTGCTTCAACCGATCAAGTACCGAATGCACGACACCTCCGCGTTCTGCACACGTTCAGCTCGGTGACGTCCCTCGCCTTCTTGATCCAGCAAGACGTCGAGGTAGTTGATGAGTTTCGTCAGCATGACAGCATGGTGATAGTGATGGTTAAGTGATCTCCGTAGGGCTTCACCTGAGCACTACAAAAATTTGATCGGGGGTGTAAACGATGGAGGGGGAGCCGCACACGGCTAGGAAATTGTCTGGGGTGTGCTAGGCGCCCCCCTCCTCATATATATAGGTGGGAGGTAGAGGGGAGAGGCTAAGGAGCGCCCAAAGTATGTCTGAATCCTACTTGGGCTCCTGCCCTTGGTCGCGCCCCTCCCCTTGCCATGTTTGTCGGAGGGGAAAGGAAAGAGGAGGGATGGAAGGAAGGGGGAATCCTATTCCACTCTTTCCTTTCCCTTCCCCTCTTTCCTTCTCCTCCTAGGCCGGTCCATATGGGGGGCACACCAGCCCCTTGTGGCTGGTGTGTTTCCCCTCTTGGCCCATAAGGCCCATATCTGTTGCCCGGGGTGCCCGGAACCCCTTCCAGTGACCTGATAAGTATCCGGTACCCCCCGAAACACTTCTGGTGTTTGAATACCTCGTCATATATGGCAATCTTTACCTCTCGACCATTTTATGACTCCTTTTGTCATGTCTGTGATCTCATTCGGGACTCCGAACAACATTTAGTCACCAAATCATATAACTCATATAATGCTATATCGTCATCGAGCGTTAAGCATGCGAACCCTATGGGTTCGAGAACCATGTAGACATGACCGATACACCTCTCTAGTCAATAACCAATAGAGGAACCTGGATGCCCATATTGGCTCCTACATATTCTACGAAGATCTTTATCGGTCGAACCGTTGTGACAACATACGTAATTCCCTTTGTCCATCAGTATGTTACTTGCCCGAGATTCGATCATCGGTATCTTCATACCTAGTTCAATCTCGTTGGCAAGTCTCTTTACTCGTTCCGTAATACATCACCTCGTGACTAACACCTTAGTCGTTTGCTTGCAAGCTTATGATGTGTATTACCGAGAGGGCCCAAAGATACCTCTCTAAGTGACAAATCCTAATCTCGATCTATGCCAACTCAACAAATACCTTTGGAGATACCTGTAGACCATGTCAGTTGGTGGAACCGGTCTCATGTGCGTGTACATGTAAGGTTGGTCTGGGCCGCTTCATCCCACAATATCACCGAATCAAAATAAGACGTTGGTGGTAAGCAGTATGACTATCACCGCCCACAACTCTTTGTGTTCTACTCATGCATATCATCTACGCATAGACCTGGCTCATGATGCCACTGTTGGGGAACGTTGCATGGAAAAAAAAGTTATATGCACGCGCAAGATCTATCCATGGAGATGCATAGCTACGAGAGGGGGAGAGCATTTACATACCCTTGTAGATTGTTAAGCGGAAGCGTTTATCAACGCGGTTGATGTAGTCGTACCCCTTCAAGATCCGGCCCAATCAAGTACCGAACATACGACACCACTGCGTTCAGCACACGTTCAGCTCGATGACGTCCTCGCCTTCTCGATCCAGCAACAGAGGAGAAGTAGTAGATGAGTTCCGACAGCACAACGGCATGGTAACGGTGGTGGTGAAACTATCCGCAGGGCTTCACCAAGAACAATGGACGTGGACGTAGGAAGAACTAGAACTAGAGGGAGAGGCGGCGCCACACACGGCTTTGGGATCGTCGTGTTTGTTGCTCCTCTCCCTCCTATATATATATATATATATATATATATATATATATATATAGGTGGGGGAGGAGGGGCGGCCCTAGGGCTCACCCCAAGGGGGGCTCGCGGCCATCCTGAGCGCCATCCCTAGGCGCCCCCTTTCCTTCCTAGGGGGTGGAGGAGATGGCAGGAGGGGGGCCCGCAGCTCCCTTGCCTTAGGCGCCCCCCCCCCTAGAGAGTCGGCGGCCTAGAGGTGGGGTGCACCAGCCCTTTGTGGGCTGGTATGCTTCCCTCGTTGGCCCAATATGCCCAATAACTCCCCGTAGTTCTCCTAGAACCCCTTCCGGTGATCCGATAAAACCCCGGTGCATTCTGAAACCTTTTCGGAGACCAAATAGTATCATCCTATATATAAATCCCATTCGGGAGCTCCTCGTCATGTCCGTGATCTCATCCGGGACTCCGAACAACATTTGGTCACTGATAACCAACAAGTATAGGGGATCGCAACATTTTTTTAGGGTAGAGTATTCAACCCAAATTTATTGATTCGACACAAGGGGACCAAAGAATATTCCAAAGTATTAGTAGCTGAGTTGTCAATTCAACACACCTGAAAGACTTAATATCTGCAGCAAAGTTTTTAGTAGCAAAGTAGTATGGAAGTAACAGTAACAAAGATAAAAGTGAGAGTACCAGTTTTGTACCAATTGTAACAATGGCAACGACAAAGTAACTTAGCAAAGAGCAATATGTGAAAATCTCGTAGGCAATGGATCAGTGATGGATAATTATATTGGATGGCATTCATCATGCAATAGTTATAACGTAGGGTGACACAGAACTAGCTCCAATTCATCAATATAATGTAGGCATGTATTCCGTATATAGTCATATGTGCTTATGGAAAAGAACTTGCATGACATCTTTTGTCCTACCCTCCCGTGACATCGGGGTCCTAATAGAAACTAAGGGATATTAAGGCCTCCTTTTAATAGAGAACCGGAACAAAGCATTAGCACTTAGTGAATACATGAACTGCTCAAACTACGGTAATCACCGGAAAGAATCCCAATTATTGTCACCTTCGGGTATGCGAATCATAACTCGTAATAGGTGTCTACAACTTGCAAGATAGGATCAAGAACACAAATATATTCATGAAAACATAATAGGTTGAAATCTGAAATCATGGCACTCGGGCCCTAGTGACAAGCATTGTGCATAGCAAAGTCATAACAACATCAATCTCAGAACATAGTGGATACTAGGGATCAAACCCTGCCAAAATTAACTCGATTACATGATAAATTTCATCAAACCAATCACCGTCCAGCAAGCCTATGATGGAATAACTGACGCACGGCGGTGAGCATCATGAAATTGGTGATGGAGGAAGGTTGGTGATGATGATTGCTACTTCTTGAGTTTGCGTTGGTTTTTTCCTTGAAGAGGAAAGGGTGATGCAACAAATTAGAGATAAGTATTTCCCTCAGTTTGAGAACCAAAGTATCAATCCAGTAGGAGGCACAAATCACCGAATACCTGGATAAACAATCAAACAAACTTGCACCCAACACGATAAAGGGGTTGTCAATCGCTTCACGGTTACTTGCAAAAGTGAGATCTCATAGAGATAGATAAATGATAAAGTAAATATTTTGGTATTTTTGGTTTATAGATCAGAAAGTAAAAGATTAGAAGAACTAGTCGTCAACCCGTGCGATTGCACGGGCTAGTTATTTATATTATAAATTTTTAGAATAATTTTTGAAAATATTTGTGATGCATACTAATTATGAGTTTAGATAGTTACTAAGGTCTTGAAAGTTTATTATCAAAACAAAAAAGTTTTTCATCTCACCATACACCTAGATTTATAATATTTAAATGTATTCAAAAGCATGATACTGATATTTTTATTAACAAATGCATTATGCATATTTTCTTTGGCATGTGTCAAAGGCTCCTGAAAAAACCAAATGTTTATGCATCAAAATAAAAACATAGGCTAGCAATGTTTGGCGGACCAAAATAAAAACTTGGGAACATATAACATTCGGATGTTGACAAAAAGTCACAAACAAAACTAAACACTACTTTCGTAAATATTGGGAGAGCGGCATGATGTACACAATCTTGCCATTCTTTCAAACATCTAAATACACGTGAGCCCGTGAGTTACAACAATTATCATCAGTTTGGAAATACATGATTTCTACGTGCATGCTAATTCTATATTATCTAAGTGCAATCGCTGAAAAGTTGTACACACTGAATACAAAAATACAATGACTTTCTATATTTTTTGTCCCAATTAATTTACTCACATCCAGTATTGCTTCTCTAGCAATTGCAATCATGAAATTAATCAAGTGGAGAAAAAACCAATAAAATTTCTACAATTAGCAAACAGTTACTATGAAATACAAACTTACACATACTATTAGTATGAGTTCTCTAACACAATAGATCAAGTGGAAGTATTATCAAATAAACTAATTATTATACATATCAGATGCATCATATTGAATGATGATGTCATGATATGCACACAACTTTTGAAAGTACTATAAAACAACACTGGATTAAAAAATAGCAAGAAAGTAAAATTGAATGGGTGGTGACTAATATAATGATTTCTTGTAATAACATATATAGCTAGGTGAACTGAAAACCTAAAAGAAGTTTGAGAAATATATTTTTTGTCTTCAACTTGCAACCAAACACGTGTATTTTCTTATTAGAAACAGAAACAAAAAGCATTGGACTGAAAGTACATGTCGCCTTGCTTTGTAAATCCAAGAAATTACAATCTAAAGTGGATATATAAAACCTTCACCAGCGGACAAATACTCCCGAGGTAAAACGTAGCAATAGCTTCTATCAACTTTTTTTGTGAACCAGCTTCTATCGACAGATTGCAATAAATTCTATTTTTGCCGTGCAATGTACATGATTCTTGGGAGGAAACAAATGGGATTTTGCCAATGAATTTATTCTCAGTAATTACATGTTATGGATAATATAAATTATTAGTGTAGTAATTAATGTCTAAGCAGAACGTACATATCTACATGTGATTTTGGTGTGGGAAAATAATTTGCTAGAAAAAAAGGTAACCACATCGGCATATTATAGATGAGAGGCTAGAAGGGTTTCTTCATGAACAAATATACCTCTCTTTGCGTCATGGAATTCTGACACTATGGAGAAACTATGCATGTAAGAGATTACACCATAAACTCATCTGAAGAAATTATAATAAGAAGCATCTGGTCCTATTTACGGCATGGCAACATGTACGTGCTAGTGAGTCCACTATTGTTTCGTTTTTCTCCTAGCTATGTGTTTCATCAAAACCTTTTTTTTTCAGGACTGGTGATTGGAGAGCAAATGCCATTACTTAAAATATATATGATCACACTAAGGGTGCAATTAGTATCATCTAAGCTAAATATTTCCAGTCCAAATGGCAATTTCAATTTTTTTAGGAAAGGAAATATATATTTGATGAGAGGCTATATCTAGTCTTTATAAGCAACGACAACTCTTATTGAATTCTTCCGGACACAAACAACCATTATAAACTTTGGAGAAGCTAAAACAAAGAGCTATCAACATGTGTACCGTATCAAGACAAAGGAGAAAATTTCTCCAAAGACTATAGTCCCTCCGTCCCATAATATAAGATCGTTTTGCAAGCTAAACAATTTTATATTATGGGACGGAAGGAGTACTTTTGTACCTAGGCTATGTAATCTACCCATGAAGAACTAAATATGTTCCTCCGGCCATCGAGGGATTTCTCGTGTGTGTGCTCCCGTCAGCGCATTTATTTTCTGGCCTGTTGGCCGCTGTATACGTGGTGCATGCGTTTTGGCGTTGTTTGCAGCAGTTACACGCAGGAGATAAGGTATACCAGCAGATCAATCGAAGGAAGTCAGGTTGCTTCGCGGTCTCGCTTCCGTCAGAAGTAGTCCGTGACGCATGTTATGCTAACAAAGACGGATTCTCCACCTTGCTCCAGATTCCAGTATAACACGAAACAATCAGAGGATGGCCGGAGGACTGGAATCTCATCCTCGCCGGATCGAGGAGGAAGCGGGATGTAGAACAATTGGAGTAAGGCCCGAGGATTATATTCTCGTCTCCGCAAGATCAAAGAGGAAACAGAGATGTCACAGTGATAGTACGGGAGGAGGGACCGGCGGCGGATCATGGATGACTTGAGGAGGAGGAGAGAGAGAGACGAAATAAGACGCATTAGCCATGAGGGTCAGATGCAGATGCGTCAATACAATTTCTTCACGTTGGAGTGGAACTGAATTGGAGGACTACATATCGTATATGTCTAGGACTGTTACCACGGTTGTAGATTCATGTGAACTCTCTAATTAGTATAAGTATATAGATTGGATTAATCTACGCCGTAATAATTCGGTCTCACTAAATTAACGACTCGTAAAATCTAATTAACGTGGGAATTTCTAGAGAGCCTCATATAGATTGGATTAATCTGTACCGTAATAATTTTGTCCCACCAGATAAACAGCTCATAAAATCTAATTAAAAGTATCATCATTAACCCAACAAGTTCATTAAAGTAAAGTAATGAGATCACATCAATAGATTCAAGTACTAGATACTCAAGATGTCCATAACCGGGGACACGGCTAACCATGCTTAGTTTATACACTCTGCAGAGGTTTGCACATTTTTCCCCACAAGACTCGACCGCATCCATGATCGGATGATCGAGACATAGTCTTTCTGAAGCATTAACTCTCTACTCTGGGAGAACCGGTACACCTACTTTCCCCTACATGTGCTAGTCCACCTCTTCAAGAGCTCACGTAACTTACTCAACTATGCCAGAGCCCATAATGGCTTGTGGCTGCACACGGAAGTTTCTAGCATGAATAATTTTATGATCCCTTTGAGCCTGGGTGGTATTCCATAGGAAAAATCACATGGGTACTCTAGGATTTGCCAAAAACAAGCAACACTGGGTTACCCGGGTGCCTCAACCAGTCCACCCAGATGTATATTAAAGTTGCCACCTTAATGTTATCCATGATTAAATAACTCTCAAACTTCCATGTGTGAATCTCGATCCAATCCCCGTCTACGAGCATGGCTAATCTATAATAAGCATAACGTATATCCCCGGGGTGATCAAAAGGTATTAGGTTCCTACCTCAAACACTACAACCAAAACCACATGTTCCCAATCCTACTCATGCAAATATTTCAGGGCAGAACTCATGCGTAGTAAAAAAAATGGGTATAAAAGAATATGATCAAAGTGTAACTTGCATTGCTAATGATCTGCAAACTCTAGAGATTCGTAGTAACAAGCTTCGCACTCAGGGTAATCTAGCATAGACAAACAATAGCATACATAAGCAATCACTCAAACGAAACGACGAGAAAACCGAGAAAAGATCCAAATCGAACACGAAACAAGCGAACGACTTAAACTAACAAAAGTCAAACCAAACAGTAATATTATCATGCGAAAAAGATCTTAACAGTAGGTACATTTGATTAGCTACGATTTGAAAAAATACTCAACTCAAACGGAACAACGAAACTCAAAATACGAACGAAATAAGATAATTTACTAATCTGGACTAAACTCAAATTTTACAGTACCAAAAATCATGTTCAAGTTGGTTAAATGGAAAGAACAGAACGATACGAAGATTTAGGCGCTGGTTTCATCTAATTTAGATAAACGAGTAAAAAGTTATGCTAGTTTAAAGATCAGGGGCTAAATCACGATAAAGCTATTTGGGGATAGGTCCCTGGCCGAAAATAAACTAAAAAGAAAAAACCTACGACACGAACATTCGCTAACAGAACTAAACTAACGAATATTGTTCGTTAAAATGAATGAACGGACGTTCGTTAAATAAGAAAACCCTAACGAAAAACCGGTCTAATAAAATGAACCGGGCTAAACCGAAGAAAAAAAATGGGGCGAGTCGACGGTTTACCAGTTAACCAAAAAGAAGGGGTTGGCGGCGGCGGCGGCGGCGGCGGCGAGCGGTGGTGTCGGTGGTGGCGGAGCTACGGTGCGGGTGGCGGGGCAGCGGCACTAGCGTGCGGCAGCGATGGGGCGTGCAGCAGTGGCTGCGGTGGCGGACGGCGGCGGCGATGCGGTGGGCTGCAGGGCGAGGTGTGGCGAGAGGCGGCGGCGGACGGGGTCTAGGGGGCCCCGGGGTGGCTTATAGGGAGGGTTGGCACGACCTCGGGAGGCGTGCCCGGGTCGGATTCCGACGGCGCGCAGCGTACGGGCACCGATCTCCTGCGGGAGGTCAGTGGCGGCACGGGGCGGCTGGGCTGGCGGCCTGCTGGGCCGGCTGGGCTTCGGCCCAGTCGGTCCGAAACTTGTTTTGAAAACAATTTCGCCGCGGGAAAAAAATCCTAGATAAATATAAAGAAAAATCTAAAAATTCTAGAAACAATTTTCACCGTCCAAACCTAATATTTAGGACAAGATGAACATTTTTCTGGACTAAGATGCAGTTTTCAAAAATGCAATATTTTTCTAATTCAAATAAAATAGCAAATAAAATACCAATAAAATCATAATTTGATTTTAAAATTCTTTCTCCAATATTTCTCTTAGGTTCAAGAAGTCATATTATGTTCTCTCATATATTTTAATATTGGAAATAATTGGAGAGAAAAGTAATAAAATCAAATTGATCCTTTCTTCAAATTTGAAATAAATTCAAAATATGATTTTTGTGAAACCTCCAACTCTCTCCTTGGGTCCTTGAGTTTCTTAACATTTCCAGGATCACAACAAAAATGTAGTAATAAATATGATATGCATATTATGATCAAATTGAAAATTGGTATGTTACAAACCAACCCCCTTAAGATGAATCTCGCCCTTGAGATTCGGGTTGGTCAGCAAAAAGGTTTGGGTGGTCTCTGTGGATATCTTCTTCTCACTCCCAGGTGGCTTCCTCCTTGGTATGGTGGCTCCACTGAACTTCGCAAAACGTGATAACCTTGATGCGAGTAACTTGACTGGAAAACTCGAGAATCTTGAATAGCTTCTCTTCATAGGTCAAATCAATGTCTAACTGAATTGCTTCCAGTGGCACTGTATCTCTTAGAGGAATATCATCCATCTTTGTGTGGCACTTCTTCTATTGGGAAACGTGAAACACATCATGAACTCCTAACAATCCTTCTGACAATTCCAGCTTGTATGCAACTTCTCCCATGCGTTCCAAGACTATATATGGTCCCACAAAATGTGGTGCTAGCTTTCCCTTGACTCCAAAACGTTTCACTCCACGAAGTGGGGACACACGAAGATATGCTCTGTCTCCGACTTTGTAAACTGTCTCTTTGTGTTTAGTGTCCGCATAACTCTTTTGCCTGGACTAGGCTACCTTGAGTTTGTCGCGAATCAACTTAACCTTCTCTTCTGAGTCTTTGATTAAGTCTGGTCCGAACAACTTTCGATCTCCAACTTCATCCCACGATAACGGTGTCCTGCACCTCCTTCCGTACAAAGCTTTGAAAGGGGCCATCTTCAAACTGGCTTGATAACTGTTGTTATAAGAGAACTCTACATATGGCAAATTTTCATCCCAACTAGATCCATAATCTAGTGCACAAGCTCTCAACATGTCCTCCAGAATCTGATTGACTCTCTCGGTCTGTCCATCTGTCTGTGGATGAAAGGTTGTACTAAACTCTAGCCTGGTACCCAAAGTCTCATGCAATTGATTCCAAAACTTTGAAGTAAATTGGGTTCCTCTATCCGATACAATGGTCCTCGGAACTCCATGCAGATATACGATCCTGGTCATGTATATCTTTGCCAACTTAGCACTCGTATAGGTGGTCTTCACCGGGATGAAATGAGCTACTTTCGTCAAACGATCGACTACAACCCAGATAGAGTCATAGCCTGAACGAGTTCTTGGTAATCAAGTGATAAAATCCATGCCAAGCTTATCCCACTTCCATTCAGGTATCGGCAATGGCTGTAGAAATCCAGCTAGCTTTTGAGGCTCTTCCTTGACTCTCTCACATACATCACATACTGCTACATACTCGGCTATATCCTTCTTCATTGATGTCCATCAGAAACTTTCCTTCAGATCCAGATACATCCTAGTATTTCCTAGGTGAATCAAGTATGGTGAATCATGGGCCTGCTGCAGAATCAACTTCCTAATCTCAGGGTCGTTAGGCACATATATGCGATCCTCAAACCATAAGGTGTCATGCTCATCCTCATGAAATCCGTTTGCCTTTCCTTTACTCATCCTTTCCTTTATCTCGGTGATCTCCTTGTCAGTCTTCTAGGCTTCTCTGCTCTTACCCAAAAGAGTGGACTGAATTTCCAATGTTGCAACATAACCTCTCGGAACTATCTCCAAGCATATCTCTCAAAGATCATCTGCTAACTCCTTAGGTAATTCTTCGGTTATGAGCGTGTTAACATAACTCTTGCGGCTCAACGCATCTGCTACTACATTGGCCTTTTCGGGATGATAGTGCAATTTCATATTATAATCCTTTATGAGATCCAACCATCTCCTTTGCCCAAGGTTCAACTCCTTCTGCATGAAGATGCATTTCAAACTCTTATGATCCGTGTATACATCACAATGGTTTCCGATGAGAAAATGTCTCCATGTCTTCAGCGCATGCACTGCAGCTGCTAACTCCAAATCATGCATAGCATAATTCAGCTCATGAGGTTTAAGCTGTCATGAGGCATATGAAACAACTCTTCCTTCTTGCATAAGCACCGCTCCAAGTCCTCGACGGGAAGCGTCGCAATATACTTGGTAATCCTTACGTGGTCTGGGAGACTCGGCACTTGGGCTGTAACCAAATGTTTCTTTAACTCCTGGAAACTGGCTTCACACTCCTCAGTCCATTTAAACTTGGTGTCCTTCTTCAATAACTCCATCATGGGTTTTGCAATCTTGGAGAAATTTTCAATAAACCTCTGGTAATAACCTGCGAGTCCAAGAAAACTCCTGATCTCTCCAACTGATGTGGGTGCCAACCATTTAGTGACAGAAGCAACCTTAGTAGGGTCTACTGCTATTCCTTCTCCGGATATAACATGTCCAATAAATCCAACTTCCTTTAACCAAAACTCACGTTTGCTGAACTTGGTATACAATTGATGTTCCCTGAGCTTCTCAAGAACCAAACTAAAATGCTCCTTATCTTCTTCTTCATTCTTCGAGTAGACCAATATATCATAAATGAACACCACGGCGAACTTATCCAAAAACTCCATAAACACCGTGTTCATCATGTTCATGAAATAGGCAGGCACGTTAGTCAGACCAAATGACATAACGGTATACTCATATAGCCTGAACCATGTGGTAAAAGCTATCTTAGGTATATCCTGCTCTTAGATCTTCAACTGGTGATAACCCGATCGAAGATCAATCTTAGAGAAAACTTTAGCTCCTTGCAACTGGTCAAACAAATGATTGATCATCGGCACTGGGTATTTGTTCTTGATCGTCACCTCATTTAGCGCACGATAATCAACAACCATCCTTAAAGATCCATCCTTCTTCGCCACTAGAAGCGTTGGGGCTCCCCAAGGTGATGAACTTGGTCTAATGTAACCTTTCTCAAGTAACTCCTTTATCTGCATCTTAATTTCCTCCAGATCATTTGCGTGCATCTGATATGGTCTATTTGATATTGGTCCGGTGCCTGGCAATAGCTCAATCAAAAACTCAATGTCTCGATCCAGTGGCATGCCTGGTAACTCTTCCGGAAATACGTCGGGATAATCCTTCACCACTGGTACTTCCTCCTATACAACTCCTGATAAGGAATTCACCTGAGTCCTCCTCGGCGCATGCCGGGATACATACTTGGTCCTCCTTCCTTCTGGGGTGGTGAGAAGAATTGATTTACTGGCACAATCGATGTTCCCTTCAAACTTGGATAGCCAATCCATTCCCAGTATCACATCCAATTCTTGTGACTATAGAACAATTAGGTCGGTGGGGAAAACATGTCTACCTATGGTTAGTGGCAACTGATAGCATCCCCTACTAGCCATATACTCCGCTCCTGGGGAACTTACTAACATAGGTGACTTAAGGGCTATGGTTGGCAGGTTATACTTATCCACAAATCCCTTTGATATGTGTGAATGCGATGCACCAGTATCGAAAAGAACAAGTGCGGTAAATGCATTAATCAAAAAATTACCGGCAACTGCATTGGGTTGATCCTCAATCCCCTCCACGCTGACATGGTGCACCTGACCTTTGGTGAAGGGGTTGGGCTTCTTGGCAGAACCTCCATTGCCATTTCCATTCTTAGCTTCAGGACATTCAGTAGCATAATGTCCAGTCTTCTGGCACTTGAAACAGGTAATGTGGCTCTTGGCTGGTGTTCAAGGGTTGGAACGGTTCTGGTTGCTGCTTCCTCCATTCGCATTGCCATTATTGGGGCCACTGGGGTTGTGTCAACTTGCTCCATTGTGTGTATGTCCTCCATGGTTATGGCCTCCATGGTTGTGGTTATGTCCTCCTAAGTACGGGGAATAGCCGGGCTTCTGCTAAGCTCCTGAAGTGTACGTCCCCTGTCCATACTTTCTCTTGCGATTATCAATCTGTTGCAGCTTGCCTTCAATCATGAGGGCCCTGTCTACCAACTCCTGGTAGTTGTTGAATGTTGCCACCATCAATTGCACGCTCAGCTCATCATTCACTACTTAGCGGCATCTGTGGCTACGTCGTCAGGGGCATAGCATGCTAACTTGCTAAACTCATCCACATACTGGCCCACTTTACGTCCTCCTTGGTGCAAGTTGCAAAACTCGCGCTTCTTCATGCTCATAGCTCCTGCTAAAACATGGGCAGTGCAAAAAGCCTACTGAAACTGATCCCATGTAACAGTGTCAATGGGGTAAGTGGCTGTGAAATTCTCCCACCAAGATGCTGCGGGTCCATCAAGCTGATGTGCGGCAAAACGCACTCTCTCCGCATATATGCATCCTGAAGTGGTCAGCTCTCTTCCAATCTTGCGGAGCCAATCATCTGCAACAATCGGCTCGGTGCTACTAGAGAACACCGACAGATTCAACCTTAGAAAGCGGGCTAGGTAATCAATAGGGGGTGGTGGTGGTGGGTTCTTGTTGTTGTTGTTGTTGTTGTTGCCTTGGTTCTGGTTTTGAACTAGTATCTGCATCAAGGCATTCTTCTGCTAGATCAACTGAGTGAGCTACGGTGGGAAGGCAAATCCATTGTCACGTCTCGGAGGCATCTGATGGGTTAGAAGGGGTGAGAAAACAGAATAGAATGAGGTCTAAGAGAGATTCACTACCCATATGCTCATGAGACAAACACAATCAATTTCACTTCATTCAATAGCAGACAAGATCACACAGTCGGTCTAACCTATGATTACAAACTCGATCATTGCTAACTACTTGGAGGGTATACTACTAGTTACAATGGTGGTCATCTAGAAATTTTCATCATAGGAAGACTCCATGATATCTGCTCCAGCTTTGTCAACGTAGTCGTCATCGATGTCATCATTTGCATCACTAACTGTGTCAATGTCGTCCAGGATGATGTAGTCCTCCGAACGGATCTTCGTTGCTCGCTTGATATTCTCCACTGATATTCCCATCTTCCTCTTCAGGTCTTCATACTTCTCCAGTAGTACGGCAATCTCTTCCTTGTATACATCGCATGTAGAATTGAGTTCCTCTTCTAGCTCCTTGTTTCTCTTCACTAGTTTCTTGATCTTCTTCATGTGGATAATTTTTTGATTCTCCTGTCAATGAATATGATCTCCCATCTCTTGAATGTAGGCTGCAATTGAACCATCCATCCTGGTATGAATCGTCTCCCATTTGTCATCACAGCGGCCACATATCTGATAGATGGTATTCTCTAGCTCCTTGTGATACACTTCACATATGTGTCCAAAGGTGATATGTGTTGCCATGCTTTTTCCTATACTCCAGCTTGGTGCATCCAGATAGAAGTCAATAGGCTCCATTGTTGGTACGAATGTCCTCCCAGGTACCCAGACTTTGATCTTCAGTGCTCCTCTTCCGGTACAGAAGTTGAGAAAGTCCCCGTGAAGCTTGGTAGTCCGATGTTCAAATACTTTGTGACATCCTTCAAATGGCGTCCGAAAGGGGTGTCGTCATCCGACTGAATGAACTTGTTCCTGGGATCCACCATCTATAGAGTAGAAAGAGAGGAGAATTAGAAATGAGTAGAGAAGATAAATCCTGTGGCTTATTCTAGTGGTCGCGTCCTACACTCAGTGTGTGCTCGATACCATCTTGTAGTGACCAGAACTCAAACGGTCAAGTCTCTATGCAACAGTGTCATCCCTGGATCGGTAATGCTGACACGCATAGTACTCGAGGAATTATAACATAGTTTCAATCACACACTTATTACATCGAGTCCTCATAAAGAGTATGATTACATAAAAATATCATGGCTAAAGGCCATCTAAACTAGATAACTGCGGAAGTTTCGAAGGTAAATGAGTCCATCAACTCCAACGGCATGGCTGAGTGCAAAACAACGACCTATCTCAACTTGTTCATCGTCTGAGTAGTCTGCAACATGAGACACTGCAGCCATGTAGGTCAACACATTGAATATGCTGGCAGAGTTACACTGTAAAGCAATGAAATGCAAGAACTATATCTACATGCAATATTTGGCTGGTGGAGGCTGTAAGTTTATGATTTTCCATAAAGCTAGTTTTTCCCTACAACAATGGAATAAATTTATTTAACTACTCCCAGGTTGCCCAATATTTTAGAAGGCAACCCCAACTCAAAACCCAATTAAAAGTATCATCATTAACCCAACAAGTTCATTAAAGTAAAGTGATGAGATCACATCAATAGATTCAAGTACTAGATACTCAAGATGTCCATAACCGGGGACACGACTAACCATGATTAGTTTATACACTCTGCAGAGGTTTGCACACTTTTCCCCACAAGACTCGACCGCATCCATGATTGGATGATCGAGACATAGTCTTTCTAAAGCATTAACTCTTTACTTCGGGTGGACTGGTACACCTACTTTCCCCTACATCTGCTAGTCCACCTCTTCAAGAGCTCACACAACTTACTCAACTATGCCAGAGCCCATAATTGCTTGTGGCTGTACATGGAAGTTTCTAGCATGAATAATCTTATGATCCCTTTGAGCCTGGGTGGCGTTCCATAGGAAAAATCATACAGGTACTCCAGGATTTCCCAAAAACAGGAAACACTGGGTTCCCTAGGTGCCTCAACCAATCCACCCAGATGTATATTAAAGTTGCCACCTTAATGTTATCCATGATTAAATAACTCTCAAACTTCCATGTGTGAATCACGATCCAATCCTCGTCTACGAGCATGGCTAAGCTAAAATAATCATAACGTATATTCCTGGGGTGATCAAAAGTTATTAGATTCCTACCTCAAACACTACAACCAAAACCACATGTTCCCAATCCTACTCATGCAAATATTTGAGGGGCAGAACTAATGCATAGGAAAAACTAGGTATAAAAGAGTATGATCAAAGTATAACTTGCCTTGCTGATGATCTGCAAACTCTAGAGATTCGTAGTAACAAGCTTCACACTCCGGGTAATCTAGCGTAGACAAACAGTAGCATACATAAGCAATCACTCAACCAAAACGACAAAAACCGAGAAAAGATCCAAATCAAACACGAAACAAGCGAATGGCTTAAAATAACAAAAGTCAAACCTAACAGCAATATTATCATGTGAAATAGATCTTTATAGTAGGTACATGTGATTAGCTATGATTTGCAAAAAGATTCAACTCAAACGGAACAACGAAACTCAAAATACGAACGAAACAAGATTGTTTACTAATCTGGACTAAACTCAAGTTTTACACTACCAAAAATCATGTCTATGTTGGTTAACTGGAAAGAACATAACGATACGAAGATTTAGGCGCGCGTTTCATCTAATTTGGATAAACATGTAAAAAGTTATGCTGGTTTAAAGATCAGGGGCTAAATCGCAATAAAACTATTCACGGATAGGCCCTGGCTGAAAATAAACTAAAAAGAAAAAACCTACGGCGCGAACGTTCGCTAACAGAACAAAACTAAAGAATATTGTACGTTAAATGAAGGAACGAACGGACGTTCGTTAAATAAGAAAACCCTAATGAAAAACCAATCTAATAAAACGAACCGGGCTAAACTGAAAAAAACCGGGGCGGGTCGACGGTTTACCAGTTAACCGAAAAGAACCGGTCGGCGGCGGCGGCTTCGATCTACGGCGGCGGCGGCGAGCGGTGGCGGCGGTAGCGGCGAGCGGCAGCGGCAGCGGCGGCGGGCTGCGGGGTGAGGTGTGGCGAAAGGCGGTGGTGGACGGGGTCCAGGAGGCGTGCCCGGGTCGGATTCCGACGCCAGCGTGGCGTACGGGCGCCGGTCTCCTGCGGGAGGTCGGTGGTAGCGCGGGGCGGCTGGGCTGGCGGCCTGCTGGGCCGGCTGGGCTTCGGCCCAGTCAGTCCGAAACTTCTTTTTTTAAAAAAATAATTTTGCCACTGGAAAAAATCCTAAATAAATATAAAGAAAAATCTAAAAATTCCAGAAACAATTTTCACCATCCAAACCTAATAGTTAGGACAAGATGAACATTTTTCTGGACTAAGATGCAGTTTTCAAAAATGCAATATTTTTCTAATTCAAATAAAATAGCAAATAAAATACCAATAAAATCATAATTTGGTTTTAAAATTCTTTGTCCAATATTTCTCTTAGGTTGAAGAAGTCATATTATCTTCTCTCATATATTTTTAATATTGGAAATAATTGATGAGAAAAGTAATAAAATCAAATTGATCCTTTCTTCAAATTTGAAATAAATTCAAAAAATGATTTTTGTGAAACCTCCAACTCTCTCCTTGGGTCCTTGAGTTGCTTAAGATTTCCAGGATCACAACAAAAATGCAGTAATAAATATAATATGCATATGATGATCTATGTATAACATCCAAATTAAAAATTGGGATGTTACACAGAAGGAGATAGTCTCACATCAACTAGGCATATCAACGGGCTATGGAGATGCCCATCAATAGATATCAATGTGAGTGAGTAGGTATTGCCATGCAACTGATGCACTAGAGCTATAAGTGTATGAAATCTCAAACAGAAACTAAGTGGGTGTGCATCCAACTTGCTTGCTCACGAAGACCTAGGGTAATTTGAGGAAGCCCATCGTTGGAATATATAAGCCAAGTTCTATAATGAAAAATTCCCACTAGTGTATGAAAGTGACAAAATAGGAGACTCTCTATCATGAAGATCACGGTGCTACTTTGAAGCTGAAGTGTGGAAAAAGGATAGTAACATTGCCCTTCTCTCTTTTTCTGTCATTTTTATTATTATTTTTCTTCTTTTTTTCTTTGGCTTCTTTAGCCTCTCTTTTTTTTCTCACATGGGACAATGCTCTAATAATGATGATCATCACACTTCTATTTACTTACAACTCAATACTTAGAACAAAAATATGACTCTATGTGAATGCCTTTGGCGGTGTACCGGGATGTGTAATAAATCAAGAGTGACATGTATGAAAGAATTATGAAAGGTGGCTTTTCCACAAATACGATGTCAACTACATGATCATGCAAAGCAATATGACAATGATGATGTGTGTCATAACAACGGAATGGTGGAAACTTGGATGGCAATATATCTCGGAATGGCTATGGGAATGCCATAATAGGTAGGTATGGTGGCTGTTTTGAGGAAGGTATATAGTGATGTATGGTACCAATGAAAGTTGCACGACACAAGAGAGGCTAGCAATGGTGGAAGGGTGAGAGTGCGTATAATCCATGGACTTGACATTAGTCATAAAGAACTCACATACTTATTGCAAAAATCTATTAGTCATCAAAACAAGGTACTACGTGCATGCTCCTAGGGGCATAGATTGGTAGGAAAAGACCATCGCTCGTCCCCAACCGCCACTCATAAGGAAGACAATAAAAAAATGTCATGTGCTCCAACTTTGTTACATAACGGTTCACCATACATGCATGCTATGGGAATCACAAAGCTCAACACAAGTATTTCTCAAATTCACAATCACTCCACTAGCATGACTCTAATATCATCATCTTCATATCTCAAAACAATCATAAGGAATCAAACTTCTCATAGTATTCAATGCACTTTATATGAATGTTTTTATTATATCCCTCTTGGATGCCTATCATATTAGGACTAAATTTATAACCAAAGAAAATTACCAAGCTGCTTAGAGACTGTCAAAATAATATAAGTGAAGCATGAGAGTTCAACAATTTCTATAAAATAAAACCACCGCCGTGCTCTAAAAAGATACAAGTGAAGTACTAGAGCAAAAATGCCTAGCTCAAAAGATATAAGTGAAGTACATAGAGTATTCTAATAAATCATGATTCATGCGTGTCCCTCTCAAAAGGTGTGTACAGGAAGGATGATTATGGCAAAATAAAAAGCAAAGACTCAAATCATACAAGACGCTCCAAGCAAAACACATATCATGTGGTGAATAAAAATATAGCCTCAAGTAAAGTTACCGATAGACGAAGATGAAAGTGGGGATGCCTTCTGGGGCATCCCCAAGCTTAGGCTCTTGGTTGTCCTTGAATATTACCTTGGAGTGCCTTGGGCATCACCAATCTTAGGCTCTTGCCACTCCTTATTCCATAGTCCATCAATTCCTTACCCAAAACTTGAAACTTCACAACACAAAACTCTATAGAAAATCTCATAAGCTCCGTTAGTATAAGAAAATAAATCACTACTTTATGGTACTGTTGTTAACTTATTATTTATTTATATTGGTGTAATATCTAATGTATTCTAACTTTTCCATGGTTCATACCCCCCGATACTACCCATAGATTCATCAAAATAAGCAAACAACACATAGAAAATAGAATCTGTCAAAAACAGAACAGTCTGTAGCAATCTGTAACTCTCAAATACTTTTGTAACACCACAAATTCTGAAAAAATAGGAGAACCTGGGCAATTTGTGTACCAATCCATATCAAAAAGAATCAGATCAAAATCATGCTTCTGTGAATTATGAAAATTATTTTTGTGGGTGTAAAAGTTTCTGTTTCTCAGCAAGATCAAAACAACTATCACCGTAAGCTATCCCAAAGGTCTTACTTGGCACAAACACTAATTAAAACACAAAACCACATCTAACCAGAGTCTAGATGAATTATTCAAAGCACAACAGGAGAAAAAAGCAAAGAATAAAAATAAAATTGGGTTGCCTCCCAACAAGCGCTATTATTTAACGCCCTTAGCTAGGCATTGATAATTTTAATGATGCTCACATGAAAGATAATAGTTGACACACAAAGAGAGCATCATAAAACATGTGACGAACAAGTTTAAGTCTGACATGCTTCCTATGCATAGGAATTTTATAAGCAAACAAATTATCAAGACAAGCAAGAAACCACCATATGCAAGGAAGAAGAAAGGAACAATAGTATTACATCGATTAGATCTCCATGAATATCGAGGAGAACATGGTATTGAGAATAAAAGAGATATAAGAAGTCATCTAGATACTATCTATGGACCTGTAGGTCTGTGGTAAACTACTCACGCTTCATCAAAAGGGTAATGGTATTGGTGTAGAAGCCCTCCGTGATCGAATCCCCCTCTGGCAGGACACCGGAAAAGGCCCCTAGATGGGATCTCACGGGTACAGAAGGTGGCGGTGGCAGAAAAGTGTTTTCGTGGATGCCTCTGATGGTTTGGGGACATATGGGAATATATAGGCGAAAGAATTAGGTCAGGAGGTGCACGAGGGACCCACAAGGGTGGGGGAGCACCCTTCGTCCTTGTGGCTGCCTTGTGGCTCCTCCTACTTCATCTCCAAGTCTCATGGTTGTCTTCTCGTTCAAGAAAAATCATCGCAAAAGTTTCATTCCGTTTGGACTCCGTTTGGTATTCCTTTTCTGCGGAACTCAAAAATAGGGGGAAACAGGAACTGGCACTAGGCTCTAGGTTAATAGGTTAGTCCCAAAAATAATATAAAATAACATATTAATGCATATAAAACATCCAAAATAGATAATATAATATCATGGAACAATAAAATATATAGATATGTCAGAGATGTACCAATGATGGCGATGAATCCCCCTCTTTGGAGCCCCGAACGGACTCCAGATCTGCCCTCCCGACGAAGAATAGGAGGTGGCAGCGACTCCGTATTGTAGAACATGATGAATCCTTCTCTCTGGTTTTTTTCTCTCTGGATGTGAATATATAGAGTTTGAGTTAGGGTCGGAGGAGGTCCAGGGGGCCACCAAGGCATGCCCCAGGGCCCCCCCCCAGGCTTGTGGCCAATGGTGGACCCCCTCTGGTTGATTCTTTTGCTGATATTTTTATATATTCCAAAAGTATTCTCTGTAAATTTTCAGGTCAATCCGAGAACTTTTATTTCTGCTCAAAAATAACACCATGGAAATTGTGCTGGAAACAGCGTCAGCCCGGGTTAGTTACATTCGAATCATGCAAATTAGAGTCCAAAACAAGGGCAAAAGAGCTTGGAAAAGTAGATACGATGGAGACGTATCAGTCACCAATTCACATAAGTCATGTAATACTATATCATCAATGAACGTTAAGCGTGCGGACCCTACGGGTTCGGGAATGATGTAGACATGACTGAGATGCTTCTTCGGTCAATAACCAATAGTGGGACCTGGATGCCCATATTGGTTCCTGATACGTCTCCATCATATCTACTTTTCCAAACTCTTTTGCCCTTGTCTCGGAGTCTAATTTGCAAGATTTGAATGGAACTAACCCGAACTGATGATGTTTTCAACAGAATTGCCATGGTGTTATTTTTGTGCAGAAGTAAAATTTCTCGGAATGACCTGGAAATTCATGGAGAATACTTTTGGAAAAAATATTGGCAAAAGAATCAACTAGAGGGGACCCACCACCTGTGCACAAGGGTGGGGGCACGCCCTATGTGACACCCAAAAAAAAATTTGGCCTTGTTTTATTTGAAATTTTGCCAGGAATTAAAACTTTGGATTTCTGAGCTCCATTTTGATATATTTTTTAAATCATTTCCTTCCCTGTTATGATGAGTTTTTCCCAGAGAGAAAACTTTTCAATTATGTTGTTGGACTTGTTTAACCTCTCAAGAAAAACTTTGCTGTTATCAGTGTAACTAATTAAATAATTAAATTGCTTGATCTTTACTTTCTTGAAAATAGTTTTTTCAAGGTTATCTGACCATATTTGAACTACAACCATTTGATGGACTCACCTAAAATTTCCACAAAAATTTGGAGATGTCATGTGATGATTTTAAATAACTTTTATGCAAAAATATATTTCATCCATGAAATATTTTGAGCCCTACTCTCAATTTTTCTTCTCTGGTCCAGAGTGCATTTTTTCACAGCAACCTATTTAAATATTTCTTTAAAACTTCTACCAAAATTAAGGGAGGTCAGTAGGAGCATATTATTTCACTTTGTGCAAAAACCTAATTATGTTCTTTGAAAAATTTGAGTGAATCAACCTCATTTCCATTCTGGACCAACTTGAGGATTTGTACAGCAACCACCATTTTAGTTGCTCCTATACCCTTGATTATTTCTCCTACTTGTAGTCCCCCATGTTAAACCCTTAAGTCCAAGAGCATGCACCTTTTGGATCATTTTTGGTTCATGAAATAATGCTATTTATTTCCTGTCCAGAAATGTAGTTTTGTAAAACTTGCACTAGCAAGTCTCCCCTTTTGTCCAACTAACCTCACCACTCTCTCTTGCATCTAAAGAGACCCCAATCTGGAGTTTTTGGCCACTCCAAGACTTGCCTAAGTGCCATTGGCATTTTCTCAAACACCCTGCGGACATGTTCTGTTTTGACATGAATTGTGGCATTGCACTGTGAGCTTGCACCGTTGATCAAACAAGCATGTCCACTAGACTCCCAGTTACTCCTAACCTCGATCTGGTAAACCCCACCCTCACCTGCGACCTGTAGCATGCTGCGGCATTGTGTCGAACATCTGGTGTGCGTGCACTGGACGCGCCCAGAGCGCGCCAATTGCAGCCACGCGCCCGAGCCGACACGCCGGCCCCACGGCTTTGGCTCGCTCTGCAGCACCACGCCACGCGCTCCCCTCCTCGCAGCAACGCGCCAAGCAGCCCCCGCCGCGCCCGGCAGTCCAAGAGCTAGCCGCCGCCACCGCCCGACAGCCCTGCGCCGTGCAGCGCCGCCCAAGCCACCCCGGCTCGCCACCTGGCCCCTGGAGCAGTGCCCTCTCGTCCACTAGCTCTTGCCGTCATCCACAGCCGCGCCACATTGCCCTGCAAGCTACAGCGAGGCGGTTCACCGGAGAGCTTATCCGGCCGCCACGGAACCGACCTCGACGGGCTATAAGAGGAGGCCCCGAGCCACCCCGGGCACGCAGGAAGCCTTAGAGTGCTCCCCTAGTCCTCCCATGGCAGCCAATCGACTCGGGGGAGGTCTTCATCCCCATCTCCGGCAACGGCGGCCGCCACCACTGCCCCGGCCAATTCGGCACCACCAGGGCCTCCCACTCTTCGTTCTCTCCACCAAGAACCCCCTCATCCTCCCGTAAACCTTCCCCCTACTCCATTTCGATCGAGAACCACCGCCGCCCCGAAGCCACTTTGCACCGAAACCTCCCTCCGCCGCGAAGCTCACCGCCGACGACTTCTTCCACCACTGTCGACCCCTCGACCACCGGGAGAAACGCCCCAGCCGTGCGGATCCATCCCCGCCCTCCAGAGGCCGCGAGGAGCCGCCGCTCGCCGGCGTTGGTCGCCGGAGTCCCGCCTCCGCTCGGGACAGAGGAAGAAGGAGGAGGGCGGACTGGTCAAACCTGACCAGTGGGCCAGGCGGGCCCACTGTCAGTGACCCTGCGCATATCCACGTCGGTTAAGTGAAGACGTATTAACCCCAGTACGTCTCCCGTTTTCGAAGACGTATTCTGCCGAAACGTTTTCTTTTCTGTTTTATTTTTAAAAACAGATTTGACCAGAACTTTGACTGGCTATAACTTTTTAAATATAAATCCAAATGAGTTGATTCTTTTTCCTACCTTCTTCAAATTTGGTCTAGTTTATTTTAAGATTTATTTGAAAAAATTTCAAACAACTTTTGGTTCTGTTTTTGAAATATGTGTTAATTCAAATATATTTTTAAAATAGGATTTTGGGAGAGAGAAGAAGCTTTCAAAAGTTTTGGAGTGCACCCTGCCTTTCCACACATTGAAGGCAAGCATTCTGAATCCCGGCATAATATTTTTGGTGTGATCGTTGATGCATTTATAACACCACTGCATTTCGAAGGACTTGTTATTTCATGTGATATGATCATATGCATGGGTGCATGTTATTGATTTCCATGCTGTTGGAAACGAACACCCTTGTGATGATAATCACCCTCATATGCCTTGAAATGCATACCGGCAGAAAACCGTGAAAAAACTCTGCCTTGGGTAGGTATGAGTTTGTCACCGGTCTCCGTCGGGACGGTTATGTCTGATATGGCATGGCAAGGTGATATGAGCGGTGACCCTGTTGGATGGATTATATTTGTTATACTAATCATGCAGGGAATACTTGAACGTCCTGAGTCGACCATAGATCAAGTCTTGTTCCAGTAACCCCCATACTTGTTTCGTACTACCACTCGTCTCTACAGCAAGTAGAGTACGGTTCAGTAAGTTGTCAACCTCTTTCTAGCACACACCGTACAGAGAGGCCATGGTGGAAGATACCGGTTGTAACTGGTAGGCAGGCCACCTGGTCAGGGAGCATGGGTGTTTCCGGTTGGGACCGAGAGGGGAGGCCACCCCTTAGAGCGCGCGATATAAATTTGATCCCATGCTACGCGAGGTTGTAGCCTCCCCACTTAGAGTTTGCTTACAGGTGTCGTGGGTGATTCCAGACACGTGTGTGATAAGCTGGTGTGTGCAAGTTAGGTGTGTTTTCAACAAAAAGACCGTAGATGGAATTAGTCCTGATGGACTAAAGAAATCCGTTACTCGTGGGTAAAGAGTACACCCTCTGCGGAGAATAAACCTATTCGAATAGCCGTATCCATGGTTAAGGATCACAGTCTGGGATGGGTCAAGTATCGGTCTTAGTGTCGGTCTTCGGAGGTGAAACTGTTAACCAGAAAAATGGAATTACTACCCGGGACTTGTGATATCTGTGATGATTATTATTATTGTTGACTAACCCGTGATATTATTGTTATTACCGAGTATCTCTGGGATGGTTCTACCTCCGGGATATTCATTATGATCATTTCTTTTAAAGCCCTTTTTGTGGCGTCGCTCAGACGCCCGACTGTGGCATTTTCTTTTAAAGCCCTTTATGTGGCGTCGCTCAGACGCCCTACTGTGGCATTTTCTTTTAAAGCCCTTTATGTGGCGTCGCTCAGACGCCCGACTGTGGCATTTTCTTTTAAAGCCCTTTATGTGGCGTCGCTCAGACGCCCGACTGTGGCATTTTCTTTTAAAGCCCTTTATGTGGCGTCGCTCAGACGCCCGACTGTGGCATTACTTGATTATTTGTTTCATAAGTTTTTATACTACCATGTTATTGCAATTTTTATAAATAACTTGCTTGCACGCATCAGAATTTCATTTATCTATTGTGACTGACGTCATGAGCATAAAATATTTTAGCACATCATTGTTATACCTGTGTTCATAATGTTTGCGAGTACATTCAAAGTACTCACTGGCTTGTCCCTGGCTATTGTCTTGGCCAGATTTTCTTGCACGGAGAGGAGTGACGCGGTGACAGCCCCGGAACCTAAGCAATGGAGGTAGCAACCTCGCGAAGATAGGAGTTAACCTGGTCAGCTGTTCCTGTGGGAATTGGAGTCCCATAGACACTGATGATCCACAAACCGCTTCCGCCATCAACCACTAGAAACCATTTGTTGTACTCACAGGCCAGAATGGTCTTGTACTGCATATTTTGTATGTTGCTTGGAATTTCTGTATCAAGTTGGAGCCTCATCAGCTAACAGTAATCCTGGGGCTGATGAGCACGACGGTCTTTTCTGGAAATTTATTTCCCCGGAAAAACCGGTCGCGACAGTCTTGGTATCAGAGCCAGGCTGACCATTGGCTAATCCTATCTTAGCCCGGTCAATAAACTTAGGCAAACCAACCCACCAGACCTCAACCAAACCCCAGTCAAGCTTCTCGTGCAAGATAGCCACACAGTGACCCAACACCTTTTGGCAGTCGGTGCCCAACCTATTAATCGAACCTGTCACTCATGCGCCAGTGACCGGCCCCTAAATAGTCCTTTCTCGCAAGCATGCGAAGGAAGATTCCGTTCCCTTTTTCCTATAAAAAGGGCGCGCTAACACCAAACCAGCACCGCACAGCCGCTACCCCAAACCGAGCCACAATGCCTGGCCCTGTCGTGCACAACGAAACCACAGCAACCCACCTTGGAGGTTTTGTGACCATCCTCGCAAACCTCACCCGTCGTGCCTACGCGTTAGAAGAGCCACCAGAATATGTTGTGTATCAAGGACCCATGAGCGGTGAAGACCGCCAATTCTGGGCCACTGTGCACATTTACGGTAGGAGTCTAGCACCCGAGCGTCCCTACCGGTTCACCGGAAGGACAACTTCCTTTGAGCCACAGGCCATCCAGCTAGCCTCTCGAGAGGCTATAGTTCATCTCAGGCACTTGTCGCCCAAAGTTAACTGTCGCTCGTTCCACTACTACCCCAGACGAGAAGGGTATGGTAGACCACCCCAAGTTGCCAATGGAGATCACGAGACGGACCCCGCATTGTTGCACCTAGTGCGCTATGTAAGTGCACTAGAGGCGCTGTTCGACCAGATCACTATTGATCTAATCGCAGCTCGTGGAGAGCTGGTTCGTCGAGCCCCGGCGAGAGAAGGAAACGAGCCCAACACCGACAACCCAGTCGTGCTATTTGGACAACCAATCGAGACCCCGAGATCTGCCCCAGCCATCGACCAAGGTGCTGCGATAACCCCAGAGGTGCTTCGTCGCATTTTGGGAGCACACTCCAATGGGGTTGTGGCCAACAATCCCCGTGATGGTCATTCTCACTACCCTGACCCTACAGTTCCTTCGCCATCTCCGACTAATCCCGGCAGGGAGACACGTGGAGAAGCCTCGACATCCACCAGGCACGCCCGTTTAGACATAAACGAAGTAGACTAAGCAGTATGAGTAGCACCAAGTTTCAATGTATCATCGCTTTGTAATCATGCGACCGCGTATATTAACGCAGCCTATCTTTGTGCCTATGTTTTAATAATAGCCTTGCCTGTTTGGTCAGCGCATAGCTGCATATTCTTCCGGGCACAACTACCAAAACCAGCCCGACGACAACCACAGTAACACGTCTCTTTATGAGATATGTGTATCTCTAACACTGACCCGACCTTTGGAGCCAAGCTGGCAAATTTATTACCTTTCACCACGGTAAAAATGATCCAGCTCCATTGCTATATAAAGGCCACCTTGTGACCTTACCCAGCAACCCCCACCTTGTGCACAACACTCACGCTTTTTTCTGTCATGCCAAACCCCAGCATTCATCTGAGAACCCCAGATGCAACCCCAGGTAGCTTTGTCAAATTATTGTGGGATTTTACCCGCAGTACCATGGGTTCTACCCAGCCACCCCAGTACGAGCTATTCAAATCAAGGATCACCCCATCCACCTCAGAATATTGGGCAGCAGTGCACATTCCTCCTGTAGACCCCAACCAAGATCCAATAGAAGTTTCCTTCATGGGGAAATCTATGCCAACCCCACACTTGGCCATAGAAGCTGCTGCGAAAGAAGCAATTGCCCGTCTTCGATCCGCAGTACCCTATGCCCGCGAGCGAGGATATTATTACTTTCCGAGTCGTGCAGCTCCCGGAGAAGTAACGTCTTTTCCCGGTGGGCGGATTGAGAGAGACCCAGTTCTGGCCAACCTTATCCAGTACATCATAGCTCAAGAGCATTTAAACCAGCGAGTGATGGATTATCTCCAGAGCCTCGCAGATTTAAATCCTCAGGTTGCCATCGGCAGACCACTGAGACCCGACACGGAGAGACGCATTCATCGACTGGTCAATCCACTTCCTCCAATAGAAGGGGAGTGTATTCCTTTACCAGAGACATTTTATCAGGACCCCGTTCAGTTACTGTTTTCATTTTAGACGTCGCTGCTGTATTCGTTCTTTGCAGCATATATTTATGTGTATGACTTATGCGTGATACCCTGAGTTTGTACGGCAAGTTAATTAATTGGCTTCTACTTATGTGTGTAGTTTTTGTTGTGGTTTATGCTCCTTTAAATTAACTGCTCTTCCCTCGCGAAATCCTGGAGTGAGATTTCTTTTCCCTAATTTGCTACACCTGCCACTTCACGACATGGATTAATTAATTTCACACAGCACCACGAGCAGACTCACAGCCAAAATCATACGGACACATACACTGTTTGCAAAACTTTGCAACAGTGTTACATCCAGTTAATCACCCCCCCCCTAACAATAGTAAGCACCCGGCATACTTCATCTACTCCTCATGATCACCACCACCGCGGAGAGCCAACACCCGAGCCGCAGCATCACAATACTCGTCGAAGATCATCGCGCACAGGAGCACAGAGAGCCCCAGCAGCGTCGCCAGCCCTCCGTATATCAGGATCACAAACCAGTCCGGCATCGCCTCCGCCATTAGAGCCTCGACCGAGCTTCTGTAAGAAGTAAGGGAGAAAGGAGGAGGAGAAGTGAGGCCATATGTGAGGAAGAAGAGAGAGGCACCCCGGCCGTTTTTATAGCTCAAGCTTGGTGTACGGTGGGCGAAGTCCATCAACGCCGCTCGTCGCCGATCACCAGTGTTCGGAGTCGAATCCGCGAGCAGTGCCGACAGCGCGTTGGCCCGCGAGGTGAGTGCACGCTGCACCGGCAGCTAGCACACCGCGCACTACCACGGTACGGCCTAGATGCCCTACGCATTAGGCATCGCCGGTGGAGAAAGCGCGAGAAAGCGCGCGGGAGAGAGGAGGAAGAGAGACCAAAGGTAGAAGGAAGAGCCAGTGGGAGAAGAAGAGGCTGACAGTGGGCCCCGGGTCCACCTGTCGGCCAGAGAGAGCACTGTGCTCTCGGGTACGACCAGCGTATATTTAAATTTAGAAGATTATTCTAAATTTTTTTTATCCAGCGTAGAAATCACCCGGTTTTGTCTCGAACCATAGACTTTTCCGCGCAGCACCAGTATTCACACTGTAGTTTTTCACCACTTATTGCCCTCTCACTGTAGCCATTTTTTTATTGCGTATAGTTTTCTTAAAACAGCTTTTAACAAATCTCGAGGACGAGATTTTTCTTAAGGGGGGTAGTATATGTGACACCCAAAAAAATTTTTGGCCTTGTTTTATTTGAAATTTTGCCAGGAATTAAAACTTTGGATTTCTGAGCTCCATTTTGATATTTTCTTTAAATCATTTCCTTCCCTGTTATGATGAGTTTTTCCCAGAGAGAAAACTTTTCAATTATGTTGTTGGACTTGTTTAACCTCTCAAGAAAAACTTTGCTGTTATCAGTGTAACTAATTAAATAATTAAATTGCTTGATCTTTACTTTCTTGAAAATAGTTTTTTCAAGGTTATCTGACCATATTTGAACTACAACCATTTGATGGACTCACCTAAAATTTCCACAAAAATTTGGAGATGTCATGTGATGATTTTAAATAACTTTTATGCAAAAATATATTTCATCCATGAAATATTTTGAGCCCTACTCTCAATTTTTCTTCTCTGGTCTAGAGTGCATTTTTCACAGCAACCTATTTAAATATTTCTTTAAAACTTCTACCAAAATTAAGGGAGGTCAGTAGGAGCATATTATTTCACTTTGTGCAAAAACCTAATTATGTTCTTTGAAAAATTTGAGTGAATCAACCTCATTTCCATTCTGGACCAACTTGAGGATTTGTACAGCAACCACCATTTTAGTTGCTCCTATACCCTTGATTATTTCTCCTACTTGTAGTCCCCCATGTTAAACCCTTAAGTCCAAGAGCATGCACCTTTTGGATCATTTTTGGTTCATGAAATAATGCTATTTATTTCCTGTCCAGAAATGTAGTTTTGTAAAACTTGCACTAGCAAGTCTCCCCTTTTGTCCAACTAACCTCACCACTCTCTCTTGCATCTAAAGAGACCCCAATCTGGAGTTTTTGGCCACTCCAAGACTTGCCTAAGTGCCATTGGCATTTTCTCAAACACCCTGCGGACATGTTCTGTTTTGACATGAATTGTGGCATTGCACTGTGAGCTTGCACCGTTGATCAAACAAGCATGTCCACTAGACTCCCAGTTACTCCTAACCTCGATCTGGTAAACCCCACCCTCACCTGCGACCTGTAGCATGCCGCGGCATTGTGTCGAACATCTGGTGTGCGTGCACTGGACGCGCCCAGAGCGCGCCAATTGCAGCCACGCGCCCGAGCCGACACGCCGGCCCCACGGCTTTGGCTCGCTCTGCAGCACCACGCCACACGCTCCCCTCCTCGCAGCAACGCGCCAAGCAGCCCCCGCCGCGCCCGGCAGGCCAAGAGCTAGCCGCCGCCGCCGCCCGACAGCCCTGTGCCGTGCAGCGCCGCCCAAGCCACCCCGGCTCGCCACCTGGCCCCTGGAGCAGTGCCCTCTCGTCCACTAGCTCTTGCCGTCATGCCCAACCGCGCAACGTTGCCCTGCAAGCTACAGCGAGGCGGTTCGCCGGAGAGCTTATCCGGCCGCCGCGGAACCGACCTCGACGGGCTATAAAAGGAGGCCCCGAGCCACCCCGGGCACGCAGGAAGCCTTAGAGTGCTCCCCTAGTCCTCCCATGGCAGCCAATCGACTCGGGGGAGGTCTTCATCCCCATCTCCGGCAACGGCGGCCGCCACCATTGCCCCGGCCAATTCGGCACCACCAGGGCCTCCCACTCTTCGTTCTCTCCACCAAGAACCCCCTCATCCTCCCGTAAACCTTCCCCCTACTCCATTTCGATCGAGAACCACCGCCGCCCCGAAGCCACTTTGCACCGAAACCTCCCTCCGCCGCGAAGCTCACCGCCGACGACTTCTTCCACCACTGTCGACCCCTCGACCACCGGGAGAAACGCCCCAGACGTGCGGATCCATCCCCGCCCTCCAGAGGCCGCGAGGAGCCGCCGCTCGCCGGCGTTGGTCGCCGGAGTCCCGCCTCCGCTCGGGACAGAGGAAGAAGGAGGAGGGCGGACTGGTCAAACCTGACCAGTGGGCCAGGCGGGCCCACTGTCAGTGACCCTACGCATATCCACGTCGGTTAAGTGAAGACGTATTAACCCCAGTACGTCTCCCGTTTTCGAAGACGTATTCTGCCGAAACGTTTTCTTTTCTGTTTTATTTTTAAAAACAGATTTGACCAGAACTTTGACTGGCTATAACTTTTTAAATATAAATCCAAATGAGTTGATTCTTTTTCCTACCTTCTTCAAATTTGGTCTAGTTTATTTTAAGATTTATTTGAAAAAATTTCAAACAACTTTTGGTTCTGTTTTTGAAATATGTGTTAATTCAAATATATTTTTAAAATAGGATTTTGGGAGAGAGAAGAAGCTTTCAAAAGTTTTGGAGTGCACCCTGCCTTTCCACACATTGAAGGCAAGCATTCTGAATCCCGGCATAATATTTTTGGTGTGATCGTTGATGCATTTATAACACCACTGCATTTCGAAGGACTTGTTATTTCATGTGATATGATCATATGCATGGGTGCATGTTATTGATTTCCATGCTGTTGGAAACGAACACCCTTGTGATGATAATCACCCTCATATGCCTTGAAATGCATACCGTCGGAAAACCGTGAAAAAACTCTGCCTTGGGTAGGTATGAGTTTGTCACCGGTCTCCGTCGGGACGGTTATGTCTGATATGGCATGGCAAGGTGATATGAGCGGTGACCCTGTTGGATGGATTATATTTGTTATACTAATCATGCAGGGAATACTTGAACGTCCTGAGTCGACCATAGATCAAGTCTTGTTCCAGTAACCCCCATACTTGTTTCGTACTACCACTCGTCTCTACAGCAAGTAGAGTACGGTTCAGTAAGTTGTCAACCTCTTTCTAGCACACACCGTACAGAGAGGCCATGGTGGAAGATACCGGTTGTAACTGGTAGGCAGGCCACCTGGTCCGGGAGCATGGGTGTTTCCGGTTGGGACCGAGAGGGGAGGCCACCCCTTAGAGCGCGCGATATAAATTTGATCCCATGCTACACGAGGTTGTAGCCTCCCCACTTAGAGTTTGCTTACAGGTGTCGTGGGTGATTCCAGACACGTGTGTGATAAGCTGGTGTGTGCAAGTTAGGTGTGTTTTCAACAAAAAGACCGTAGATGGAATTAGTCCTGATGGACTAAAGAAATCCGTTACTCGTGGGTAAAGAGTACACCCTCTGCAGAGAATAAACCTATTCGAATAGCCGTATCCATGGTTAAGGATCACAGTCTGGGATGGGTCAAGTATCGGTCTTAGTGTCGGTCTTTGGAGGTGAAACTGTTAACCAGAAAAATGGAATTACTACCCGGGACTTGTGATATCTGTGATGATTATTATTATTGTTGACTAACCCGTGATATTATTGTTATTACCGAATATCTCTGGGATGGTTCTACCTCCGGGATATTCATTATGATCATTTCTTTTAAAGCCCTTTTTGTGGCGTCGCTCAGACGCTCGACTGTGGCATTTTCTTTTAAAGCCCTTTATGTGGCGTCGCTCATACGCCCGACTGTGGCATTTTCTTTTAAAGCCCTTTATGTGGCGTCGCTCAGACGCCCGACTGTGGCATTTTCTTTTAAAGCCCTTTATGTGGCATCGCTCAGACGCCCGACTGTGGCATTTTCTTTTAAAGCCCTTTATGTGGCGTCGCTCAGACGCCCGACTGTGGCATTACTTGATTATTTGTTTCATAAGTTTTTATACTACCATGTTATTGCAATTTTTATAAATAACTTGCTTGCACGCATCAGAATTTCATTTATCTATTGTGACTGACGTCATGAGCATAAAATATTTTAGCACATCATTGTTATACCTGTGTTCATAATGTTTGCGAGTACATTCAAAGTACTCACTGGCTTGTCCCTGGCTATTGTCTTGGCCAGATTTTCTTGCACGGAGAGGAGTGACGCGGTGACAGCCCCGGAACCTAAGCAATGGAGATAGCAACCTCGCGAAGATAGGAGTTAACCTGGTCAGCTGTTCCTGTGGGAATTGGAGTCCCATAGACACTGATGATCCACAAACCGCTTCCGCCATCAACCACTAGAAACCATTTGTTGTACTCACAGGCCAGAATGGTCTTGTACTGCATATTTTGTATGTTGCTTGGAATTTCTGTATCAAGTTGGAGCCTCATCAGCTAACAGTAATCCTGGGGCTGATGAGCACGACGGTCTTTTCTGGAAATTTATTTCCCCGGAAAAACCGGTCGCGACACCCTACCCCCCTGGGCACGCCCCCTGGCTTATGGGTCCCACGAAGCTCCACCGACCTCAACTCCAACTCCATATATTCACGTAAAAATCAGGGAGAAGGATTCATTACGTTTTATGATACGGAGCTGCCGCCACCTCCTATTCTTCCTCGGGAGGGCAGATCTGGAGTCCGTTTTGGGCTCCACGGACGGTAAATCGATGTTGTCGTCATCATCAACCATCCTCCATCACTAATTTCATGATGCTCACTGCCGTGCATGAGTAATTCCATCATAGTCTTGCTGGACGGTGATGGGTTGGATGAGATTTATTATGTAATCGAGTTAGTTTTGTTAGAATTTGATCCCTAGTATCCACTATGTTCTGAGATTGATGTTGCTATAACTTTGCTATGCTTAATGCTTGTCACTAGGGCCCGAGTGCCATGATTTCAGATCTGAACCTATTATGTTTTCATGAATATATGCGAGTCCTTAATCCTATCTTGCAAGTTATAGTCACCTACTACATATTATGATCCGGCAACCCTGGAGTGACAATAGTCAGGACACTTCCCGGTGATGACCGTAGTTTGAGGAGTTCATGTATTCACTAGCGCTAATGCTTTGGTCCGGTGTTCTATTAAAAGGAGGCCTTAATATCCCTTAGTTTCCAATAGGACCCCGCTGCCATAGGAGGGTAGGACAAAAGATGTCATGCAAGTTCTTTTCCATAAGCACGTATGACTATATTGGAAATACATGCCTACATTATATTGATGAATTGGAGCTAGTTCTGTGTCACCCTAGGTTATAACTGTTGCATGATGAATGCCATCTGACTTAATTATCCTTCATTGATCCATTGCCTACGAGCTTTTCACATATTGATCTTTGCTAAGATACTTGTCCATTGCCACTGTTATGATTGCTACAAAATTGTTACTATTACTTTTGCCACCATTACCATTACTTTTGCCACCGTTACTTCCATACTACATTGCTACTAAATATTTTGCTGCAGATATTAAGTCTTTCAGGTGTGGTTGAATTGACAACTCAGCTGCTAATACTTGAGAATATTCTTTGGCTCCCCTTGTGTCGAATCAATAAATTTGGGTTGAATACTCTACCCTCAAAAACTGTTGCGATCCATTATACTTGTGGGTTATCAAGACTTTTTGTGGCGCCATTGCCGGGGAGCATAGCTCTATTCTCTGAGTCACTTGGGATTTATATTTGTTGATCACTATGAGGAATTTGAAAGATACTAGAACCAAGATTTTTCCCTCTACTACAAGGGGAGGTAAGGAACTGCCATCTAGCTTTGCACTTGATTCACCTTTTGTTTTGAGTAAGCTTGTGACACCTACACCTGTTATTGATTCTGATATGTCGCATGTTACTGATGATGCCACTTCTACTATGCATGATGCTTATGATTATACTACTTCTTTGCTTGATAAAACTGTGCCACTAGGTGAGTTTCTTGATGAACGACTTATTAGGGATAGAGAGAACGAAATTACTAAAACTGATGATATTGTTGAAATGAATATTATGATTCCCCCTAGATATGAATTGCTTGTTGTACCTGAGGGTTATATTATGGATGAAGAAGCTGTTAGAGACTTTCTTGCTTGCAATGATAGAGATGATCCCAAGAAACTGTTAGCTAAGCTGAAAGAAAAATCTTTGAATGCTAGAATGCAGTATGATCCTATGTTTGCTACTTCATCTATCTGTGTTACTGATAAGGATTATGATTTCTCTGTCGATCCTGAGTTAATAACTTTGGTTGAATCTGATCCTTTCCATGGTTATGAATCTGAAACTGTTGTGGCACATCTTACTAAATTGAATGATATAGCCACCCTATTTGCTCATGAGGAAAAGATCCATTATTACTATATTCTTAATTTGTTTCCTTTCTCATTAAAGGGTGATGCCAAGTTATGGTTTAATTCCCTTGCTCCTGGTTGTGTGCGTAGTCCCCAGGATATGATTTACTACTTCTCTGAAAAATATTTCCCTCCTCATAAGAAACAAGTTGCCTTAAGGGAAATATTTAACTTTGTGTAAATTAAAGAGGAGACTCCCCCACAAGCTTGGGGGAGGCTTCTCCAATTACTTAATGCTTAGCCTGATCATCCTCTCAAGAAAAATGAAATACTTGATATCTTTTATAATGGACTAACCAATGCTTCTAGGGACCACCTAGATAGTTGTGTTGGTTGTGTTTTCAGGGAACAAACTGTTGAGCAAGCTAAATTGCTATTGAATAATATATTGAGTAATGATAATGATTGGACACTTCCTGAACCAACTCCTAAGCCAACTCTGAAGAAAAGAGGTATTCTATTCCTCAGTCCTGAAGATATGCAAGAGGCAAAGAAATCTATGAAAGAAAAAGGTATTAAAGCTAAAGATGTTAAAAATTTACCACCTATTGAATAAATACATGGTCTTGATAACCCAACACAGGTAGTAGAGGTAAATTCTCTCTATAGATTTGATGAAGGTGATATTCCTCATAATAATTCTGCTAGCTAATTCTTGGATGAGTTTGATAATTTTATTGTTAAACAAGAAAATTTCAATGCTTATGTTAGTAGACAATTGAAACATAATGCTCAAATGCTTGACTGCTTGGGTCATTAAATGAGTAGAACTGTTAATGATCTTAAGCTTATTAGTAAACATGCTTCCATGGTTAAAACTCAAGTAGAACAAGTACATAAGGCACATGATGATTTGCTCAATGTGTTGAATGGTAAGAACAATGATAATGATAATGTTGTTAGGGTTATGACTAGAGGTGGTAAAATGATCCAGGAACCTTTGTATCCCGAAGGCCATCCTAAGAAATTTGAGCAAGAATCTTAGAGAATTAATACGGATGCATCCAGTCCTTCTAATAAAAAGAAAAATAAAACGGATAGGACTTTGCATGCTTCTAGTGAACCTGTTGTAGACACACCTGAGAATCCAAATGATATTTCTATTTCTTATGCTGAGACACAATCTGGTGATGAACATGAACTTAGCAATAATGCTAATGATGATGTCCATGTTGATGCTCAACCTAGTAATGATAATGATGTGGAGATTGAACCTGTTGTTGATTTTGATAACCCACAATCAAAGAATCAACATTATGATAAGAGAGACTTCATTGCTAGGAAACATGGTTAAGAAAGAGAACCTTGAGTTCAGAAACCCATGCCCTTTCCTCCTAAGCCATCCAAGAAAAAGGATGATGATGATTTTGAGCGCTTTGCTAAAATGATTAGACCTATCATTTTGCATATGTGTTTGACTAATATGCTTAAAATGCCTCCTTATGCTAAGTATATGAAAGATATTGTTACAAATAAAATAAAGATACTGGAAGCTGAATTTTCTGCCATGCTTGCTAATTATACTTTTAAGGGTGGAATACCAAAGAAACTTGGAGATCCAGGAGTACCAACTATACCATGCTCCATTAAAAGAAACTATGTTAAAACTGCTTTATGTGATTTGGGAGCCAGTGTTAGTGTTATGCCTTTCTCTTTATATTGTAGACTTGATTTGAATAAGTTGACACCTACTGAAATCTCTTTGCAAATGGCCGATAAATCAACTCCTATACCCATCGGTATTTGTGAGGATGTGCCTGTTGTGGTTGCAAACGTTCCTATTTTAACGGACTTTCTTATTCTTGATATTCTCGAGGACGACAGTATGTCGATTATCCTTGGTAGACCCTTTTTGAATACTTCAGTAGCTGTTATTGATTGCAACAAAGGCAATGTCACTTTTCATGTTAATGGTAATAAGCATACTGTACACTTTCCAAAGAAAGAACCTCAAGTTCATAGTATCATTTCTATTGGGAAAATTTCAACTATTACCGTTGGAGGTTTTGAATTCCCTCTCCCTAATGTCAAAAAGAAATATGATATTCTTATTGTTGGGGACATGCATATCCCCGTTAAAGTAACCTAGTGTAATTCGAAAATTCTCCTATTTTATGTTATTCGAAAGAAGTTTGTTGATAAGACTTGATCAACCTTGTTAACGGATCCCTTTTGATGAGCATGAGATGGACGAATTTAGAAGGCACAAACTTCCGTACCCACCTTTTACTTTCTATTAATTAGAATAAAAAAGCAAAAATAGTATTATCTGTCTGTTTTCTGGATTATCCTTGGAATAAAAAATATCCCGAAAATAAAAGTTCTCCAAATGCCCTAAAAATTTAGTATGATTTTTTATATAATATTTAAGAATATCTGGCACTGGACATGCACCAGGCGGATGCACGAGTGGGCCACAAGGGTGGAGGGAGCGCCCCCTGCCTTGTGGGTCCCACGTGGGTCCCCTTCACTTATTCCAGCACCCATCCACTTTGTCTTCCTCCAAAAAAACATCCCGTAGCTCAAACCAGTGTTCTAGCTCATCTTGCTGCCATTTTTGATCTCCTTGTGCAAAGCTCCATTTGCAAAACTATTTTGGGGGATTGTTCTTCGGTATGTGGCCCCTCCAGTGGTCCAATCAGTTTTTGTTCTAGTGCTTTATTTATTGCAATTTTTTGTTGCTTAGGTGACCCTTTTCTTGAGCTTGCATGTCAAATTTATATGGTCAAAAGTAGTTTTGATGTATGATATAGCCTCTAGGTACTTGTGGGAGTAGTTTCTATCAATGTTGTTGAATTTGGTTTACTTTTATTTTGAGTCACTAAAAAATTCAGAATTTTTTAGAGGGATAAAATGATGAGGAGATTGTTGAGAGGCTCCTCGAGGCGAGGTTTGAAGGAAAAAGAAAATGAAGAGAAGGAAAATCCAAAGTATAACCTTGCTCGCACCGCGGAGGTTTGGCAGTGTGAATGGCCATTTGATGCATTCTTGGAGACGGCTGGAATTTATGAGGATTTCTATTATTTGGCAGAGAATGCAGGCATCACCGACTTGCTCCATGACCAGTGCGATCAGTACCTCCTACTCACTAATACATTCATGCAAAATTTTCATTTTCATGGTAGGAGATCACCACCCACGATAGAGTTTCACTTACATGATGAGCATAAGGAGATGACACTTTATGACTTTTGTGAGGGTTGCAAATTACCTTATGAGGGCAGCGTCGACGAGCCACGTCCTAGAGATGTGGAAGATTCTATTGATGAAGTTGTCGTAGGGAAAGGAGAAAGGTGTCGGAAGCGAGGGTGTCTACTTTACATTTTTCCTGTTTTGCATTACTAATCATTATTTGCTTGGAGATATTTAATTAGTCGGGGGGAGTCTAGAGGCCTTAGTGCTCCTGACCTTGCTATTTTGTGCCATGTTTTACTTCGTGATATAACTTTTAGTTTGGGTGCTATGGTTGCTCGACGGTTGAGTTTGAACCGTACGAAGGGTCCTATCTTTGGAGGTATCTATGCCTCCCGCCTTGCTAAATGCTTCGAAATACCCATTAGGCACGATGAAAAAGAGGAGAAGTTTCTGCCCACTATATACCTATATTATGACAGTATGGTAGCACATAATTTTATTAAGAAAGACGATGACAAGAGACTCATCTATAACCTGGTATTTAGCGAGAAGACTTGTCAAATTATTACCTTGCGTGCACCTTCTTTGTTCGATATTCATTCAGGCAGGTACTTCATTTTGCCCGCGGACATCTACGCATACTGGGAGGGGACGCGATCCCTAGTTCCTGAGCCAGAGCCATCACCTGATCCATATCAGGAGTCTATTTATAAGTGGGAGCCACAGGAGCTTGCTAACCAGTGGAACCCTCAGGATCCTCCTCAGTACACCGGAGAGGGCAACTTTGATACATGGGCGTAGACCAACTTAGGCCAAAAGCCTAAGCTTGGGGGAGTCCATATTTCTCACTGACAGTACATTCACGTTCACACACTCATTCCAGTTGTCGGTGTTCATACTTTTTCATTGTAATATACATGTTAGTTTATGTTATTTTTCTTGCTTTCTTCTTGTGTGTTTGAAAAACTTTGAGAAAAACCAAACAAATTAGCTGTAGTTTAGTTTAGTTTCCATGTTTACTTAGTAGTACTATTAAAAGAAAACCCAAAAAGATTTCTCGTTCTTCTTTTGCTTGTTGGGAGCTTTACCATGTAAATAGTTTTTCTCGTTCTTGTTTTACTTTTTTCAGAAAAACAAAAACTCCCAAAAACATTTTAGTGTGTGTCTTTGAAATTCTTTTTCTTTTCTTTGGGGGTCAAGAGGAGAAGACCACGATGAAAATGATGAGTGGCTCTCATATGCATTATTGTTGATCTAACAAAGAGCCCATATTACCTTGTCTTCTCCTTTGAATAAATGTTTGCAGATTCCAGCTTAGGCCAATGCACGTGCACTATTATTATTATTCACATCGTTCGGTCGTGCAAGTGAAAGGCAATAATGACGATATATGATGAAATGATTGAGATGAGGAATAACTGGTATGAACTCGACCTATTTTTTTTGTAAATATGATTAGTTCATTGTTCCTGATTTAGCCTATTATGAATGAAACATGTTTGCAATGACAATTAGCTAGGAGTTTATAATGGTTTAGCTTGCGTGCCAACATGCTTTTAAAATGGTTGTGATGTAGTATGATAGGATGGTATCCTCCTTTGAATGATTTGAGTGGCTTGAATTGGCACATGTTCACACATGTAGTTGAAACAAAATCAACATAGCCTCCACGATATTTATGTTCATGGTGTTTTATATCCTACTCATGCTTGCACTCATTGTTGGTTAATCTCAATGCATGTTTATGACTGTTGTCCTCTCTAGTTAGTCGCTTCCCAGTCTTTTTCTAGCCTTCACTTGTACTAAGCGGGAATACTGCTTGTGCACCCACTTCCATAAACCCAAAGTTGTTCCATATGAGTCCACCATACCTACCTATATGCGGTATTTACCTGCCATTACAAGTAAATTTACATGTGCCAAACTCTAAACCTTCAAATGATAATCTGTTTTGTATGCCTGAATCGCTCATGTAGCGACTAGGGGCTGTCAGTATCTTCCAAGCTAGGTGGGTTATTCTCATGATGAGTGGACTCCACTCATCATTCACGGGAAAATAGCTGGTAATTGGGATTCCCAGTCCCATGCTCAAATCAAATCAAAACAACTTCAAACAAAACTCCCCAAGGATTTTTGTTAGTTGGATGGTACCCGTTGTTTCAGACCAGCCGTGGAATGTGCTTGTTGGTGGTGGGGGAGTATAAACTTTACCATTCTGTTTGGGAACCGCCTATAATGTATCAAGTATGGAAGATACCGAGATCTCTTGGTTGTTATGTTGACAATGAGAGCATGCCGCTTAAAATATTATTTATCTCTATTTCAAAAACCCGAGCTCTGGCACCTCAGCAAATCCCTGCTCCCTTCTGCGAAGGGCCTATCTATTTACTTTTATTGCTAAGTCATCACCACCTTACAAAAAGCACCAGTTAGAGAGCACCACTGTCATTTGTATGCATTGTTATTAATTGATATTGAGTATGACTGTGACTGGATCTCTTTTACCATGAATTGCAATGTCTAGTTAGTCCTTGATCTTCAGGGGTGATCTGCATTTATGTTTTGCAGTCTCAGAAAGGGCTAGTAAGATACCATCTTGTTATATCATATCATGATTGTTTTGAAAAACTGTTGTCATCCGAGATTTATTATTATTGCTCACTAGTTGATTATGTTGAGTAAATGTCAGACCTAAATGTTATTGTGAATATGGTTAGTTCATGATCTGTGCTGAAAACCTGAATGCTGGCTATACATATTTGCAACAACAGGATCAAACAGAGTTTGTAAAATTTTTTCTTTATCACTTTCAGTTTGTCAACTGAATTGCTTGAGGGCAAGCAACGGGTTAAGCTTGGGGAGTTGATACGTCTCCATCGTATCTACTTTTCCAAACTCTTTTGCCCTTGTTTTGGGCTCTAATTTGCATGATTTGAATGGAACTAACCCGGACTGACGTTGTTTTCAGCATATTTGCCATGGTGTTATTTTTGTGCAAAAGTAAAAGTTCTCGGAATGACCTGAAACTTCACAGAGAATACTTTTGGAATAAATATTGGCGAAAAAATCAACCAGAGGGGACCACCACCTGTCCACAATGGTGGGGGCATGCCCTACCCCCTGGGCGTGCCCCCTGGCTTGTGGGTCCCACAAA
The DNA here is from genome assembly GCF_018294505.1 of Triticum aestivum. Classification (NCBI taxonomy): domain Eukaryota; kingdom Viridiplantae; phylum Streptophyta; class Magnoliopsida; order Poales; family Poaceae; genus Triticum; species Triticum aestivum. Next base: position 552,168,537 of record NC_057804.1, read on the forward strand.
GCTTCACCGACCTCAACTCCAACTCCATATTTTCATGTTCGGGGAGAAAAAAATCAGGGAGAAGGATTATGTCGGATTCAGGGCTCCGCAGGCCCAAGGAAGGTTCAAACTCTGGGGTGTGTGCGAAGAACTCAACCTCTCCTGCCAGCCGACACGCTGCTCTCATGGCCTAGCTCGTTCAACAAGAAAGGAAATGGACGCGACAGCTTACCCAGGTTAGGGCCACCTTGCGGTGTAAGACCCTACTCCTGCTTTGTGGTGGATTGGCCTCGCAAGGGGCTGAGGATGAACTAGTACAGTGGAAGAACTACCTCAGGAGGCTCATTCTTGTGTTCGTGGTAGCTTCAGAGAGCTCTCTCTTCCTATGGTGGTGGCTCAGCTATATTTATAGTGGCCTCGGTCCTCTTCCCCCAAAACTTAGGCAGGAAGGGATCCCACATTGGCCAATTTTGAAGGGGGACAAGTAGTACATCCTATCCTGAAGATAGGTGGTCTTCGCCTGCAAAGCTTCTGGTCGTGACGTCATTGTGGGATCGGCAATGACATCCGTCCTAGCGGCCTTGGTCTTGTTGCACGGGAATGGAAACCTTTAGATGATTCCTCGGGACCCCACGCCTTTGCTTGCCTCTTTAGCACTAAAGACAAAACCTGCCGCTCTACGCTCGCTGGTGCCCCCTGGCTTTGGTCGTCATGGCTTGCGTCACCTCAACCTCGTGAGGTGAGCGCTTGCATAGGAATCTCCGCTCCTCAGGAGGCCGCCTGAGGAGGCCACTCCCTTCGGAGGTCTTGGTGTCGTCCGCCTCGCGAGGCTTGGCCGCTCAGGAGGGTCTTGCCTTGTCGACACTGAAGGTAGGTTGTACCACGTCATCGATGGAGCCATGCCGTGGGCTGCAGGCAGGCAAGTCTGGGTACCCTGGTTCCCAGAACGCCGACAGTAGCCCCGGGCCCAAGGCATGTTTGCACTTGGCTCCGAGGCGAAGCCAAAGGGCAAGGGAAAAGCATCATGGGCCCCCAATCACTTGCGGACCAAGTCAATGTGTGGCGCTTGATGGGATGTGGGCATCTCCACTTCCCCATGCTGCCTAGGCAACTGTCCGACTTGACAACTGCATGTTGCATGTAGAAAGACCATCATTACTTGGAATCATGGGAGGCCGGCGGTTGGCCTTCTTCCGGCTATAAATTGGGAAAGGGTGCGCAGCTCCTAGCCCATCTTTGTCCTCTTGCCCCATGCTTCTCCTTCTTCTTGTTCCTCCGTCTTGCTAGAGCATCCATGGTGCTAGTGAGGAGATTCTCTGCCACAAAGATGGGAAAGGCCCCTCAAGTAGAGCCCGAGCTTCTCCCGTCGAAGAAGAGGTCCGATCACTCCCGGGGCGCTGCCGTGGAATCCATGACAACGCGGCCTTGGCACGAACGGGCTCCACCGGGCTACCCGGTCCCCCTATATGCCCGCACGCAGGACCCTACGCATGGGAGCAATGACCGGCACTGCGAGGAGCAAGGCCACAAAGGAGGGCAGGCGGCGGACAAGGGGCTGCCTCACTCGCGGACCCACGCCAAAGGCACGGCCCACAAGTTCATGGTGTGGGCGGCAATGCCTTCGCGCACATGGATCTGGCTCCCTAGGTCTCTCACAAGGGAGATACCGCCGAGGGGGCCCGTCGAACTTTGGCTGCAGCATGATGGGTGCTGCGACCAGGCTTTGGAGTCAGAAGTCGAGGTCGTCGACTCTAGCGACGTCTTCATGACTCGAGGATGGGGCACGATCGCCCGCGCCTGCCGCCCGAAGGGAGGCCATGCTATCCACTTCGAGTATGATGGGGCGTCGATGCTTTTCTTCAAGGTCTTCGGCGAGGATGGTCAGCGCCTGGAATGCTACCCCGAGGGAGGCGATTGAGGTAGCGAGGCCGCCGACGGTGAACTTGCCCTTGGCCTTGTCCATGAGTCCTTCGACAACAGTAGTGCCTCCTTAGAGCCCGACTCGAGCGACGATGACAGTTACGAGCCATCGAGCCATCGCGCCCACACCTCAGCAGCGGTGTCAGCCCGGCATCATCGGTGATGCCACCGAGGTCATGACTTCCTTAGGAATTCTTCCCTTGTTTCATCCCTGCACAAGATCATGACGAACCCCTAGGGGGTATGTAAAAAATTTGTGATGCTTTTGTTTAGGCGTTATTATTCCAAATCGATGTTATGCTTGGTTTCTCGTTGCGGCATGTTCCCCCCTTTCATCCTTGCGGTAGCTTAGTGCTCTACGTAGATAGGACCCAATCCCTAAGTAGGCTTTAGCCATTGCTAGTATGCCAGGTCACGATGATGTGGTCAAGGCCAGGAGGTCAGCGGACTGAGGTTCGTTAAGAGCCCCTAAGGCGCCATGCTCAGGGGGTCCTCCTTGATGCACAAGCGGCTTTCGAAAGGCTAAAAGGAAGCTTCCCTGCCCGAGCGGGATCGCGAGAGGCAAAACACTGATTCTGAGGTCCACATTCGCATGTATGGGGTGACTTGTCTCGGCGATCTTGTAGTTATCCTCTCGCTGTGAGGGCGGCCGACACCGGGCTGCGTCCCGGTGGCGGTGCCGCTCCTAAATGAGACCCGCGCCGACCCCTTCTTCCTCGCTCATTTGGATGCTCTATGTCCTCGGGTCCCGGCCCTCAGGCAAGGCTCAGCCGCTGCTGTTATGCCAGGTCGCGATGCTGTGGTCAAGGCCAGGGGGTGAGGGCTTGAGGGCTGGTAGGAGCCCCGGAGGCGCGGTGCTCAGCGCCCCCCCCCCCTTTAATGTGCAAGCAAATCGCATGAAAAAGAAAGGGTGACTCGCCTCATGAAGGTGCCTTGGAGGGGTCGCGACGCGTGGTCCTGACCTTGGAGGTCCCTGTGAGTTAGCCGACGGAAGAAAACACATCACACAGTCGCGCTCGCCCACATGTCGGTGATCTTTCAGCAAAAAGGCGAAGGCGCTAAGGACCCGGTGAGGTGACATGCGCGGGGCAGGCCGTGAGCCAGAGCTCAATCTCTCAGATTTATCAGCACTGCAGGGATGAACCCGAGCACAGGCGCCATGCAAGCGGCCCCCATTATGGGATGAGCAAGAGGCGGGTTAGCGACATGCGGAGACCATGCTGGGCAACTCCACGAATAACGGGACAATATGGGTTATATAAATAACCATGAAAAGGTAAGGCTAGTTCTGGTAGATGCACGAAACGATACACGCTGCAGGGTCGGGCCCATAAAGCTTGAGGATAGTGCAGCTCGAGGGGCGCCCTCGATTGAACAAACCAAAAAGTCACCTGGCATCGTCGCTGGAGGAGTGTTGAGGCAGCTGAAGATGCGTGCTGAGGGAGGGGTAGTTCCTCACGAGTCGTGTGGCTCCATGGTCCCGCAAGGCTTAGGAAGCTCGGGAGGCTCCGAAATCTCAGGAGGCTCCGGAAGATCCATGGTCCCGCAAGGGTCCAATGCCTCCTCCGATAGGATCGCCTGGCGCCTGGCCTTGCGAGCCGCCTGAATGCCCTGCATGTAGCGCTAGTGCATGGTGGCCATGTCCAGCAGGCCGAGTGGCATGCAAAGATGGCTGTGGGGGCAGCCCCCACTCCTTCCGACATGAGACGTCCAGAAGAGCTCCTGAGAAGCAACCCTGTTGAGGCCCGGGACATTGACGCAGATGCGCAGCTCACCGCTCATGTCCTAGGCAGCAGCTGTGCTGAATGATGTGGGTCGGCACTCACCACGCATGGCTCGTGCCTCCTGAAGCTCTCTGATTGCCTTGGTGATGAACTCCTGAGCGCTTGGTGCTTAGCACCCTGTGCCCTGCTCCCGGAAGCGCGCGTTGAAGCACGCCTCCACATGGTGCCCAAACACCTCTCTCATGATGTTGGTCAGGTCAGAGGCCCTCCAGAGGAGAGCCCCCGAGCCCAGCCTGAGAGGGGCGCCGGGTGCGCCTTCCTATGGGAGAGGGAAAGGCGCCCCAGGAGAGGGCATGTGGCTTGAAGCACGATCGTCGGACGCCCCAACCTCCTGAGGGCCCCTGAGGAGGAGCTTCTTCTTCTAGGGAACGACCTCAGGGGGTGGATGGCGCCCTCGCCATCTGGGTTCTCGATCACTGCGGCCTGGTAGGCGTGCTCGAGGGAGCACACCGCATCCTTCTTATCGCAGGCGATCGTGATGATGTCGCAGCTTCCTGGCATCTTTAGGACGTTGTAGTCATGGTGAGTCGCGGGCATGAACTTGGAAAGGGTCGGATACCCAAGGATGGCGTTGTACGGTACACGAATGTGAGCAACGTCAAAGTTGATAAGCTCAGTGCGGTAGTTGCCACGCTTGCTGAAGGTGACAGGAAGGCGAGTCTGTCCCAGGGGGACAGTGGAGCCGTCGGTCACCCCTGAGAAGGGCTTGGTAGGGAGGAGCTGGTCATATAACACTTGGAGTCTCTCAAACGTCTTGGCAGAGAGGACATTCAGCCCCGCAGCACCGTCGATAAGTGTCTTGGTAACGAGGACGTTGCTGATGGTCGGTGAGTAGAGCATCGGGAGCGCGCCTGATGTGGCTGCACACTTGAGCTGATCCGAAGAGTTGAAGGTGATGGAGTACTTGGACCACCTGAGGGGACACGACGCCTCGAGCTTGGGGAGGGCCACGTTGACCTCACAAGCAAACTGCTTGAAGACGCGATGGGAGGCGGGGGTCTGAGCTCCACCCAGGATGCAGGTGATAGCGCGAGGCTCTTGGAAGCCCCCGGCCCCATCGACTTGGCGCTGGTCATCATTCCTCCTTGGTAGCGGTGGCAACGGAAGGAGGTCGGCGTTGCCCTAAGGGTGGTCCTCACTAGGCTGGTCCCGCCAGGGGCCGTCGCGAGGCTGGCCCTGCCAGCGGTCCTCACGAGGCTGGTCGCGCCAGTCCTGACGGGGGTCGCGGTTGTCCCAGTGACCACCACTGCAGCCGTAGCCACGGTCGTTGCGCTCAGGGTGGCGGCCAAGGCGTCTGACTCGAATGGCCCTAAGTTCCTGGCAGTCGTTGGTGTTGTGGCTGCGCACATTGTGGAAGACGCGGAACGGGTGGTTGCCCTTGGAAGGCTCTGGGTGATCGCAACCGCGCTTCATCTCGGCTGCAAGCACTGTCAGGCCCTTGCACTTCACGTCCTTTGCCTTGGCCTTCTTGTCTTCAGGGTCGGTCTCTAGGAGCTCAAGGAGCGAGAGGCGGCCTTCCTCTGCCCTTGCGCACTTGGTTGCCATATTGAACATCTCCAGAGTTGAGCACAGATCCTCGTGAATGGCGAGCTCCTCCTTCATCTTGAAATCCCAGACGCCATTAGTGAATGCTGAGATGATGGCCTCGTCTGACACCTTGGGGATCTTGAGACGAACGTTGGTGAAGCGAGGTATGTATTTGTGCAAGGTCTCCCCTGGTTGCTGCTTGATGCGCTGCAAGTCGCCCGCGGCGGGCGCGCGGTCGCGGGTGCCTTGAAAGTCAGCGATGAAGCGTTAACGCGGCTCATCCCAGGAAGATATCGATCCCACCGGGAGATTCAGGAGCCATGCGCGTGCGCCGTCCTTGAGAGCCATGGGAAACCAGTCCGCCATGACCTTCTCGTCGCCGCCTCGATGGTCAGCTTGTAGAGCTGGAGAAACTTGACTGGGTCAGGGGTGCAATCATAGCGTGGAGGCAGGTCCGGTTTGAACTTGTCGGGCTAGACGACGTGGCTTGATGTCAACTATGCAACTTTATCCTTATAGACTTGTGTTGGGCCTCCAAGCACAGAGTTTTGTAGGACAGTAGCAATTTTCCCTCAAGTGGATGACCTAAGGTTTAACAATCCGTGGGAGGTGTAGGATGAAGATAGTCTCTCTCGAGCAACCCTGCAATCAAATACAAGAAATCTCTTGTGTCCCCAACACACTCAATACAATGGCAAATTGTATAGGTGCACTAGTTTGGCAAAGAGATGGTGATAAAAGTGTAGTATGGGTAGTAGATATGAGTTTTTGTAGTGCAAACAATAAAAAACAGCAAGGTAGTAAACAGTAAAATGGAGCACAAACGGTATTGCAATAATGGAAAATGAGGCCTAGTGAGCATACTTTCACTAGTGCAATCTCTCAACAATGCTAACATAGTTGGATCATATGATTATCCCTCATAGTGCGATGAAGAATCACTCCAAAGTTCCTACCTAGCCGAGAACATAAGAATAAATTGTGTGTAGGGTATAAGACCACCTCAAAGCTATTCTCTCCGTTTGATATATTCAAGAGTTCGTACTAAAATAACACAAAGCTATGGTTTCTATTCGATCTATCCTAGAGTTCGTACTAAAATAACATCAAAGCAAATTCATATTCATAATACTCAATCCAACACAAAGAACTTCAAAGAGTTCCCCAAGATTTCTACCGGAGAAACATAAGGTGAGAACGTGCATCAACCCCTATGCATCGATTACCCCAATGTCGCTGCGAGAATCCGCGAGTTGAGTGCCAAAACATATATCAAGTGAATCAATACGATACCCCATTGTCACCACAAGTATTCAACTACAAGACATATATCAAGTGTCCTCAAATCCATAAAAGTATTCAATCTGATAACAACAAAATCTCAAAGGAAAAACTCAATTCATCACAACAAGATAGAGAGGGTAAAACACCATATGATCTGACTATATTAACAAAGCCTGCGATACATCAAGATCGTGACATCTCAAGAACACGAGAGAGAGAGAGAGATTAAACACATAGCTACTGGTACAAACCCTCAGCCCAGAGGGTGGACTACTCCCTCCTCATTGTGGTGGCCGTCGGGATGACGAAGATGGCCACCAGTGATGGTTCCCCCCTTCGACAGGGTGCCCAAATAGAGTCTAGATTGGATCTCGTGGATACAAAGGCCTTGCGGCAGTGGAACTTCTGATCTAGGGCTACCCCAAAGGGTTTTGAAATATTTGGGATTTTATAGGGCGAAGAAGGGGTGCGGGAGGTCACCGAGGTGGGCACAACCCACCAAGGCATGCCTGGGGGCCCAGGCGCACCCTGGTGGATTGTGCCCCCCTCGGGGCACCCCCCCAGGTGCTGCTCTGGCCCATCCTGGGTGTTCTGGTGCATAAAAATTCTCCAAGGAGTTTCGCGGTGTTAGGACTCTATTTGATATTGATTTCCTGCGATGTAAAAAACAAGCAAAAACAGCAACTGGCACTGGGCACTGGGTCAATAGGTTAGTCCCAAAAATTTATATAAAGTTTCTATAAAATGATTGTAAAACATCCAACAATGACAATATAATGGCATGAATACTTCATAAATTATAGATACATTGGAGACGTATCAGCATCCCCAAGCTTAATTCCTACTCGTCCTCGAGTAGGTAAATGATAAAAGAAATAATTTATGAAGTGTGAATGCTAGCAAAGTGCATAAGTTCTATCAATAGTAATTTAAATCACTTTTCTAGCATCATAACAGCAACCTTCTCTCATAAAAACTCATCATGTTAAAGTAGCAACCAATTCAGATGTTAAGGTTCAAACAATGAATTCTATTGAAACTCAACAACCTATATTCTTTGTCACCAAGCAATTGCAATTCAACTTATTCAACAAAGTCTAAGTAAGAGCTCCACATACTTAACCATCATATAGTCTTCTATGATTGCTAACACTCACCGCATACACATGAGCAAAACGTTTCAACCGGACACATAGAAAGATAGGGGCTTATAATTTTGCCTCCCAACGTATTCACCTTTGGGTTATGTCAACAATAATAACTCATGCTACCCATGTTCAACTGGATATATGTGCCTAGATCTTTCCTCACCACATGATTCTTGCCAAAGGAGAAAAATAAAAAAGAATAGAGAGAAAAACTTTGACTCTTGCATGAAAGTAAAAGATAGGCCCTTCGCAGAGGGAAGCAGAGGCTGCCATGCGCTTATTTGTTTGTTGGTCAACCCCTTAGTTAAAAATAATGTCACATTATATTGCCCCTTATGATAGCAACCTTTATTATGCAATCTATCACTTTTATTCTTTACCATCACAAGTTCGTACAACGCTCAATTTTCTCTTACACTAAATGATCTAACACTTTTAGAAGCAATTTTTATTGCCTTATTGCATCGATGACAACTTACTTGAAGGATCTTGCTCAATCCACAGGTAGGTATGGTGGACTCTCGAAATAAGATTTGGGTTTAAGGGTTTTTGGATGCACAAGTAGTATCTCTACTTGGTGCAGAATTTTTGGCTGGCAAAGATAGTGGGCAAGCACCACATGTTGAAGGATCTATGACAATATAACTTCTGTGTGAATATGAACAAACATAAATCACTATGTTGTCTTCCTTGTCCAACGTCAACAATTTTTGCATATAATATTTTGATGGGGGCTCACAATCACAAAAGATTTCCAAGATAGTGTATTTGCACATGAAAGTTCTCTTCCTATACTAATTATTCGTGAATTGCTTGTATGACCAATATTGTGATTGTCAAGATTCAAAAGCTTTCACTTTCTAAACCAAATGTGAATCCACTACTAGGCATGATATGAACATGTAGTTTCAACTTCAAGATATTCAATTCATTCAACAATTTACTCATAGGATATAAGTGAAGAACTAGAGCACTTCCATAGAAAAGAGCTTCGTCGACGGGATGTGAATGCCGCTTACCTAGCATCCTATTTGAGGACTCTATTTTATTTAAAAACTTTCAGATCTAAGTATTTTATTAAAACAGCAAGCAAAAAACAAAATAAAATTACATCCTAAGAATAGCACACATCATGTGAAGAAGCAAAAACTTAGGCTCAACCGATACTAACCGATAATTGTTGAAGAAGAAAGGTGGGATGCCTACTGGGGCATCCCCAAGCTTAGATGCTTGAGACTTCTTGAAATATTATCTTGGGGTGCCTTGGGAATCCCCAAGATTGAGCTTTTGTGCCGCCTTAATTCTTCTCAGATCACGGTTTTCCTAAATCTCAAAAGCTTCATCCACACAAAACTCAACAAGAACTCGTGAGATAAGTTAGTATGAATCAATGAAAAACCTTATCATTATCTACTGTAGAAAATTACTAAAATTATTATTCAACATTGCATACTAAATGCCTCTGCATATTTAATACTCCTATCCTCAAATAGAATCATTAAACAAGCAAACATATGCAAACATAACAGCAATCTGCCAAAGCAGTACAGTCTGTGAAGAATGCAAGATTCATCATACATACCTAACTCCAAAAATTATGAGAAAAATACCAAACTGTAGAGAATTTACCCGAGCTTATTTTGCAAAATGTTTCAACATTTTATCATATTCTGACTTTTCTAGAGAATTTTTGCAACATCAGTAAAAATTCTGTTTTCAAACAGCAACAAGTATACTTGCAAAATAAGCATGGCAAAGGCCATCATTGCCACTTTTATTGAAATCAAAGATGCAAAACATTATTCTAAATAACATAAAGCAAATACTACCAAAATAAATTCTCCAAGCAAAACACATATCATGTGACGAATGAAAATATAGCTCCAAGTGAGGTTACCGATAATGTTGGAGACAAAGAGCGATGCCTTCCAGGGCATCCCCAAGCTTAGTTGCTTGGATATTCCTTGAATATTACCTTGGGGTGCCTTGGCCATCCCCATGCTTAGGGTCTTATCACTCCTTATTCTCCTCATATCGACATCTCACCCAAAACTTGTAAACTTCAATCACACAAAACTTAACGGAACGTTGTGAGATAGGTCAGTATGATAAAGAGCAAACCATTTAACTTTGGTATTGTCAAAGATAAGATTCATAATTGTTTCCACACAATTCCTACTGTATCATATCATTTATACAATTTATATTGAGCAATATAAGCCATAGAAACTAGAAAACAAGCAAACTATGCATTGAAAAACAGAATCTGTCAAAAACAGAATAGTCTGTAGTAATATGTACTCAAACCATACTTATGCTACCCCAAAAATTACGAAAAAAAGATGACCACGTGATAAATTTGTATATTAATCTTCTGCAAAAATAATCAACTCAAAATCAGTCTTCTGTTAAAAATGAGAGTTATTTTCGTGAGCGCAAAAGTTTCTGTTTTTCAGCAAGATCAAATCAACTATCACCCAACATGATCCCAAAGGCTTTACTTGGAACTTTATTGAAACAAAAACAATAAAACATGATTACTACAGTAGAATAATCATGTGAACATACAAAAACAGTAGGTAAAAGTGTTGGGTTGCCTTCCAACAAGCGCTTTTCTTTAATGCCTTTTAGCTAGGCATGATGATTTGAATGATGCTCGCATAAAAGATAAGAATTGAAACATGAAAAAGAGCATCATGAATCACATGGCAAGCACATTGAAGCCTAACCCACTTCCTATGCATAGGGATTTTGTGAGAAAATAATTCATGGGAATAATAATCAACTAGCACATGAAGGCAAAACATGCATAACTTCAAAACTTTAAACACATAGAGAGGAAACTCGATACTATTGAGATATGTAAAAGCATATTTTCCTCTCTCATAATAATTTTCAGTAGCATCATGAAGAAATTCAACCATATAACCATCACATAAAGCATTCTTTTCATGACACATAAGCATAGAAAACTTATTACTCTCCACATAAGCAAATTTCTTCTCATCAATAGTAGTGGGAGCAAACTCAACAAAATAACTATCATGAAAATTAAAATCATGATGACAAGTTTCATGGTTATAATTATTCTTTATAGCATACATGTCATCACCATAATCATCATAGATAGCAACCTTCTTATCATAGTCAATTGAGGCCTCACCCAAAATGGTGGATTCATCAATAAATAAAGTCATGACCTCTCCAAATCCACTTTCATCATTATAATTATCATAAATAGGAGGCATGCTATCATCATAATAATTTATCTCATCAAAACTTGGGGGATTGAAAATATCATCTTCATCAAACATAGCATCCCCAAGCTTGTAGCTTTGCATATCATTAATATCATCGATATTCAAAGAATTAATACTAACAACATTGCCATCATGCTCATAATTCATGACAATCATTTTATTAAATTCTTCTTCTATCAATTGAGCACAATTTTCCGAACCATCAGTTTCAAGAAAGATATTATAAAGATGATCAATAATGTGATGCAACCTCAATTCCATTTTTATGCAGTTTTGTTTTATAAACCAAACTAGTGATAAACAAGAAACTAAAAGATTTGATTGCAAGATCTAAAGATATACCTTCATGCACTCACCTCCCCAACAACGGCGCCAGAAAAGAGCTTGATGTTTACTACGCAACTTTATTCTTGTAGACTTGTGTTGGGCCTACAAGCGCAGAGTTTTGTAGGACAGTAGCAATTTCCCCTCAAGTGGATGACCTAAGGTTCATCAATCCATGGGAGGTTGAGGATGAAGATAGTCACTCTCGAGCAACCCAGCAATCAAATATAAGAAATCTCTTGTGTCCCCAACACACCCAATGCAATGGAAAATTGTATAGGTGCACTAGTTCGGGGAAGAGATTGTGATAAAAGTGTAGTATGGATAGTAGATATGAGTTTTTGTAGTGCAAACAATAAAAAACAGCAAGGTAGTAAATAGTAAAACGGAGCACAAACGATATTGCAGTAATGGAAAATGAGGCCAAGGATGCATACGTTCACTAGTGAAATCTCCCAACAATGCTAACATAGTTGGATTATATGATTATCCCTCATAGTGCGATGAAGAATCACTCCAAAGTTCCTATCTAGCGGAGAACATAAGAATAAATTGTTTGTAGGGTACGAGACCACCTCAAAGCTATTCTTTCCTTTCGATATATTCAAGAGTTCGTACTAAAATAACACAAAGCTATTCTTTCCGTTCGATCTATCCTAGAGTTAATACTAGAATAACACCAAAGCAAATTCATATTCATAATACTCAATCCAACACAAAGAACTTCAAATAGTGCCCCAAGATTTCTACCGAAGAAACAAAAGACGAGAACGTGCATCAACCCCTATGCATAGATTACCCCAATGTCACCGCGGGAATCCACGATTTGAGTGCCAAAACATATATCAAGTGAATCAATACGATACCCCATTTTCACCATGAGTATTCAATTGCAAGACATATATCAAGTGTTCTCAAATCCATAAAAGTATTCAATCCGATAACAACGAAATCTCAAAGGGAAAAACTCAATTCATCACAACAAGATAGAGAGGGGAAAACACAATATGATCCGACTATATTAACAAAGCCCACGATACATCAAGATCATGACATCTCAAGAACATGAGAGAGAGAGAGAGAGATGAAACACATAGCTGCTGGTACAAACCCTCAGCCCCGAGGGTGGACTACTCCCTCCTCATCATGGTGGCCGTCGGGATGATGAAGATGTCCACCGGTGATGGTTCCCCCCTCCGAGAGGGTGCCGAAACAGGGTCTAGATTGGATCTCGTGGATAAAGAGGCCTTGCTACGGCTGAACTTCTGATCTAGGGCTACCCTGAAGGGTTTTGGAATATTTGGGATTTTATAGGGCGAAGAAGGGGTGCGGGAGGCCACCGAGCTGGGCACAACCCACCTGGGCATGCCTGGGGGCCCAGGCGCGCCCTGGTGGGTTGTGCCCCCCCAGAGCACCCCTTAGGTGCTGCTCTAGCCCATCCTAGGTGTTCTGGCCTATGAAAATTCTCCAAGGAGTTTCGCGATGTTTGGACTCTGTTTGATATTGATTTCCTGCGATGTAAAAAACAAGCAAAAACCAGCAACTGGCACTGGGCACTGGGTCAACAGGTTAGTCCCAAAAAATGATATAAAGTTGCTATAAAATGATTGTAAAACATCCAAGAATGATAATATAATGGCATGAATACTTCATAAATTATAGATACATTGGAGACGTATCATGGCACAGCTCCAGAGTGAACGCTCGGCAGCCTACTGCGCTCACCGAAGCCCGCCGCGGAGGGGGAGCCTAGTCTTGACGCCCACGTGCAGCCACCTCGGGTTGCACATGGTCTTGGCACGGAGGCACTGGGAGCGCATGCGCCTCTCCTTGAGGCCGCTACTCCACCTGGTAGCTTGCTTCGTCATGCACTGGTGCCCTGCACGGAGGGTCACGCTGGGGGTCCTCGCACCTTGGCTCCGGGACGACATCACACCGGAGAGGAGGGGGAGGTGCACTTTGGTCACGTCACCCGCCTGAGGCGGCGGGGGAGGCAGCGAGCAAGATGGCGCATGAGCTTCTCCAGCGACACTAACAAGCTCGGCGATGCAATCCAGCCAGTCCTCGTAGAGGTCATCGGCCGGACGATAGCGCAGAAGCTCGCTCGCCATGAGCAGCACAGCTTGCGTGTTCGCCGGCCCGCAACGATCATGGGAAGACGAAGTAGCGGCCGAGGTCGGTGATGGAGTGGCGGTGCGACCATCGCGTCGCACAGAGGGCGGCAGTGACGAGTCCTGCTGCTCATGAACCACAGGGCCGGTGGCAGCGTTAGCCCCAGGTGGCAGGTAGCGGCGGGGAGCGTCGTCGTCTGTGGGTGCTATCGGAGCAATGCGGGCAGCGAGGGCTGCCCGACGCTCAGCACGAACTCGACGAGCATCCGCCATGAGAACAGCAAAGCGGTGGCGAAACAACTGACGGAAAGAGGACTCCGACACGCCCCTACCTGGCGCGCCAAATGTCGGATTCAGGGCTCCACAGACCCAAGGAAGGTTTAAACTCTGGGGCATGTGCAAAGAACTCAACCTCTCCTGCCATCCAACGTGCTACTCTCACGGGGTAGCTCGACGAACGGGAAAGGAAATGGACGCAGTAGCTTACCCAGGTTCGGGCCACCTTGCGGTGTAAGACCCTACTCCTGCTTTGTGGTGGATTGGCCTTGCGAGGGGCTAAGGATGAACTAGTACAGTGGAAGAACTACCTCAGGAGGCTCATTCTTGTGTTCGTGGTAGCTTCAGAGAGCTCTCTCTTTCTGTGGTGGTGGCTTAGCTATATTTTATAGTGGCCTCGGTTCTCTTTCCCCAAAACTTAGGCAGGAAGGGATCCCACAGTGGCCAATTTTGAAGGGGGACAATTAGTACATCCTATCCTGACGAAAGGTGGTCTTCACCTACAAAGCTTCTGGTCGTGACGCTGTGGTGGCATCGGCGATGTCATCCGTCCTGGCGGCCTTGGTCTTGTTGCACGGGAATGAAAACATTTAGCTGATTCCTTGGGACCCTGCGCCTGCTCTTGCACTACAAAAAAATACACTTCCATGATGATACGTGTTTGTCACAGAAGGTCACGTTTTTTGTCATGCATGTACATCCATGACGATTTTATGACAGAATCAAGATAGTCATACATGTGCTGTCATAGAAGTGTTCCATGACAATACCAAAATTATCAGCACGGAAGTGTCCACTTCCATGATGATAAATGCCGCGTCATGGAAGTGCTTTCGTCAAGGGTAACCGACACACGGCATCCACTGTAACGGGTCGCCGTTAAGCTATCGGGTTCCGGTTTGGATTTGATAACCTGTTAACAGCCCAAACCAATGGGGATTTTCCAGGTGTAAAATCATCATTGGCTGGAGGAAACACGTGTCGGCTCCTTGGTGGGCCAGAGTTGTCCGTCCAATGAAGGAGAGATGCCTATGATACGTCGACACATGGTAGAATCCAACCAAGGCCATATAGGTTAAAACGGTCGGCCTAGTCAAAGGCTCGTAGTATTTACTCCGGTACTAGTGGGCCAGCCCAATAACGACATGTTTAAACATGGCCCATTTATGGCCTAAAGCCAGATCAGGCCCATTAATTGTTCGCCAAATATTTGGGTCCAATTACGGCCCCGTAACATTACGGCCTGTTAGAGGCCCGATGTAGACATGGGCCCATTTCAGTCCGGTGTGTCTTATAATTCGGCCCATTGATGCCTCTACTAAGCTTTCGGCCTCTTAAAGGCCCATGATATCAGTGGGCCAACTAAGGCCTGAGATATGTTTCGGCCTTGTAATGGCATGTCATATAACTGGGCCAAAAAAGGCCCGGTCTACATTTCAGCCTGCTGAAGGCCCGTCGATGACTAGTGAAAATTGAGGCCCAACATACATTTCGGCCTACTAAAGGCCCATGGTTTCTTCTAGTCCATAACAGGCCTGTAGAATATTCAGCCTGTTAATGGCCCAGAGTTACATGGGCCCAACTAAGCGCTGAGTCCACTAAAGGCCCAACTAAACTTTGGGCCGAATATAGGCTCGTGTAAGTTGTGGGCCTGGCGCAAAGTTTGAAGGCCCCAATGGCCTTTCAGGCCCAAGAAAGTTGCACGCAGCCCAATTGTGGCCCGCTAAAAAGCAGGCCAGTTACAGGCGAATGTTTTGGCCCAGTTGACTACATCAGATTTTCTCCATTTTTCAGATAGCGAATGATGGCAGTAACTAGTAGGAATTAAGAACAAACCTACTCTATACAATAAATAAATTATGGCATAGTAACTTAGAATAAACCTACAATATACAATAAAGGATTTATGGTATATTACATCCACTGGGCGTCGAAGTTTGCCACCAGTGATCACAAAGCGCAACGAAGAAGCAGATTACAAAAACTGGGTGCCATTGCAGCGTAACAAAATAATACTGAACCAAGACCACTTCCAAGACAGTTCAAGAGAGGTTAGCCTTGCATGGGAACGACTGTGCAAGCTGCTGAGGAAGGCTATGAGACCGGCCTAGCATGTCGGTCATAGCTTCCAGGTGTAGCTGTTTAGCAATCTTTCTCGGAGATAGGACTTCAAGTCAAAGTTGAGTTGCAGAATGCCTTTCTGCTAGAACTTGGGACAGAAGAAGTCAAACTGATTTAGACAGCGAATTCTATGAGTTTGTCTGACTGCTAGTCTCAAGTAACTTTGAACACTGCATCAAGACGAGACTTTGGGGTTGTCTCGCTATGTTCAAGATGTTTTGCCTTCTTTGCTGCAATATATGTTGGGTTTGTCTCACAGCCTTCAGCAGACTTGTGCATGCCATCAGGCATATCACCCTGAAACAAGCAAAAAAGATAACAGGTTTTGCACGTGTATAAACAATGATGATAACTGTGTTGTTGATACGTCTCCAACGTATCTATAATTTTTGATTGTTCCATGCTATTATATTATCTGTTTTAGATGTTTTATATGCATTAATATGATACTTTATATTATTTTTGGGACTAACCTATTAACCTAGAGCCCAGTTTCTATTTTTGCCTATTTTTGAGTTTCGCAGAAAAGGAATATCAAACGGAGTCCAAAGAGAATAAAACTTTGGCGATGATCTTTCTTGGACTAGAAGCAAACCAGGAGACTTGTAGATGAAGTTGGAGGATCCACGAGGCGGCCACAAGGGTGGAGGGTGCGCCTAGGGTGTAGGGCGTGCCCCCTATCTTGTGGGCCCCTCGTGCGTCTCCTGACCTAATTCTTTCCCCTATATATACTCTTATACCCCAAAACCATCAGGGGGAGCGACGAAAACACTTTTCCACTGCCGCAACCTTCTGTACCTGTGAGATCCCATCTAGGGACCTTTTCTGGCATCCTTCTGGTGGGGGATTCGATCATGGAGGGCTTCTACATCAACACCATTGCCCTTCTGATGAAGCGTGAGTAGTTTACCACAGACCTATAGGTCCATACCTAGTAGCTAGATGGCTTCTTCTCTCTCTTTGATTCTCAATACCATGTTCTCCTCGATGTTCTTGGAGATCTATTCGATGTAATACTTTTTTGCGGTGTGTTTACCGAGATCCGATGAATTGTGGATTTATGATCAGATTATCTATGAATATTATTTGAATCTTCTCTGAATTCTTATATTCATGATTTGATATCTTTGCAAGTCTCTTCGAATTATCAGTTTAGTTTGGCCTACTAGATTGGTTTTTATTGCGCTGGGAGACGTGCTTAGCTTTGGGTTCAATCTTGCAGTGTCCGTTCCCAGTGATAGTAGGGGCAGCAAGGCACGTATTGTATTGTTGCCATCGAGGATAAAAAGATGGGGTTTTCATCATACTGCTTGAGTTAATTCCTCTACATCATGTCATCTTACTTAATGCATTACTCCATTCTTTATGAACTTAATACTCTAGATGCATGCTGGATAGCGGCTGATATGTGGATTAATAGTAGTAGATGCAGGCAGGATTCGGTCTACTTGACATGGAAGTGATGCCTATGTTCATGATCATTGCCTTAGATATCGTCATAATTATGTGCTCTTCTATCAATTGATCGGCAGTAATTTGTTCATCCACCATATTATTTGCTATCTTAAGAGAAGCCACTAGCAAGACCTATGGCCCCCTGGTCTCTTTTCCATCATATAAGTTCTCTTTTCCATCATATAAGTTCTCTTTTACATCATATAAGTTTCTGATCTACTATTTTGCAATCTTTTACTTTCCGATCTATAAACAAAAATACCAACAATATTTACTTTATCGTTTATCTATCTCTATCAGATAAACTTTTGCAAGTAACCGTGAAGGGATTGACAACCCCTTTATCGCGTTGGGTGCAAGTTTGTTTGATTGGTTGTGCAGGTATTCGGTGACTTGTGTGTTATCTCCTACTGGATTGATACCTTGGTTCTCAAACTGACGGAAATACTTACTATAATTTGCTGCATCACCCTTTCCTCTTCAAGGGAAAAACCAACGCAAGCTCAAGAGGTAGCAGGAAGAATTTCTGGCGTCGTTGCCGGGGAGATCTATGCCAAGTCAAGCCATACCAAGTACTCATCATAAACTCTAATCTCTTGCATTACATTATTCGCCATTCGCCTCTTGTTTTCCTCTCCCCCACTTCTAAAATGATTTTTGAAAACATTTGCCTTTTCTTCGCCCCTCTTCCGTCCGCCTTCTTTGCTTTCTTTTTGTGTGCTCGTGTTTTAGATCGCTTGTTTCGCTTTCATGGCTAGTCCTCCCATCATTGTTAGCACTCCCGATAATGAAGTCCTCAATTTTAAACAAAGGGAGGGATAAAATTTAAAAGATGCTTGGTATAGAATTTGCAATGCTCAAAATAGGTCTACTTGAAAGCAATCTATTCCCATTCTTCTTCGTAATTTTTATATGGGCATTAATCCTTGGAATAGATATGTTCTAGATACTATTACCGGGGGAAATTTCTTGGGGAGCCATACTTGTCATTCTTACAATGCTATGATAGATTTGTTAGGCCCACCACCTCTTTTGATCAGCGGAACTGTTTTAACTTTGGAACATGTGATGGGAAGGCTTGATATTATTGAGAATAAAATTGCTATCATTGAGTTGATTGAAAATTTTGATCAAAAGATTCATAATCTGATTTCTCAATATGGATCTAAGGTAGGAGTTACTTAAAAGAATTTTAAAGAAAAGGAACCTATAGTTAATGAAAAGATAGATCAAGATTCCGCTAGAATTGGAAAACTAGAGGATATTATTACCAACTTGGGTTCTGCTTTTTCTTCCGTTAAAACTACTCAAAATCTTCCTCCTAGTAAGGCTACCAAGTTATTTACGTTCCTAAGAATAAGGGTGAACCTTCTAGTAATGAAAATGAAGATCTCTAAACAATTAGCGTTCATCCCACTTTTTTCAATATTATTAAGGAATCGCTTGTTACGAGGGAATTTCCCGATTTCTTTCCTAGGGGTTTGCTCATGGACAAAATAAAAAAACCCTAAGGATTATACGTATACAATTGAAGAATTGCATGACAATACCTAGATCTATTCGTGTTTTATGCCTTGCTAAGGGCGTTAAACAATAGCGCTTGTTGGGAGGCAACCCAATTTTATTTTTGTTCCTTGATTTTTGTTCCTGTTTAGTAATAAATATTTCATCTAGCCTCTGGTTAGATGTGGTTTTGTATTTACTTAGTGTTTGTGCCAAGTTAAACCTTTAGTATAGCTTACGGTGATAGTTGTGTTGATCCTGCTAAAAAACAGAAACTTTTGCACCCAGTAAATAATTTCCAAGATTTTATTGAAACGTGCTTTTGATCTGATTATTTTTTCTCTGGATTGGTGCACAAATTGCTCAGTTTGTCCTAATTGTTCAGAATTTTGGGAGTTACAGAAGTATTCAGGAGTTACAGATTACTACAGATTGTTCTGTTTTTGACAGATTTTGTTTTCTATGTGTTGTTTGCTTATTTTGATGAATCTATGTGTAGTATCGGGGGGTATGAACCATGGAAAAGTTGGAATATAGTAGATATTACACCAATATAAATAAAGAATGAGTTTGCAACAGTACCTTAAAGTGGTTTACCATTGCCCTTACGATGAAGCGTGAGTAGTTTACCACAGACCTATGGGTCCATAGCTAGTAGCTAGATGGCTTCTTCTCTCTCTTTGAATTTCAATACGATGTTCTCCTCGATGTTCTTGAAGATTTATTCAATGTAATACTCTTTTGAGGTGTGTTTGCTGAGATCCGATGAATTGTGGATTTATGATCAGATTATCTATGAATATTATTTGAATCTTCTCTGAATTCTTATACGCATGATTTGATAACTTTGCAAGTCTCTTCGAATTATCGGTTTAGTTTGGCCTACTAGATTGTTTTTTCTTGCAATGGGATAAGTGCTTAACTTTGGGTTCAATCTTGCGGTGTCCTTTCCCAGTGACAGTAGGGGCAGCAAGGCATGTATTGTATTGTTGCTATCGAGGATAAAAAGGTGGGGTTTTCGTCATATTGCTTGAGTTAATTCCTCTACATCATGTCATCTTACTTAATGCGTTACTCCGTTCTTTATGAACTTAATACTCTAGATGCATGCTGGATAGCAGTCAATGTGTGGAGTAATAGTAGTAGATGTGGGAAGGAGTCGGTCTACTTGACACGGACGTAATGCCTATGTTCATGATCATTGCCTTAGATATCGTCATAATTATGTCCTCTTCTATCAATTGCTCGGCAGTAATTTGTTCACCCACCATATTATTTGCTATCTTAAGAGAAGCTACTAGTGAAACCTATGGCCCCCGGGTCTCTTTTCCATCATATAAGTTCTCCTTTCCATCATATAAGTTCTCTTTTCCATCATATAAGTTTCTGATATACTATTTTGCAATCTTTCACTTTCCGGTCTATAAACCAAAAATACCAAAAATATTTACTTTATCGTTTATCTATCTCTATCAGATCTCTCTTTTGCAAGTAGTCGTGAAGGGATTGACAACCCCTTTATCGCGTTGGGTGCAAGTTTGTTTGATTGTTTGTGCAGGTATTCGGTGACTTGTGCGTTGTCTCCTACTGGATTGATACCTTAGTTCTCTAACCGAGGGAAATACTTACTCTACTTTGTTGCATCACCCATTCATCTTCAAGGGAAAAACCAACGCAATTTCAAGAGGTAGCAGTTGTTAATTCCATCCAATTTCAAATTAGAAAATAAAGAGTAAGTTCAAAATATCAATAGCATAATTTGGCATTGTTCACAATGTGGGGAGCTTCACCACACTACTGGATTACCATGTCAACATAATAAGCATAGATGAAGGGCAAAGACAATTGTTGTATCTATTTTGGTTAATGTGCATGGCATGTTGTTCATATGATCAGCCACATCAGTAAGATAAAATAGGAGATGGCAAGGTGCAAACGTGGGCTGCTTCACCACACACTGGATTATTGATCCACAAAAACAAGCATACATATAGGGAGTATTGAGTAATGTGCATGGTATGAATAAGGAATTTGGCTTTACAAGTAAAACTTGGAACTTATGGTTGTTGCGAACATAAATTTTGATAAAAACAGCAAACTAAACAGCAGTTAATGATAGGGAGTATGAGCAAATTAAACAACAGTTGAGGATAAAGGCTTTAGAAGGACTGACTTACATTAACAGTTAACCCCGGCTTTATAATGCCCTTCTCCATGTCAAGGGAAGGATAACACAAGAATTTCAGCACAGAATCTTCTTGATAAGCATTGCCTGTACTCTACATTTTGTAGAGAGTAATTATAGATATGATAATACTGGAAGGGATAGAGGATAATGAAGATAAGACACTACTAGGAAAAGGCATGCTAGTGGCGCACCTGTTTTGCCTACTAATGGCGCACTACAGGTGCGCCACTAGCACCACGCCATTAGAATTTTTTACTAATGGCGCACCACCGGTGCGCCATTAGTATA
The DNA here is from genome assembly GCF_018294505.1 of Triticum aestivum. Taxonomy (NCBI): domain Eukaryota; kingdom Viridiplantae; phylum Streptophyta; class Magnoliopsida; order Poales; family Poaceae; genus Triticum; species Triticum aestivum. Next base: position 552,189,705 of record NC_057804.1, read on the forward strand.
CCAGATACTAATGGTGCACCAGGCAGTGCGCCATTAGTATAGCCCATAGTGCGCCATTACTGTCTGACTTAGTAATGGTGCACCACATAGAAGTGCGCCATTACTAACAAATTTTTTCAAATATTTTTTCAGAAAAAAAATTCATTTTTTTTCATTTTTTTCTTAATCTCGGGTCACTATGGCTTAATCTCAGGTCAATATGCTTAATCTCAAGTCAAATTGCACTAAGTGGTCAAACTTCCCGGAAGGTCACGCATCCTCACACCACTCCAGCCCGAGCATGCTTAACTTCGCAGTTCTATCCAACCCCAGCACCACCTCACTTAACAGGCACTTGTTGATATATCTATCATATCAATCCTATTAAACCTTGTTGATGTCTAGGACTTTGTTCATGTTCATGAGTATGATGAAATTTTGAAAAATATTTCAAACTTCCCGGTCATATTATGTATCATTTTCTGAAAAAAAAGATCCAAAAAAAATTCAAAACCAATTTTTTTTTCTGTTACTAGTGGCGCACCTAGCAAATGGTGCGCCTCTAGTAAGTTCGAATTTTTTTGAATTTTTTGCCTCTAGATCTTGAAAGCCCCATAACTTTTTTCTGTTAGGTTTTTGAGGATTTTGAAAATGTTTAATGAAGTTCCCCCAGTTAAATTCAGATGTAACTTTTCGAGTAGATGATTTTTCATATAAAAACTTTTTAATCCGAGTTTGTATGCAAAAGTTATGCCCATTTTACAAATTCTAGAGAGATTTTGCAAATAAAGTTGAAATTCATATTTGTAAATTTTTCCCAACAACTAGACCACATATCACATGGGAATCTTATTTTCTTTTATTTTTTTGACATATCCATCATTTTCTTTTATTATTTTTTAACTAAAAAGGCGGTCAATAGGGGGGTGCATTCGGTGGAATTTTTGGGCCAAGTTAGTAATCGCGCACCGTGGGAGTGGTGCGCCATTACTAGTTCAATTAGTAATGGCGCACCACACACACGGTGCGCCATTACTAGTTTGAAAAAAAATTGAAAAAAATTGAAAAAAATTTACTAGTGGCGCACCGTGGGTGTGGTGCGACATTACTAGTTTAACTAGTAATGGCGCACTATCCCCTGGTGCGCCATTACTAGTTTTGGAAAAAAATGAAAAAAAATTTGAATTTTTTTTACTAGTGGCGCACCGTGGATATGGTGTGCCATTACTAGTTTAACTAGTAATGGCGCACTATCCCCTGGTGCGCCATTACTTGTTTTGAAAAAAAAATAAAAAAATTGTTACTAGTGGCGCACCGTGGATGTGGTGCACCATTAGTATTTGGACACTAATGGCGCACCAACACATGGTTTGCCATTAATATATAGTAGCGGTGCACCACATGTCTAGTGCGCCATTAGTGTCCATTTCATCTATAGCCATTTTCCTAGTAGTGAGATGCAGATCGATGCTACATAATCACCTACCAATCCCTGGAAGTACAAGCGTTGCAGGACAAAATGTATTGACATGAGCAATGGGCTACACTTCTGCACTGGCATTGTCTATGTATTCAACCTTTTGGTAAGATTAAATATAGATATGATATATTTTAGTAAATGGTGGGCGAGGGAGATAAGATGCAGAATGCTACACATTGAACCAATCCCTCTTCCCATAATATACGTGTTTTGAACACTTGTGTACTGTACAAAATGTTCTTATATTATGGGACGGAGGGAGTAGCTATTAATGTAATTACAGTGATATACGATGTTTAGTCCTTACAAGAGGACTGCAGAGCTAAACCTCTTCAAAAGCTTGGGTTGATTCTAAATTTATGCAAGAGTCCATACGGATCTTATAATGTCCACTAAATGGAAGATAACGAGGCTAACATGTGAAGTGATGCTACATAATCAACCAGCTATGAAAGTAAGTATGGTCATACATGGCAAGAGGTACTCACAAGAGTAATGCAGTGTGCTGTATAGTTGCGAGATTCCGTGGTCCCTTGAGAATGAATGTTCTTCTGCAAACAGTTTTTGTACTAGTGAGACGTTAAGGCACATGCAGAAATGTAGTTCAAATTGTGATGTGATATCATAGACAGGACCTTACGCTGCAGACGAGACCAATGTGTAACAATATTATTCCAGTCATTGTCTGATAAATGTAGCACCGAACTTCACATAAATATCGTTTGGAGGCTTGCCATCGAAGTGCGCTTGCCTCGGGTAGGAATGATACTTCATCAAGGAGTGCTTGAAAAGCACAACCAACCCTTGCTCATCTTGACAATCCAGTTTGGTCCTCGCCTATTTAAAAGAATGAAATCTTGTGTCTTCTGTCAGCAGAAACATATGCAGTAATTACCATGATGCTGCGTTTGGATGTATGTATTGGAGTCCCAAATTGGATTTCGTATTCCCAAACTTTCAATTCGGCTGTTTGGCATGCAAACGAAACAGCGGCCGGAAATCAATCCAATACAGCCACCGAATCCTTCCCACGCGCGGAGCCCTCCCACGTTACCGAGCCCAGCCCCTCCGATTTGCTCTGAATTGACCGATCCCACAAAAGAAAACGTTTCGATCCCATCTATTTTCCCTCGCTCGACCACAAACAACCAGTTCCCCTCACCGTCCATGAAGCACACGACGGCGGCGCCCAGGTAACCTCCCCCACCAGCCCTCCTCCTCCTCCTCCCCTAGGTGGCCCTCCTCCTCCTCCTCCCCTAGGTGGACCTCCTCCTCATCCCCACCAGCCACCGCCATCATGAGTCAGCGGGATCCAGCAGCTGGTGGCGGGGGCAGGTCCAAGATGCGGCGGCGGGGGCAGGTCCAAGATGCGGCGGCGAGTCAGTGGATTCTTCGGCGGCTGGTGGAGGCGACGACCAGGATGCGGCGGGGGCAGTTCTAGGGGTAGCGACGGTTGATCTTGCCTTGATTCGGAGAAAGGATGGATGAACTCACGTGAGCAACACTACACACAAGTTTTGTCAGGTTCAGAGATTGGCATCTGGTTCGTTCAGTCAGATTCAGTGTACATGAAACTTAATTATGATCTCACGTTGTCACACAGCAGTACTTCAATAGTGTTCTGTTATGTACGTACTATTTTTCGTCATTAACTTATCCGGTGGTCGTGTTGTAGTACTGGCAACTATAGTACACCACGTACAATAGTAACTTGTATTTTTTTTCCTGGCTGAATTGATGACATTTGTTAATTTTATTGCTATATAATCATTTAAATTATAGCCACACATTGTACAAATTTTGATTTGATGCATAAAGAACAAAGCAATATGCAATTCAATAGTTTGACATCCAAACAAGACTTGGTATTGAAACCTCATTGAGATTCCATGAGCCAAATCCATGAGCATCCAAACAGTCGAATTCGTATTCATGCCATTACAGTTTCTTTGCTGAATTGGTATTGAACCAATTCAATACGGAGTCCTCCAATACAGACAACCAAATACAGCGTGAATAACATTAGTACATTACTTAAGCATAAGTTGCGGAGGAAGATTGGAAATTGTTCTTTGTCTGTGGTATAATCTTTCCATGAAGGAAAGATGCGCACAAAGTTCCTGACAACAATATAAGCTTCGTCTTGTAAACTGGGAAGAAGTGGAACAGGAGTCCTATTTGCTGCAATTGGGGCTCTCTCTGGTTCGAAAAGGGATTTGGCAAATGGATTTGGTGTACTCTTTGCTGGAATGGGGGTTTTGCGTCCTACGGATGGTGCTATGTCAACTGGCATCATCATACTATTTGCGGCAGTTGGGGTCTGTTGAGTTGGAGCATGAGAGATGGCCAGCGTAGTAGGGCTAGAGTCTGCTAGAGTTGTGGCCGTGTTTTTTGGGTCTGGTGATATTGCAACTACACCTAATGGGCTATTTGATTTATTAGGTGTCACTATCTTTTCCAAGTACTTTGTTCATGCTCCTCCATGATCAGCGATCGCCCTCTTCCTTTTAAACGTCTGATACACAAGAACAGCATTTGAATGGATAAATATGATGGGTTCTACGATAGGGCGCATTGACTGCAAATTAAAATTTTCCTATGCACAGAACAACCAGGAACATGATATGGGAGATGGATCACAGATCGTTACCACTAGACGCGCAGTGCCGTGCAGCGGAAGTAGATTTGAGGCAGCGCGTTCCCGGAGTCGCCTCGTGTTCCCGGAGTCCTCCTCCTTGTCGGTCTCCCAGGTAGCCGATCGGATCCCGTGAGTAGGTTCGCCGGAGCGGTGCAAGTGCACTACCTCTAACGGTATCCGTGTGTGAAGGAGGAACGTCGTGCGGTGGACTGCTAGGTCCAATAACACAACCGGCAGCGAGTGGAGGTGGCTATTCGCAACATATGCAAACCCTAGTGACATTGCCGAAGCGATTAACCACATAGTGTGCTGCACCACCACTTTATATAGGCATCCTTCGCGGGCTCAACACTTGGGCCTCGCACGGACACTAAAGCCCACAAGTCTACTCGGCCACAATCTGAATATAGCTTGGATCACATCCAACCAGTGTCCTCGGATCCAACCTTGTAGGTTCCTTCCCTTAAGCGCGTGACCCCTTAGGTTCAAGTCGGCTTGGTCGCAGTTCGGATCACCTCCGAACTGCACGATTGGTAGCGGCCCCTACCAAGGCATGCCGAACACCAAGCAGACTATGAAGCTGGTTAGGTGAACTTGTAAATCATATCACACTTCTGTTCCCTTTGCCACACGATATATGTTGTCGGGCTCAAGGTGAGATTGGCATCCTTGTGCTAGCCCGACCTCTTTCTCGTTCCAGTGATGCTGACCACTATCTGGATTATCTCATAATCCTTGTCGCATGGCCATAATTCTCTTGGTCGGATCACACAAGGGGCCCAGAGTATAACTCTCCTGATCGGAGGGGCAAATCCCATCTTGCTCGACCACATCTCGTAGCATGGGTCTGGACAAGCCCGAAACCTACCTTTGTAACTACCCAGTCATGGAGTAGCGTTTGTTCGGCCCAAATCAGGTCTGTCACCATCCTGAGTACATGCGTCAGCTCAGGTCTTAGGACATAGAACGTATGTTTTACTAGAGACTCACAGATGACATATCGCTGTGTCTCATAGTTGGGTTTGTCTGACTCGGACCTTATCTCGACTCGGATCCAACTACGTCGAATCTGACCAGACCTTTCCAAGTTCATATTATCCGGTGAGCATCCAATGCTCCATAGCTAGTGAGACCAAGCCATCAGCCGTGTCATATGCTAGTCTAGTTGGCTGCGCGTCCACACAGACCTTTCGACTAGGGATCTTTTAGGAAAGTCATCATACAATGCATAGTCCCACAAACAAGTCACGTACTTGCTGATACACATCATTGATAATGTCCAAGGACTATCTTTATTCATAAACACATAGGAAATATCATCATACATGATTGCCTCTAGGGCATATCTCCAACAAAATATGGTATGATGACAGATGGAATATGTACTGAAAATGGATAGGCAGGGCGTATTCACATACACAGTGTGTAAACTAAGCTAATGGCAGTGCAACAAAGTAGAAGCAATGCAAAGCATCAGTTGCAAGATATGTGCGACCAATATAACCTTGGAAAGTTAGAGCAAGCACCTTGATGGGTGAATAAGATAGGGCATCTGCCTCTGACTCCTCCACCAGGGAGCTACATTGACTTAGGTCTCCCTCTAGCTCAGAATCACTGTTAGGATCATATTCCAAGCATGAAGCTGTAGGTGGAGAGCGTTGCATTGCATTGCATCCAGACTTGATTTCAGTCCCATAATGCGAAGTTTGACAGCCATGGCATTGTTTTGCTTTATTATTTTCATGTGCGCAAGCTCATAATCATTATGATGTTGTTCAGTATCTGAGATTCATGAAAATATAAAAAGTAGTCAGGTTATCTATGGAATGCATTGCGGATTCAACTCGAAGAGTGTCTCCCTATAAACCCCTGCATATGCAAAGTTCACCCCCAACCGTGCTGACCAGACCACACACAGAAATACAAACCTCTTATGTCTCTATAACAGGCAGACACACATTTCAAAATTGAAGTAGGAACATTAGAATCATATCAAATTCGTATTTGAACAAATAAACAAAGGAATTATGAGATGAGGATATCAATACCTTTGTTACACCCACAACCCCTACTGCTACATATACTGGACCAATTACTAGAGCTCGCGCACGCCAATTAAATTATCAGGTACTTTCATTTCTTGGTAATGATTCTAATGTTCATGAGAATGTGATGCTGCCTAAATTGGATACATTTGTTTTGCTTACAAATGAAGGGCCCAGCTTGGAGAAGGATGAACGTTGGAGCAAGAACAAGCATGGAGATGATGGCATGCGCAAGGGGAACAAGAACGGAGTTACAAGTGATGATTTCAGGACTTCGAAGCCACCATAATGAGTGCATGAAGCCTTGGACGAAATATACAAGATGCCACTTCATAAATTTTGTCCACAGGCTATTCTAGGTGCTGCGTCACCTTATTATTGGGCCAGGCCCATGTAATTTCCAAATACATAAGTATAGGCTATATTTAGAGTCCGTATGTGTGGGGAAACAAGAGATAGGGTTAGTTTCGGACCCCTCCACCAAGGGTCGCGAAATTCACCCCCTCTTCCTCCATATATACAGCCCTTAGGGCACCATTTAGACTTTGGGTTTTGTTTAGATTAAAGTTCACCATAACTGCAACTTCGTGTACTTCGTTTGTGTTCAACGACCAGACAAAGACGTCATAGAACCCCACCTTGATCAATAAAGCTTCCATCTTATATTTGCAATATCCAGATTGCAATCTCAGTTTCTTGCTTGTTCTTCGTTTGCTCGCAGGAAATAGACCCTCATGGTCAGGTTGATCGTGCTCCGGCGTGGTCAATAACCTCTCGGAGTTGGTTTAGCGAATGCTAAGGCGCAACGTCCTCGCACGTTCGTAGTCGGATCGTCAAATTCGACTTCCACCAAAGCGAAATCCATCATCTCATCGAAAGACGAGACACCTTTGCCTCTATCAAGTGGCATAATGTTTAGCTTCAAGGGTGGAGTGCTGGTAGTGCGACACAAAGCAAGTAGGCAGATTGTATTCCATCTAAAAGATCGTGGTCTATGTAAAAGGTGGAAATGACACTTTCTTTCTATACAATGCAGTGTTCGTTGCCCACACATGATGGAAGAGATCACACAGAGAAATGCATGCACTCATGTCTGCGGTTCCAGTATTTTGAAACAGGGTGGTCCACCCTAAAATAGTATTGACAACAAATATGACAAGGCAAGCATAGATGTAGTGAATCAATCATTACTTGTGAGCTTACTAGGACAAGTATGCTGAATTGTAACTGCAGTAAGAGACCGTCCAAAATCTGAATCAAGAAGTTGGTCTAGCACTTATTGTTTGCAACTAATCAACATGAATAATTGGATAGAATATCAAATGAGTAAGAAAGACAAGTAAAATTGTCAATAAACCTGGCATGCAGTAGTAATCGGGTCAATGTCACTATGACCAACAATCCAAAATGACTAGTGTTTGTTCCTAGGGCCAGAATTTTGAAACCCTATGAACTTTATAGGTACTAAAGATTACTGAAATACATCTGAACCATTAAGTGTAGGTAGCACTCAGTATACAACAAACCCTAATGACAGTCATGCCTAATGAGTAATCAATCAATTAGAAAATGGGTGATGGGGAGTGGTTGTTGAGTGTTGAGGATGTATCTCAGGATAAATCGGGTTGGCTTAGTGGCTTATGCGCGCTTGGGCCCTGGATGGACTAGGAAGGTAGGAACGGCGGCGCGCCCGGGCAGAGGTGACGTTGTTGGGCGAGCGGCTCCTGACCTCCTGTTAGTTCGGCATCTCCTCCTATAGTCATGCCGTCCGGGGATGGCAAGCCGCTGGTGAGGTAGGCGGTTGGGGGCGAGTAGAGATCGGAAGCGTACCAGAACGAAGGGGAATCGGGGCCTGGGCCGACCCAAAATCCTAGGGTGGGTCGCGGCCCACCGTGGGCACCCTGTAGATACACACCCGAGCGGCATACATGCATTTCTGAAACTAAATTAGAAACATTTAGCTGACCAATTAAACAACTCTGTTTTAATAATATCATATTTGTATTTGAACAACTAAGCTTGTTTAGGTTGATGGGTGGAGCAGTGCTATTATGACATGAAGCACGTATGTTGATCGTATAGTGATCATAAAAGGGGGAAACCCTAAGCATTTTCTTTTGAGCAAAAGAGGGTTCCCCTCCAGTTTCTATTAAAGAAACCACCACAGAACCAACATGATCAATTAAACCCTATTATGACTCTGCCATGGCAGATTTAAAGCTGCAAACCAGAGAAATGCTATTTACCATCCATTGTTTGCTTCGAACTAAGAACAAATTCTAAGAGCTGAAAAGAAAGAACAGTAACCAAGTTACGATCTATTTTCTGGTTGAGATCAAAAGGTTGAGCAGATATGAAGTACCACCTATCTTGCGGCGTTGTGTAGGCATTGGGGGTACGATGGCTGTCGGTGGTGTTGAAGCAGATCTGCGACGGTAGGCAGGTGCATCGGGGATAAGTCCCGTTGCGGTGGATGAGAAGGTCCTGTGAGCGGCTTCGGCAAAGAGGACGACGGCACCGATGAAGCGAGAGGACGCGATGCAAGGCTCCTGGTCCATCGCCGTGGATGAGAAACGTCCATCTCAGCAGTGGACGATGTGGTTTTGGTAGGCGCTCCGACATGGTGGAGGACGGTGGCGATGGATGGGGTGGAGGACGGCGGCGATGGATGGGGTGGCGGGCGGAGGAGGCTGGTGTGGGGATGGTGTTCTAGCACGGATGGTGTATGAATGGGAAAATGGAGGGAAAGGTATGGGGAACCATGTTTTTGGGACACTCCTATCTGAAATATGGGAAAATTACAAACTTAGCTCCCGTATAAAATTTGGGCATCTCGTCAGTTGGGGATAGGACGGTAATCTCGCATCTCCCTAATATTTGCCCAGAGCGATTTCAGGCGAGGAGAGGTGTTTTGGCGCCCACGGTTGGTGCCCACGTTGTATGAACGGGGCTAACAGGTAGGGCGGTTGTGTCACGTCTGAGTGAAGTTATGAACCTGCCCCTATTGAAAATATTTGCCTACATTGATTTCGGCCGAGTCGAGTTTGTTTTGCCACCGACCGTGTAAGAATGGGGAAATGGAGGGAGAGACAGACGTCTTTCGGACGAGCTTGAATCAAATGTGTTTTGCCGCCCATGTTTGGCACCCACCGTGTCAGAATGGGCTCAGAGGCGGCCATGTCAGGTCTAATTGAATTCAATAACCTACCGTTATTGGGAGCAGTGGAAATCGGGCCGATGGATTATCCGTGTAAGCGGTAGATAGTAATTTACATCTCCCAAACACTGGCTTCGGGCAGCCGACGTGGGAGTGGACATTTTGCCGCTTCTTTTGAATTTTGGGACAATAAGCATCCATGTTTACCCTGGAAACTAACTTTGAGTCTATTTTGTATTCCTATACAAATCTTTATAAATCATTCTATGTGTTTTTATATATCTTCAAAAGCACTACAAAGATGTATTCCACTATTATATATGAATATGATTTACAAATGCCGACACTCGAATTCACAAGCTAGAATCTAGTTTAAGGTGAATTCGAATATTTGAAACCACTTTATGTCCAACTCAAGTGTGAGACGCAGCATAATGTGTACTCCCATTTAGATATGTACACAAGTGATAACCCGCAAGTATAGGGGATCGCAACAGTTTTCGAGGGTAGAGTATTCAACCCAAATTTATTGATTCGACACAAGGGGAGCCAAAGAATATTCTCAAGTATTAGCAGTTGAGTTGTCAATTCAACCACACCTGGATAACTTAGTATCTACAGCAAAGTATTTAGTAGCAAAGTAGTATGGCAGTAACGGTAACAGTAGCAAAAGTAACAGTAGCAGTTTTGTAGTAATTGTAATAGTGGCAACGGCAAACTAAGCAAAGAACAATATGTGAAAAGCTCATAGGCATTGGATAGGTGATGGATAATTATGTCGGATGTGATTCCTCATGTAATAGTTATAACATAGGGTGACAAAGAACTACACTACAAAAAAAGACACATCCGTGACATTTTGGGCCGAACGAAAAAAATTTCTGTCATACATATGACACTTCTATGACGATAATTGTGACAAAACCTGGTATCATCATAGATGTGGTGGGCTCCTACTTCTATGAAAAAAATATGATAAAAATGGGCTTTTCATCCTGGGTGGCCTGGAGACGCAGCTGCATGACATTCTTTGGGCCGTCCATGACGGAAAAAACCATGGTAGAAGCGACGGCGAGGAAAATTTCGGGGAGTTCCCGGTTACGGTGGGTGGTCGGGGGCCGAGCGATGCGCGTTTCTCTCATACACGTACGCGCGTGTGTGCGAGGCGTTGGCTCTAACTGAACCCGAGCGAGGTGTTGGGCTCTAACTGAACCGGAGCGATTGCACTGCAGGCTATGCATTACTGAACCCGAGCGATCGATCGATGGCTGTTAACTGAACCCGATCGAGCGATTCCTTCGCTACTGCTGCTAACTGAAGCCGATCGATGCTGCCTTTCTGGATGAACAGTGAACGTTGCGGGGGGGGGGGGTGGATGAACAGTGAGCAGTGGGAGTGGATGAACAGGACCCGTGGCGTTGCCTCTGGATGAACAGGACCCCGATCAATCGAGCCGGTTGGGGCTGGATGAACAGGACCCCGTGGAGGGCTAGATGAACAGGACGACCCCGTGGAGGGCTGGATGAATAGTAGAAGGTGGAGGGGTGGATGAATAGTAGCGCGTGGAGGGGTGGTTGAACAGGAGCCCGTGGAGAGGGGTGGTTGAACAGTAGCCGATGGAGTAGCACGGTGGAGGCTAGATGAACAGGAGCCCGTGGATGAACAGTCGCAGGTGGAGGCTGGAGGAGGTCGACGGTGGATGAACGGTAGCCCGTGGAGGCTGGAGGAGGTCAATGGTGGAGATGAATAGTATTATGTGGAGCCCCGTTTTGCGGTACGCCACACCCCTCCCGATGAACAGGACCCCCGTTTTGACCGTAGCGCTCCAACACAAGTCTGTTTCGTCCATTTTGCGGTACGCCCCACCCCTCCCAATCAACAGGACCCCCATTTCAACCGTAGGAGGTCCGTTTCCTCCGTTTTGCGGTATGCCAGACCCCTCCCGATGAACAGGATCCCATTTCGAATGTGGCCGGTCGAACACAAGGTCGTTTCCTCCGTTCTGCGGTACACCAGGCCTCGTTTCCATCGCATGTTCCGTCCAAGCCCTCCCGATGAACACGACGATGCATTCCATTCTGACCCAGCCGGTTGCCTCCCCATGAACATGACGACGACGCTGTTTCTCCATTCCGACCCAGCCATGTACACGAGCCCTGGACGTACGTATGCTCGAGTAGGCATTCGAGACCTCGCCCGTATGTACACATACGTGGCTGTATTTTCTTTCCTGGAACCTGGCCGTTGTACATACGTGTACATGCTACGTGCGCGCCTCTACTATGACACGTGCGCGCCTCTACATCAACCAGTATATATGTACGTACACGTTCGCGACCAGAATGTCAATGCTACGTACACTTCGACCAGGTGGATCCCGACTGTCAGGCACTTCCTTGCGTCCGAAGATGTAGCTGGTGGGTCCCAGTATTCAGGGGGCGAATCATTTTTTTTGGACGCACTTCCTTGCGTGCGAAGATGTAGCTAGTGTCGGTGTCAAAACCGGCGAATCTCGGGTAGGGGGTCCCGATCTGTGCGTCTTAGGCTGATGGTAACAGGAAGCAAGGGAGACAATGTTTACCCAGGTTCGGGCCCTCTCGATGGAGGTAAAACCCTACTTCCTGCTTGATTAATATTGAAGATATGAGTAGTACAAGAGTAGATCTACCACGAGATCATAGAGGCTAAACTCTAGAGCTAGCCTATGATGGTATGATTGTAATTGTGATCGGCCTTCTAAGGACCAACCTCTCCGGTTTATATAGACACCAGAGAGGGCTAGGGTTTACATGGAGTCAGTTACAAGGAAGGAAACACAATATTCGGATCGCCAAGCTTGCCTTCCACGCAAAGGAGAGTCCCATCCGGACACAGGACGGAGTCTTGAGTCTTGTATCTTCACACTTCAATAGTCCGGACGATGTATATAGTCCGGCAGTCCGGATACCCCCTAATCCAGGACTCCCTCAGTAGCCCCTGAACCAGGCTTCAATGATGATGAGTCTGGCGCGCAGTCTTGTCTTCGGCATTGCAAGGCGGGTTCCTTCTCGGAATACTCCAAAGTAATTATCGAACACGTAGACCGTGTCCGGATCCACAAGATGATTTTCACATTTGATTGTAGGGAACATAGCGTAAATCTGATCTGCTGGCAATCTTCGTACGCCGTGCCCTTGCATCGTGGCCTGGTCCACACGAACCGGCGTTTCTCTCCCCACCTCGACTTGCGCTGCGAGGCGGTTTTATTGGCACGTCCTGCCAAAGCAGAGATCGTGTTCCTCTTATTACGGGATTTTCCATCAATATGGGCGTGCGTGACCTCACGGCGACCGTTGGTATGACTCCGTGTATTTTTGGATAAGTCTCAAGCGGTCACGCCGAGGACTCTTGATATTCACCCCCTTTATAAAGGGATCGAGGCCTATGCCTCTTTTCCACCTCCCCTGCACCTTCTCGCACCTCGAGCTCCAACACCCAAGACCTAAGCTCCAACACCCCAGATCCTCCAATATGTCTGGATCCAACCCTAAAGGTCAATGGGTGGCCTCCTCGATCCAAGAGGAGGACATTACGAGGCTTAGGGAGGTCGGATACCTGACAGCAGATATCCAACACAGGCTTCCTGCTCTAGGGCAGGTTATCCCTACACCGGAGCCCAATGAGAGTGTTGTGTTTGTCCCTCACTTCCTCCGCGGCCTGGGCCTCACCCTCGACCCCTTTGTGAGGGGGCTCATGTTCTACTATGGGTTGGATTTTCATGATCTGGCTCCGGACGCTATCCTCCATATCACGTCGTTCATTATTGTGTGCGAGGCTTTTCTCCATGTCACCCCACACTTCGGCTTATGGCTCAAGACCTTTAATGTGAAGCCGAAGATGATCGAGGGGCGACATGCAGAGTGCGGAGGTGCCATAATAAGCAGGAACGCCAATGCCCCATGGCAAGAGGGTTCTTTCTCGGAAGTATCTGATGTCTAGCAACGGAGGTGGTTTTATGTTACAGCTCCTAGAGGCACAAAGTGGGTAGCCGTCCCCGAGTTCCGTTCGGGCCCTCCGTCACAGTTGGCGTCATGGACCGACGTAGGATGGAATTGAGGGCCCGCTAGTGATGTTCCAATACTGCAGAGCCGTGTCCGGGAGCTTATCGAGAGGGACATAAATCTTGTCAGCATAATTCAAGTAATGCTAATCCGACGGATGTTGCCGTGCAAACGTCGGCCTCTCCGGATGTGGGAGTTCAATCCGTAGGGTCCGCGGACTATTAAGCACTTCTTCGGCCTGAAGCTTGAAGGGCTGTGTAAATTATTCTTCGGACCACAAGTAAAGTGTCCGGACACCACCGAGGATGCAGGCCTAAGCTGCAATCGCCTAGATACCCAAGTAAGTAACCTTAAAGCTGGACACTCTGTTTATATTTGCCATAACCATTGTTCTGAAAACCCCTCCATGGCCAGGAATGGCTCAACAAGGCGGAGAGAATCAGGTGTCCGGCGCCACTTCCTGAAGGCTTGCCGGGTCCAACCGTTGCCAAGATGCTTGGCCGGGTGCTTAGCAAAATGCCCTCAGGGAAAGGCGAAGGAAAGGGCAGCGAAGCCGGACTTCAAACACTATGCATCCGGACCGGGGGAATTGATTTCTCCTCAAAGGAGGATAGTCGGGCAGGCCACCTCCCCGCGCGGGAAGAAAAGGGCCGCCTCCGAAGACTTGGAGACGGAGATGCCCAAACAGGGGAAGAAAGTGTCCCCGGGGGGCTCTTTCTCGACGGGCGTTCTAACCACGTCACGCCCACCAACGGGCCAGCCCTCGACCGAGCTGTAAGTTAATCACTATTCTGAGGGTACTGCGTTTCTCCGAGATCAATAACCAGGATTCGTCTTTTGCAGTCCGGCTAGCAGCTCTCCTCAACAGAGTTCGTCTTCGGGGGATCTTCCTCCAGAGATGATGGAGAGCGAGACCCCACCCACCTCTCCGCCTCATGAAGCAGGCAACACTGAGGTGTCGTCACCGAGGAGTCCGGATCTGCCGAAGCCGGAGGCCAATACGTTAGTCGCCTGAGCCCGGAGCGTTTGGCTCCCACGGGGGGCGATGAGAAGGGTCCGGCACAGTTCGATGCCAGGCCAGACGTACTGACGGGTCTTCTGGAGCGAGCTGCGCTCTCGGCGGAGCACCGCTCATTAATGAGCGCGGTGCTTAAGAAGATTTCATCCGCTACAAGCGGTTTGAAAGAGGCATTTATGAGCCTGCTCAGAGGCTTTGGGGTATGTAGTAAAAATGCACTATTTTTGGCTGTGAGGCACGCGCTAGGTGTGCTCCATATGGATAGTAGCCCCTGAGACTCTGGTTGCCCGCCATACGCGGCAAACGGGGGATCATATAGTAATAGCTGTGTTGTACATGTGCGCAGGTATCTAAGGATCTGGCAGCGGACCAGTCTGTTGAAGTTGCCGAACTAAGGAGGCAGATTGGACTATCGATGCCGATATCACGCTGGTGAACAAACGGCTGGACGAGTCACAGGGTATGTGCTCTGCTTCCCTTATTATGTTGTATAGGAAAATGTGAGAGGGGCATAATATTAATGCAATGTGTTTGTACTGCAGATGGTGCTACTGCTGTGGAGGCCCTGAGGGCGGAACTTGCTCAGACCAAGGAACAAGCTCGGGCTAGCAATGTGGCTGCCCTAAAGGCGGTCAAAGAATTGAGAGTCGAATAGGATGCTCATCGCCGAAGCGAGGAAAAGATAGCCGGCTGTGGGGTTAAAAAATGTCGCCGACCGGTATGTACTCCATGAAAAGGAGAATAAGGCTAGCTTGGCCGAGCTGGACAAGGCACTTAATGCCACCAAGGAGATGCGGACCGAGTTCCGGGGTATGCGGGAGGAGCTCCAACAGGCCGACAAAATCGTGGCTGGGGGCTCCTACTTACTGCAGACGAAGTTTTTGGATCCGAAGTATGCTCCCCTGGATGGACGCTAGAGTCCGGCCGACGCATATGCAGACTTGGCAAATAGTACGGCTGACGCTACCAAGTTCTTCGAGGATCAAGGTGATAAGGAAGTGGAGAAGCTTTTCTGGTCACAGTTCAATGCTCCCACTCGCCCGCTGCCGATAAATGAGAAGATGGCTGCTGTGGCGGAGCTTCACAGGCTGTCCGGGCTTGCAATGCGGTCTGTAATAGACCATCTTTGGCCGAAGGGGCCTAAGCCGGACAGCTACTTTGGTTTGGTGCAACAATTCCTTGGGGTCGTGCCTCGGATCAACGCCATGAGGAGGTCGGCGTGCATAGAGGGTGCACGAATGGCTCTTGCTCGCGTTAAAGCCTATTGGACGGATATGGAGGCCACCATTGTAGCGACCCAGGATCTGGCGGGAGGCCAATATCCGGCCGAGCACTACTTGGCACAGGTCACAGAAGGTGCCCGGCTAATAGAGGCGCAGTGCTCGAAGAATGTCTTGTTTGAGTGATAAATCGAATCATTGTAAAACAATGTTTATTTTGATTATGAGGCTATATTTATACTTTTTGCCTGAAAAGATGATTGTGTCCCCTGTGCGGCCGTTTTTATATATGTATATAAGTAATCCGAAAGTTAGCAGTCATTGGCATCAGCCCCCACGCATACAATGCGGGGGTGTTCGCGAAAAATATGCTTAATCACACTTGATCCAACGTCTTGGTCCATTAAGGAGGTGATCGCACGTCGAACTAGGCAACCGGACTATATAGCTGTAACACTTTCGCTTAGCCGTGGGAGTCTAAAGGTGGGGCTACTATGTAGCCCCTGGTACCTTCGCGTGCATTCGAATACGGGCGCGTATGTACATGGCCGGGAAACGGCCCTTCATTAATGCGGAGGAATCCTAAATATTCCGGTGAGTCTTCGAGTGGTTGAACAGTCTCTCGCTGCATCATGACAGTAAGTTTTCGGCTTTCTCTACTGAGGTGCTCATCCAGAATAATCAGGGCACAATCGTAGTAGTTCTCCTTTGGCCGCCTTAGCCGATAATAACGGAACGTAAGGCGGCAAACCCAGGAGCCGGGCAAACCCAACATTTGACCAAAGACATGATTCAGAGCTGATGCATATAAGGCCAAACTCGTGACGCCGAACACTCCCGAAGGTATTCGGGCTTTATAACAGAAGATGGGTTCAAGAATGCCCATTCATTATAAACCCTGTGTTTCCAGGTACGTGCGGTCTGTCGTGGTGAAATGCCAATAACGACAGTATCCTCTGTGGGTATGGAACCCATGGGATGATTAAACAACAAAGGGTAATAGAAAAGGTTTACACAGGGGCTTAATCTGAAAAGAAACCTATTGAACGGGGCCCTGCTGCACGTCTATGCCTTTTTCTCCGTTGTGCCGTATCCTGGAAGGGTATCGCGCGAATGTTGTCTGTGGAAAAAGGAAAACTCATAGGAGAGTACAACGTAAGTATGCGATGGATAGTAAAAGTGTAAGATGTTGGCCTGCCAATAAGGTTGAGCCAAGTGTGGGGCTGTATTAAATATTTATAGCCCCTGGTGTCCGCTATGGATTACATATATGGTGCCCTGGTTTAATTTTGTCCAGGCTACCGGACTCGTCTAACCGTGTATGTGGTCTTAATGACCAGTCATGTTTTCTGATATTGGAGGCCGCTTATAGTCTGGCCGCCAGGGCCGTCGCGTGTTCCTCTGCGCGTGAAGAGCACTTTGTGATTCCGCTAACGGTGATGACGCCACGTGGACCGGGCATCTTGAGTGTAAGGTAGCCATAGTGCGGCAATGCGTTGAAGCGGGCGAAGGCCGCTCTTCCAAGCAGTGCATGATAGCTGCTTTGGAAGGGTGCAATGGTGAAGAGTAGTTCTTCGCTTTTGGAGTTGCCTGGGGAGCCAAATGTTACCTCTAGTACGACGGAGCCCCTGCCGTAGGCTTCAATGTCTGGTATCACCCCTTCAAAGGTGGTGTTGCTTTGGCTAATTCTGGATGGGTTTATCCTCATCCTGCGAACAATGTCCTCGTATATGAGATTGAGACTACTGCCGTCGTCCATGAGGACACGGGTGAGACGGTATCCATCGATTATTGGGTCAAGCACCAAGGCCTCTGATCCTCCGCATCGAATACTAGTTCGGCCGTCCGTGTGATCGAAGGTGATTGGATAAGACGTCCAGTAGTTAGATGTGGGTATGATGGGCTCTATATCATGCGCGTCTCTGAGCGCGCATTCGTGCCCTATCGTGGATGTGTGAGTCGCGTGGATCATGTTTACTGTTTTAACCTCTGGCGGGAATTTTTTCTGTCCCCCAGTGTTTGGCTGGCGAGGTTCATCCTCGTCTTCACTTGGAGTTTCCCTCCCCTTGTGTTCGGCTTTAATTTGCCGGCCTGCTTGAAGACCCAGCATTCTCTATGTGTGTGGTTCGCAGGTTTCTCCGGGGTACCATGAATTTGGCATAGTCTGTCCAAGACTCTGTTCAGACTGGACGGTCCCTCTTTACTGCCTTTAAATGGCTTCTTTTGCTGATCAGGTCGACAGCCCCTGAATCCGGCATTAACCGTTGTGTTGTCCGGGCTCTCTTCCTTGTTTTGGCGTCTGTGTTTATTACGCCGTGGCTTCCCATTGCCATCCCTTATTTCGGATGTGCTAGGGTCGCTGGTGCCTTTACGGGCTAGCCAGCTATCTTCACCCGCGCAAAAGTGGGTCATAAGGCTTGTTAAGGCTGCCATTGTCCTTGGCTTTTCTTGGCCGAGGTGTCTGGCGAGCCATTCATCGCGGATGATGTGTTTGAATGCCGCTAAGGCTTCGGCGTCCGGACAATCGACAATTTGATTCCTCTTAGTGAGGAATCTGTTCCAAAGCTTTCGGGCGGACTCTCCGGGCTGTTGGATTATGTGACTTAGATTGTCCGCATCCGGACGCCGGACGTAAGTCCCTTGAAAATTGGCCTTGAAAGCATCCTCGAGTTCCTCCCAACTCCCAATTGAATTTTTGGGGAGGCTTTTCAACCAGTGTCGAGCTGGTCCCTTCAACTTGAGGGGAAGGTATTTGATGGCGTCGAGGTCATCCCCACGAGCCATGTGAATATGCAGGATAAAATCCTCGATCCAGACCCCTGGGTCTGTCGTTCCGTCGTATGCCTCTATGTTCACAGGTTTGAAACCTTGTGGGAATTCATGGTCCAGTACTTCTTCGGTGAAGCACAGGGGGTGAGCAGCCCCTCTGTATCTGGACACGATGTGGCATGCAGTTGGCTATTGCTGTGTCCGGAGCTTATTCCGAACTGGTATTTGGTTTGTATGATCGTTCTGGTGACCATCGTCCCTCGCCGGGGTGTGTCCTTTAGATCCGTAGATGGACCTGGCCGCACCGGCTTGCTTATCCAGATGCTCACGTAGATCATGCGCGGCGTCAGTAGTTGTTCTGTTGCGGTTGTGAAGCAGTACGTCTGGTCTCTCTGGTCGTATTATTCTTTGGTGGAACGGCCTCATCGTCGAATTCTGGCAGTAGCTTGCGTTTGGGCTAGCTCTTTGTATGGTGATCATCGCCATATCTTTCTTTGGTGTCTAGCAGTTTATTCCATCTGCGATTGAGCACTTCCTGTGCGGCTTTGAGCTGTTGCTTCTGCTTCTTTAGACTTCTCGCTGTGGCCATAAGCTTTCTGTGGAGGTTATCTCATTCCACGCATTCTTCCGGAATGATGAATGCATCATCGTCCGGACTATGTTCTTGTCCTGGGGCGATTTCATGGACTCGCCCCTCTGGATCATTGTGATCAGGCGTCTGCTCGGAACTTGGTTCGGCGTGACATGGCTCATCCTGCTCCATCGCTGGGTCCATGTGGTCGTTATTGCCTTCGGAGTTTGCTGGTATGTCGATCCTTCCTGCACTCGTGTCGCTATTTTTACTGTTGCTGGACTTTGAGCGGCCTCTACGCCACCGTTTTGGCTTTTTCCCGGGGGTTTTATCTTCCGGATTACCACCGTCGTCCTCCTTCGGTGTATCCACCATGTATATATCGTGTGACGAGGTGGCCGTCCACCGCCCTACGAGTGGTGGCTCCTGTACTTCTCCTGCATCGTTGTCCATACCGTTGATGTCTTCGGAGTCGAAGTCAAGCACGTCGGTTAAATCATCGACCATGGCAATGAAGTGGGTGGTGGGTGGGCAGCGAATTCCTTCATCGCCTGCTTCCCACTCAAGTCGGACATAGTTCGGCCCATAGCCTCCTGACAAAGAGAGAGACTTTAATGAGTTCAGCATGTCGCCAAAGGGCGAGTGCCGGAAGATGTCTGCAGCGGTAAACTCCATTACCGGAGCCCAACCTGGCTCGACTGGCTCGAGGGTGTGGGACCAGAACCAACAATCGGATACGAGTCCGGGGGCCCGCGGTTACAGGCCTCCACAGAGGTGGGACCTGTGTTCGGCTCCTCCGCCGATGAGTGTGCGGCCTGCGAGGTGGGGTCCACCTCTCCGTCCTTAGGCAACGCAACCTGCTCCGGATTTAGATCCGAGGCTACTGCGGGGGTGATATCCCGAGCTTCGTCCGACAGCAGGTCTAAGCCGTGCTCATCGTGACTGTTTGGTGCTCCTAGCGCAGGCCCAAATCCGTCGAAGATCAAGTCTTCGCGAATATCCGCTGTGTAGCTCAAGTTTCCGAACCTGACCTGGTGGCCAGGGGCGTAGCTATCGATCTGCTCTAGATGGCCAAGTGAATTGGCCCATAGTGCGAAGCCGCCGAACGTGAAGATCTGTCCGGGGAGAAAAGTCTCCCCCTAGACCGTGTTGTTGACGATTGAAGGCGCCATCAGACCCTGCAGCGATGACACAGAGGAACTCTCAATGAAAGCACCAATGTTGGCGATGACCCTGAAGTATTGAGTCTTGTATCTTCACGCTTCAATAGTCCGAATGATGTATATAGTCCGGAAGTCCGGATACCCCCTAATCCAGGACTCCCTCAACTGGTGGGTCCCAGCAGTCAAGGGGGCGAATCGTTTTTTTGCCCAAACGCACTTCCTTGCGTTCGAAGATGTAGCTGGTGGGTCCCAGTAGTCAGGGGGGAACTTTTTTCGCGAAATACGGTGGCCTGTCCGGTGGGTCCCTGCTGTCAAGTGGAGGAATAATTATTTTAAGGAGGCACTTCCTTGCGGATGCCGTGGACCCAGCTGTCAGCCTCTCCACGTACAGTATACTTCCGATGGAAGTCGTTCCTTGACCACGTTGACCACGCCGAGTTCCGTTGCATGCATGCGTCCATGGGCGTGGTGCGTCCCCACTGTCAGCCTCTCACGTACAGTCATCTTCGCAGCGATAGCCTAGTCGGCGGTGGGGTAGCGCTTCACAGCAATGCGTGCTAAGCAGAGCCGCTAGCCGCCGGAGGCCGGACCAGGCGGTCCCGGCGATGCTGGAGGAAGAAGACAAGAGATTGAAGGTGCATGCCAGTTGTTGGATATAAATCCAATGGTTGTAGATGTCACAATCATTTGTTGACCAAGTTGACAACGCCCTGCGTAGGCTTCGACCTATTGGCCCACATGTCAGCATGCAAAAATGTGGCATATATTTAATCCATGTTTTCTAGAATGTACAGTCCATTTGCTGGCCTGGGTGAACAAATAATTTCGTGTCAATCAGGCCCATTTATATTTTCTAAGAAATCCCAGCCCATTTGCACTTCCTTGAAATACACGAATTAGCTGGGCTCGTTATATTTTCTAAGAAATCCCAGCCCCTTTATACACGAATCCCAGCCCATGTCGAGAAGCACTAGCATTGAGTGAGGACCTGGACCTGGAAAGAGTACATATTGCTACTGACTGTTTGAGAGTCGTCCGGGAAATCGGAGCACCAAAGAACCTTGGTGGACATTATATGGTGTTTCATGAGATCAAAGAACGAAGCAATTTATTTAGGGCTTGTCTTTTTAGTCATGAACAGCGCGAATGTAATGGGGAGCCTCATAGACTAGCACGTATGGCTATGTCTCTTGATATAGGTAGGCATGTGTGGCTTGATGCACCACCTGCTCATTTATGTATCCCTGTAAACATTGAACTTAGGCAATAAAGTGCGCTGTGATTCTCAAAAAAAGCTGGGCTCGTTATATATATACTGTTATGTTAGAAGGAGCAATTAATATCAAAGAATAAACCGGAGAGGCACATTTTTATGTATATAATTAACAAATTAGCGAGTTATTGCTCAAAATAAAAATGAGCGCGTTATTATTAAATTGGTCCTTAAAATCTTCGCAAGCTTTTGTACGCAATCACCAGGATTTTCCTTGCCTGTGAGTCAAAAACAACCTGGATTTTCCTTGCCAACTTCCGTTAAACATTTACTTTTATAAGTTAATAACACGTGGGATGTTTTTATAATATATATATAAGTCTCTATAAAATATACGATAATAGTAATAATATAAATATATATAATGTGGTTAGAAGGGAAACATAAATTGGACACAGCATTATTATACTTATATATAGATAAATAGAACAGAGACCTGCGTTTTATTAAAAAAATACATTGGGCTGCTGATCTTTAAGAAAAAGCCCATAGGCTGGTATGGACCTCAAAAAATAAGTTGAAACCACTATCTCCATATGTCATGGGCTACGCATGTTAAAATACAAAACCTAGGCCTAGCTGATACTTGTTCGCCCTCTGGAAAAAAATGATACTAGATCCCCGAGCAAACTAGATTAAAGAGGGGGCCGGCGGCACGACTGAAGAAGCACATCAGGAGCAATTTTTTTTTCTTTAGTGGATGGCTCTCGATAGTGCTTTTTTACTTGCCTCTGCACCATACAACTTGTATTTTTAGCCTCCCAGTCTGTCATGGTGGACCAGCAGCCCCTTTGCTGGGCGGGCCAACCTACAGAAACCAGCACTCAATTTTTCATCAAGCCCCAAAAACAACGCAGTACTATGTTTGTTTTGAGGCCAAAAACATTACAGCAGGGGTTGAGCGGGGGAGAGGGGAAGATAGAGTAATAAAAAGATTAAAAAGAGCTGATGCGCCGTTGCTACCCTAACAAAGCAGGTGCAATTCTTCTCAGGAAGAAGGTGTGTCATTGACACCCACACGTCACATACCCCACAGTAGGCATACTAACAAGTTCACACACAAATACAATAGAAAAGGTAAACATTCGTATCAGACTCAGGTTCACAGGACACGTTCATATTCATAGCCAACGTTCACTATCAACAACTCAAAAGATTCATATATACACAAGATCGGCATATCTATGCATCCAAATGATTGATAGATCACACGACAATATTCATGCATAATTCACAAAAAGATTCAGATATACACATATTCAGTATGTTTATGCATCCAAATGATTGAGATCACAGCCAATATGATCCATGGACGAACTTTAATTACCTAGGGTATAGACTGGTAAATGGTGTTTAGTCGGAGGTACTTCTTGCTAAAATTAGTTCTTGTACGAGTAAACTTTCGAGTACATAAGAGGCAGCACAGACAATCTGAACTTTGCTTGTAGGTTTATCCTCAAATAGTGGCCTCATGCCGAGCGAGGTTTGAGTAACTTGGCCACTACTTTCATCCAACTAGTTTACTGGCTCATCTTTGTCCTGTAGCTCACCAAAATTCTACATTGCAGACGAGAAAGGAGGCGGTTGAGAAAATGAACCACCCAAATTTTTTGTGCAGTTCAACTGAAATGGAGCATCCCTGGCGTGTAGACTGATTAAGTGCCAGATAAATATACGCGTCAACCAACTTGTCTGGAATCTTTAGACTCCATGCCATATAGTTCGCTACCATATCTGCCGATAACCAAAAGGCACAAGTTGGGACCAAAGACTGGACTGTGTTCTTCTGGGCTATGCGCCAAGCAATATTTTTGGCGTTTTCACTCTCCTAATACTTGGGAGTTTAACAACTGGTTGACACCGGTTGATACTCGAATGAATATAGGCACTTCTTGTCAACATCGATGCTTGTCTGAGTGAACTTTGGAGTACATGGCAGCAGCATAAGTATCTGTCCATCTGATCATTTTGTGTAGTTCTATTGAAATCACCCAATGCAATGATTTTCCTGTGAGTTCGGGCTCCAATTTACTCCTTTATAAAATCGGCAAACAATAGCACAATACCAAATTACCAATACATGACAAGCACAATCATCAGGATAAAGACCAGTACCAACCTGTGTGAGGTAGCATCTCAATTACTATTTCCTTTGACTGGAAGCCGAGATAAGCGAAGCGACTGATAGCGAAGGAAGAAAGCAAGTCGAGATTAGCGACTGACAGGAAAGGACGGAAGCTGTCGAGGCAATGAAGCACCCAAATTTTTTGTGCAGTTCCACCAAAATCGAGCATCCCTGTAGGCACATATATTGAGAGAGTGAGATTACTGTAATAGTGGGACTAGTTGATGAAACATACACTAACAAATAGAAGCACCCTCATTATCTTAATGGGTAAAGTTAGCAACATAGTAGTCTTGCTTAAAGAGAGGTATTAGTTTATTTAATCAGTGCCAATTAGCTCAACACTCAAAGCATTGTCGTTTATCATAGGTTGCAACACTTTAACATGCAAAGATAAAGGAGTTTCTCAGGACAGTAGCACAATACAAATAGAAATGACAGCAAACTAACTGGATGAAGGCCTTAGGCCCGTACCAACCTGAGAAAAAAAGCTTATTCATGTAGTCCCATAAGATATGATAAAGCACTCATGGAATCACACAATAGTATATATTTTTGTGCACTTCAAATGTATGGTTGAAATCACTCTTATTTACCAGTGCTGAGATTATATCGAAAGATTATCAAGAACTTCCAGCAGAGTTAAAGCACTGGCTGGGATACAGTTCATTGTATTGTCTTGTGTAATTCCACTAAAATGTATGATTGGCACAACATGATCCCTCTTTGCACAAGTAGGAACAAGGTGAAACCTTCATTAGCTTAGTGAGAAAGGATAGGAAGACATTAGCATATTACTCAAATAGTAGCATCAAATTCATGATGGACAATACGCAAAACATTGCCTCATTGAGCCAATGGCAATAAATTGACATGCAAAACAATAGAACTATTATGTCATGACACTAATAATATTCCATCCCTGCTCCACCACATGATTCACCTCCATAGACAAACATACACACGTACTCCCTCCGTGCGAAAATAGTTGTCATCAAAATGGACAAAAAAGGATGTATCTAAAACTAAAATACATCTAAATACATGAAGGAAATATGCCCTAGAGGCAATAATAAAGTTATTATTTATTTCCTTATATCATGATAAATGTTTATTATTCATGCTAGAATTGTATTAACCAGAAACATAATACATGTGTGAATACATAGACAAACGGATTGTCACTAGTATGCCTCTACTTGACTAGCTCATTGATCAAAGATGGTTATGTTTCCTAGCCATTGACATGAGTTTTCATTTGATTAACGGGATCACATCATTAGGAGAATGATGTGATTGACATGACCCATTCCGTTAGCTTAGCACACGATCGTTTAGTATGCTGTTGTTGCTTTCTTCATGACTTATACATGTTCCTATGACTATGAGATTATGCAACTCCCGTTTACTGGAGGAACACTTTGTGTGCTACCAAACATCACAACGTAACTGGGTGATTATAAAGGAGCTCTATAGGTGTCTCCAAAGGTACATGTTGGGTTGGCGTATTTCGAGATTAGGATTTGTCACTCCGATTGTCGGAGAGGTATCTCAGGGCCCTTTAGGTAATGCACATCACTTAAGCCTTGCAAGCATTGCAACTAATGAGTTAGTTGTGAGATGATGTATTACGGAACGAGTAAAGAGAATTGCCGGTAACGAGATTGAACTAGGTATTGAGATACCGACGATCGAATCTCGGGCAAGTAACATACCGATGACAAAGGGAACAACGTATGTTGTTATGCGGTCTGACCGATAAAGATCTTCGTAGAATATGTGGGAGCCAATATGAGCATCCAGGTTCTGCTATTGGTTATTGACCGGAAACGTGTCTCGGTCATGTTTACATTGTTCTCGAACCCGTAGGTTCCGCACGCTTAAGGTTTCGATGACAGTTATATTATGAGTTTATGAGTTTTGATGTACCGAAGGAGTTCGGAGTCCCGGATGAGATCAGGTACATGACGAGGAGTCTCGAAATGATCGAGACGTAAAGATCAATATATTGGACGACTATATTCGGACTTCAGAAAGGTTCCGAGTGATTCGGGCATTTTTTGGAGTACCGGAGAGTTACGGGAATTCGCCGGGGAGTATATGGGCCTTATTGGGCCATACGGGAATAGAGGAGAGAGGCCAAAAGGAAGGAGGTATGCGCCCCCCCTCTGGTCCAAATTGGACAAGGGGTGCAGCCCCCTTTTCCTTATTCCTCTCCCCCTCTTTCCCCTTCTCCTACTCCAACAAGGAAGGAGGGAGTCCTACTCCCAGTGGGAGTAGGACTCCCCTTGGCACGGCCCCTCCTAGGCCGGCCGTCCCCTCCCCCCTTGCTCCTTTATATATGGGGGCAGGGGGCACCTCTAGGCACAACAACTATTGATCCCTTGGATCTCTTAGCCGTGTGCGGTGCCCCCTCCACCATAGTCCACCTCGATAATATCGTAGCGGTGCTTAGGCGAAGCCCTGCAACGGTAGAACATCAAGATCATCACCACGCCGTCCTGCTGACGGAACTCTCCCTTGACACTCGGCTCGATCGGAGTTCGAGGGACGTCATCGAGCTGAACGTGTGCTAGAACTCGGAGGTGCCGTAGTTTCGGTGCTTGATCGGTGGGGCCGTGAAGATGTACAACTACATCAACCGCGTTGTTCTAACGCTTCCGCTTTTGGTCTATGAGGGTACATGGACACACTCTCCCCTCTCGTTGCTATGCATCACCATGATCTTGCGTGTGCGTAGGGAATTTTTTTGAAATTACTACGTTCCCCAACAGTGGCATCCGAGCCAGGTTTTATGCGTAGATGGCATATGCACGAGTAGAACACAAGTGAGTTGTGGGCGATATAAGTCATACTCCTTACCAGCATGTCATACTTGGTTCGGCGGTATTGTTAGATGAAGCGGCCCGGACCGACATTACACGTACGCTTACGCGAGACTGGTTCTACCGATGTGCTTTGCACACAGGTGGCTGGCGGGTGTCAGTTTCTCCAACTTTAGCTGAACCGAGTGTGGCTACGCCCGGTCCTTGCGAAGGTTAAAACAACACCAACTTGACAAACTATCGTTGTGGTTTTGATGCGTAGGTAAGAACGATTCTTGCTAAGCCCGTAGCAGCCACATAAAACTTGCAACAACAAAGTGGAGGACGTCTAACTTGTTTTTGCAGGGCATGTTGTGATGTGATATGGTCAAGACATGATGCTAAATTTTATTGTATGAGATGATCATGTTTTGTAACAGAGTTATCGGCAACTGGCAGGAGCCATATGGTTGTTGCTTTATTGTATGCAATGCAATCGCCCTGTAATGCTTTACTTTATCACTAAGCGGTAGCGATAGTCGTAGAAGCATAAGATTGGCGAGATGACAACGATGCTACGATGGAGATCAAGGTGTCGCGCCGGTGACAATGGTGATCATGACGGTGCTTCAAAGATGGAGATCACAAGAACAAGATGATGATGGCCATATCATATCACTTATATTGATTGCATGTGATGTTTATCTTTTATGCATCTTATCTTGCTTTGATTGATGGTGGCATTATAAGATGATCCCTCACTAAATTATCATAGTAAAAGTGTTCTCCCTGAGTATGCACCGTTGCGAAAGTTCTTCGTGCTGAGACACCACGTGATGATCGGGTGTGATAGGCTCTATGTTCAAATACAACGGGTGCAAAATAGTTGCACACGTGGAATACTCAGGTTAAACTTGACGAGCCTAGCATATAACAGATATGGCCTCGGAACACGGAGACCGAAAGGTCGAGCGTGAATCATATAGTAGATATTATCAACATATTGATGTTCACCGTTGAAACTACTCCATCTCACGTGATGATCGGACATGGTGTAGTTGATATGGATCACGTAATCACTTAGAGGATTAGAGGGATGTCTATCTAAGTGGGAGTTCTTAAGTAATATGATTAATTGAACTTTAATTTATCATGAACTTAGTCCTGGTAGTATTTTGCAGATTATGTTGTAGATCAATAGCTCACGTTATAGCTTCCCTATGGTTTTATATGTTCCTAGAGAAAAACTATGTTGAAAGATGTTAGTAGCAATGATGCGGATTCGATCCGTGATCTGAGGATTATCCTCGTTGATGCAAAGAAAAATTATGTCCTTGATGCACCGCTAGGTGACAAACCTATTACAGGAGCAGATGCAGACGTTATGAACGTTTGGCTAGCTCAATATGATGACTACTTGATAGTTTTGTGCACCATGCTTTATGGCTTAGAACCGGGACTGCAAAAACATTTTTGAAACGTCATGGAACATATAAGATGTTTCAAGAGATGAAATTGGTATTTCAGACTCATGCCCGTGTCAACAGGTATGAGACCTTTGACAAATACTTCGCCTAAAAAGATGGAGGAGAATTGCTCAACTAGTGATCAAGTGCTTAGATTGTCTGAGTTCTAACAATTGCTTGAATCAAGTGGGAGTCAATCTTCCAGATAAGATAGTGATTGGCAGAGTTCTCTAGTCACCATCACCAAGTTACTGGAACTTCATGATGAACTATAATGCAAGGGATGACGAAAACGATTCCCGAGCTCTTCATGATGCTAAAATCGACGAAGGTAGAAATCAAGAAAAGAGCATCAAGTGTTGATGATTGACAAAACCACTAGTTTCAAGAAAAAGGGCAAAGGGAAAGAAAGGGAACTTCAAGTAGAATGGCAAGCAAGTTGTCACTCCCGCGAAGAATCCCGAAGCTGGACCAAAGCCTGAAACTGAGTGATTATACTGCAAAGGAAATGGTCACTAGAAGCGGAAATGCCCTGAATATTTGGTGGATAAGAAGGATGGCAAAGTGAACAAGAGTATATTTCATATACATGTTATTGATGTATACTTTACTAGTGTTTATAGTAGCCCCTGAGTATTTGATACTTGTTCAGTTGCTAAGTTTAGTAACTCGAAACAGGAGTTACAGAATAAAGAGAGACTAGTTGAGGGTGAAGTGATGATGTGTGTTGGAAGTAGTTTCATGATTGATATGATCATCATCGCACACTCCCTATACTTTTGGGATTAGTGTTAAACCTAAATAAATGTTATTTGGCGTTTGCGTTGAGCATGAATATGATTTGATCATGTTTATTGCAATATGGTTATTAATTTAAAATCAAAGAATAATTGTTGTTCTGTTTACATGAATAAAATCTTTGATGGTCATACACCCAATGAAAATAGTTTGTTGGATCTCGATCATAGTGAGACACATATTCATAATATTGATGCCAAAAGATGCAAAGTTGATAATGGTAGTGCAACTTATTTGTGGCACTGCCGTTTGGATCATATCGGTGTAAAGTGCATGAAGAAACTCCATAAAGATGGATTTTTGGTATCACTTGGTTATGAATTATTTGATGCTTGCAAACCGTGCCTTTTTGCCAAGATGACTAAAACTCCTTTCTCCGGAACAATGGAACGAGCTAGTGACTTATTGGAAATAATACATACTGATGTATGCGGTCCAATGAGTATTGATGCTCGTGGCGAGTATCGTTATTTCTGACCTTCACAAGATGATTTAAGCAGATATGAGTATATCTACTTAATGAAACACAAGTCTGAAACATTTGAAAAGTTCAAAGGATTTCAGAGTGAAGTGGAGAATCATCATAACAAGAAAATAAAGTTTCTACGATCTGATCATGGAGTAGAATATTTGAGTTACGAGTTTGGCCTTCATATAAAACAATGTGGAATAGTTTCACAGTTCACACCACCTGGAACACTATAGCGTTATGGTTTTTCTAACATCGTAACCACACTTTATTGGATATTGTGTGACCTATGATGTCTGTTATCGGTTTACCACTATCGTTTTGGGGTTATGCATCACAGACAGTTGCATTCACTTTAAAAAGGGCACCATCAAAAT
This sequence comes from Triticum aestivum, assembly GCF_018294505.1. Lineage (NCBI taxonomy): Eukaryota > Viridiplantae > Streptophyta > Magnoliopsida > Poales > Poaceae > Triticum > Triticum aestivum. The sequence goes on from NC_057804.1 coordinate 552,219,097, forward strand.
TCGTTGAGACGACGCCTTATGAACTGTGGTTTGGCAAGAAACCAAAGTTGTCATTTCTTAAAGTTTGGGGCTGCGATGCTTATGTGAAAAAGTTTCAACCTGATAAGCTCAAACCCAAATCGGAGAAGTGTGTCTTCATAGAATACCCAAAGGAAATTGTTGGGTACACCTTCTATCACAGATCCGAAGGCAAAATTCTTTGTCGCTAAGAATGGATCCTTTCTAGAGAAGGAGTTTCTCTCGAAAGAAGTGAGTGGGAGGGAAGTAGAACTTGATGAGGTAACTGTACTTGCTCCTTATTGGAAAGTAGTTCATCACAGAAATCAGTTCCTGTGATTCCTACACCAATTAGTGAGGAAGCTAATGATGATGATCATGAAGCTTCAGATCAAGTTACTACCGAACCTCGTAGGTCTTCCAGAGTAAGATCCACACCAGAGTGGTACGGTAATCCTGTTCTGGAAGTCATGTTACTAGATCATGATGAACCTACTAACTATGAGGAAGCGATGATGAGCCCAGATTCCGCGAAATGGCTTGAGGCCATGAAATCTGAGATGGGATCCATGTATGAGAACAAAGTGTGGACTTTGGTTGTCTTGCCCGATGATCGGCAAGCCATAGAAAATAAATGGATCTTCAAGAGGAAGACGGACGCTGATAGTAGTGTGACTATCTACAAAGCTCGACTTGTCGCAAAAAGGTTTTTCGACAAGTTCAAGGTGTTGAATACGATGAGATTTTCTCACTCATATCGATGCTTAGGTCTGTCCGAATCATGTTAGCAATTGCCACATTTTATGAAATCTGGCAAATGGATGTCAAAACTGAATTCCTTAATGGATTTATTAAAGAAGAGTTGTATATGATACAACCAGAAGGTTTTGTCAATCCTAAAGGTGCTAACAAAATGTGCAAGCTCCAGCAATCCATCAATGGACTGGTGCAAGCATCTCGGAGTTAGAATATACGCTTTGATGAGTTGATCAAAGCATATGGTTTTATACAGACTTTTGGAAAGGCATGTATTTACAAGAAAGTGAGTGGGAGCACTACAGTCTTTCTGATAAGTGTATGTGAATGACATATTTTTGATCAGAAATAATGTAGAATTTTCTGGAAAGCATAAAGGAGTGTTTGAAAGGAGTTTTTCAAAGAAAGACCTCAGTAAAGCTACTTACATATTGAGCATCAAGATCTATTGAGATAGATCAAGACGCTTGATAAGATTTTTAATGAGTACATACCTTGACAAGATTTTGAATTGGTTCAAAATGGAACAGTCAAAGAAAGAGTTCTTTCATGTGGTTTCAAAGGTATTAAATTGAGTAAGACTCAAATCCCGACCACGGCAGAAAATAGAAAGAGAATGAAAGTCATTCCCTATGCATCAGCCATAGGTTCTATAAAAGTATGCCATGCTATGGACCAGACCTATTGTATACTCTGCCCTGGTTTGGCGAGTACAATTTTGATCTAAGAGTAGATCACTGGACATCGGTCAAGAATATCCTTAGTGAGGACTAAGGAGATATTTCTCGATTGTGGAGGTGATAAAAGAGTTCATCGTAAAGAGTTACATCGATGCAAGCTTTTACGCTTATCCAGATGACTCTAAGTCTCAATCTGGATACATATTGAAAGTGGGAGCAATTAGCTAGAGTAGCTCCGTGCAGAGCATTGTAGACATAGAATATTTGCAAAATACATACGGCTCTCAATGTGACAGACCCGTTGACTAAACTTCTCTCACGAGCAAAACATGATCATACCTTAGTAGTCTTTGGGTGTTAATCACATAGCGATGTGAACTAGATTATTGACTCTAGTAAACCCTTCGGGTGTTGATCACATGACGATGTGAACTATGGGTGTTAATCACATAAAGATGTGAATATTGGTGTTGAATCACATGATGATGTGAACTAGATTATTGACTCTAGTGCAAGTGGGAGACTGAAGGAAATATGCCCTAGAAGCAATAATAAAGTTATTATTTATTTCCTTATATCATGATAAATGTTTATTATTCATGATAGAATTGTATTAACCGGAAACATAATACATGTGTGGATACATAGACAAACAGATTGTCACTAGTATGCCTCTACTTGACTAGCTCGTTGATCAAAGATGGTTATGTTTCCTAGCCATTGACATGAGTTGTCATTTGATTAACGGGATCACATCATTAGGAGAATGATGTGATTGACATGACCCATTCCGTTAGCTTAGCACACGATCGTTTAGTATGCTGCCGTTGATTTCTTCATGACTTATACATGTTCCTATGACTATGAGATTATGCAACTCCCGTTTAGCGGAGGAACACTTTGTGTGCTACCAAACGTCACAACGTAACTGGGTGATTATAAAGGAGCTCTACATGTGTCTCCAAAGGTACATGTTGGGTTGGCATATTTCGAGATTAGGATTTGTCACTCCGATTGTCGGAGAGGTATCTCTGGGCCCTCTCGGTAATGCACATCACTTAAGCCTTGCAAGCATTGCAACTAATGAGTTAGTTGTGAGATGATGTATTACAGAACGAGTAAAGAGACTTGCCGGTAACGAGATTGAACTAGGTATTGAGATACCGACGATCGAATCTTGGGCAAGTAACATACCGATGACAAAGGGAACAACGTATGTTGTTATGCGGTCTGACCGATAAAGATCTTCGTAGAATATGTGGGAGCCAATATGAGCATCCAGGTTCTGCTATTGGTTATTGACCGGAGACGTGTCTCTGTCATGTCTACATTGTTCTCGAACCAGTAGGTTCCGCACGCTTAAGGTTTCGATGACAGTTATATTATGAGTTTATGAGTTTTGATGTATCGAAGGAGTTCGGAGTCCCGGATGAGATCGGGGACATGACGAGGAGTCTCGAAATGGTCGAGACGTAAAGATTTATATATTGGACGACTATATTCGGACTTCGGAAAGGTTCCGAGTGATTCGGGTATTTTTCGGAGTACCTGAGAGTTATGGGAATTCGTCGGGGAGTATATGGGCCTTATTGGGCCATACGGGAATAGAGGAGAGAGGCCAAAAGGAAGGAGGCCTGCGCCCCCCCTCTGGTCCAAATTGGACAAGGGGCGCAACCCCCTTTTCCTTATTCCTCTCCCCCTCTTTCCCCTTCTCCTACTCCAACAAGGAAGGAGGGAGTCCTACTCCCGATGGGAGTAGGACTCCCCTTGGCGCGCCCCCTCCTAGGTCGGCCGCCCCCTCCCCCCTTGCTCCTTTATATACGGGGGCAGGGGGGCACCTCTAGGCACAACAACAATTGATCCCTTGGATCTCTTAGCCGTGTGCGGTGCCCCCCTCCACCATAGTCCACCTCGGTAATATCGTAGCGGTGCTTAGGCGAAGCCCTGCGACGGTAGAACATCAAGATCGTCACCACACCGTCATGCTGACGGAACTCTCCCTCGACACTCGTCTGGATTGGAGTTCGAGGGACGTCATCGAGCTGAACGTATGCTAGAACTCGGAGGTGTCGTAGTTTCGGTGCTTGATTGGTCGGGCCGTGAAGACGTACGACTACATCAACCACGTTGTTCTAACGCTTCCGCTTTCGGTCTACGAGGGTACGTGGAGACACTCTCCCCTCTCGTTGCTATGCATCACCATGATCTTGCGTTTGCGTAGGAAAAAAAATTGAAATTACTACGTTCCCCAACAATACATCCCCTTTTATTCATTTTGATGACAAGTATTTCCGGACACAGGGAGTACATGATTCAGCATAGGGTCCTACTAAAGATTTGTTTAACTCTGACAGGAAATTAGGCAGCAATAAATTAGTGGTACTTAAGTACTCCTAATTAATTAAGTGAGACAGCAGAAGTGGAAGGGCTCCCTGTAGGATCGTCTCACATGTAAGGTAGTCGTTGTCGGAGCCCTAGAATGGCCTCGACTGAGGCCTCTGGCTTCAGCAAGATTGCCTTGGCACTGTTTATTCTTCTTCTTTTTCCTCTTCATGCTCTGTTTCTCTTTCTCCTCACCAGTTGGTGAAACCAAGTACGTGATTGGCCTTCTAGTTCAGAATTGGTTTTGTCAGTGAGGGAGTACAAGTGTACTAGTAAAAATAGCATTATTTTCTCATGGCAGTTGGAAAATAGAGATGAACACATGCATTAAATATCGTTCTTACCTAAAGGAAGGTTATGGCACCAATATGGATGATGAGGATTGGAACATAGATCTCCCTTTGTGCAGTTCCACCGAAATGAACCAACTGTTCCATTCTGACATTCCAGTTAAATAGCACAAAAGTCACATATTTTAAGAAGAGTTTTGTGCAGTGCACCAAAAGGTCACAATGGCAACCAGGTGAATTGGATATCCCTGTTTGCACAAAAAGGTACAGAGGAAACAGTCAGAGTCTCAAACAATTACAGGCAAAAACATTTGGCTAAACTTGTCATGGCTTATAACAGTGGCATGGCTTCATTTTTACCAGGGATATTAGATTAAGAACAGCTAAATATTTGGTATAAGGGCATGGGACAGTGGGTGCACCAGCAATCCAGCACCATGTACGTAAACAGGGGCATAAAGTGGTGATTCATAGTTTGTTCCCCCGAGAAACAAACATCCAAGAAACATATCTGGGTTGGTCCCGTTTTTGTTCACTCTAGCCACATACTCCTATGTGTGGATAGCAAATCTAGTCCTGGTCATACCACTGTATACAGTGTTACCCCTATATTTCCCTTTTCGACCAAGATACCGGTTGGATGACCAGTCTATACTACTTTCACCCCCTTTCCTTCCTGTTTGTACCAAGTACGATGTACATACTAAATTTCCCCACCCCCACTTTATTTCTTGTTTGAACCAAGTACTCCCTCCGTCCAGAATTACTTGTCATCAAAATGGATGTGTCTAGAACTAAAATACATCTATATACATCCATTTCAATGACAAGTATTTTCGGACGGAGGGAGTACAAGATTCGATTCCATGAAGTAGCTTTACCTCTAACAATAGAAGAAAAAAATAGTAGGTGACATTGGACCATCCGATCGAGAGGGGCTGGGAGGTAGAAAATGATGCACATGTAGCAATGCAGCGAGCTGGGGAAGTAGAGCTAAGGCGGTTTCAAACGAAGATATACCTGAAGGTCATCGGGATGTTGATAGGTGGGCGGTAGGAGGCCGGATCCGCCCACAGGCAACGATGAAGGGATTGGAGGACCTCCCGCGTCGGCGCTCGGCCAGAGATAATGGTGCGGACGACAGTGGGTCTCCTCCCTCGCTGTCGATGATGACCTAAACGCTGCCCCTCCTCCCCTTCACCAGTGGATCTGTAACCAGCGATGAGGATAGAAAGACAGTGTTTTTTGAAGGGAGAAAGACAGTGTTACTACCCCTATCTTGTTTATATCTGGAGAGGATGATAGTGTGTGAATAGAGCAACCGTAGCAAGCAAGCACGGAGGCTCCGGCCTATATATACATAGTGGGATAGTTTTCCTTTTTCACTCCATCAAAACAATCGTTTGAAATTGTGTACTACAACATGCCAGGTCGCGGGTTTTTTTAGTTGTTGATTGTTTTTTGAGATAGCTACCCGCTTGTTCCATGTGGTGTTACGGTGTGCCAGGTCGCACTTTGTATCGTTCAAGTCTGGTATACTACAAGTCCCTCCATTAAATGAACAACCACCCCCTCGTAAAAATTGTGAACAAGCCCACGGCTAAAATTAGCGGAAACGTGGGTTGCCCCAACATGCATTATTATTTATATTTTCTACTTCCTCCGTTCCTAAATATAAGTCTTTTTTATTAGCCACACCTAAGACAAGAATTTTTTTTATTAGCAGTGAACCCCACATGTCATAGACACAAAAATTGTGGCAAGATTCCCTTAGGCAAGCCAAAGTGTGTCTAACAATTTGAGCAACTCAAGTTAGGCAAGTGTGGCAAGTGTGGGAAAAATAATGTGGCGACATAAGACAAACATAGTCACAATCCAAACAGCCCCGTAATTTTTTGTGACATGCATGAAAATTTGGTTAGTTAAATTATAGTCAAAATTTGGCAAGGTGCATCAAATCAACACATGCAAGTATCAAAAGGAAAGTCATGGCATGCATGCATGCGTTGTACTCCCTCTATTTCCAAATATAAGTCTTTTTAGAGATTGCAACAAGTGACTACATACGAAGCAGAATATGTCTACATCCATATGTTGTAGTCCATTTGAAATGTGTAAAAAGACTTATATCGACTGCATTGCTTTGATGTGTCGCGTCAACTCATACAAGACCGAGAAATTTGATTACTAGAACGCCCTCTCCCTCGCGGACTGAGCTCCGGTGCCTTAACTGCACCTGCCTTTAGCTACATGACAGGAGGGCCAACCACCTGTTGGGCCCACCTGTCATAGACGCAAAGGCGGGAGCAGTAAGTAGAAGCTTCCGCTACACGCTATCCCTCCCGCACGAGGTGGACGGACATGCAGCAGTGGATTCGATACTATAGAAGTAGGAGTAACATCATTGTTCGTCTTCTCGAAGAGGCGAAGAGCCAAGCGCAACCCAAACATGGCAGTTGCGAACGCTCGCATGGTGCGGTGCCTTGGAGCACGCATATAGTAGCCAGGCTCTTGCATAAGACAAAATTGCTATTTGAGCCCACTATTGTAGTACTAGTACTTGCTACTCCCTCCGTCTAGGTGAGTAAGTCGTTGAATTTGTAGCTAAGCTTCCCTCATTGAATTGTTTAACAATTAAACTCCATCATCCATTTGTTGATACTCATTCTGCATAGGTCCATGCGCTTAGCACCGTTTCCTCCTGGGGTCACCAATGTTTATTTGCTAATTAATAGCATTGCATGCAATGAACTAGCCACTGCAAGTCATTAAAAGCATGCACACCTCTCATCTCTTATTGGTTGATATGTCAAGAAACAAGAAACAAGGTAGAAGTTAATGCATCACGCCTAAGTGTTTTGGGACTTTGGTTTTCGTAAGATGACTTAGACTAGCCACAGTGGGAGTAACTTCAGCAGTAACATCGAGTCCAACTCAGCAAATTTGCTTATGTGGCAATGAGTTAATGAGGAGAGAGGTAGTTATAGTAACTTAGCTAGTTACTGTAACATCACATGCCCCAATGCAATATGAGTCTATAACCTAATAAATGAAGCTTTGCATGTTACCACACTTATGTACCCACTATGAAGGCAGTAACAAAGTCTAGGGATATGTGTATGTTACTAGTGTATGTTACTAACCATTGTGGCTAGTCTTACACACCTAGACAGAGGGAGTAGTATAGCCCTGTAAACCGGAAAGGAGTATTTGCCTTTCTAGAGATTTCAACAAGTGACTAGACTACACCGCGTGCAGTACTCCCTCCCTTCCGGTTTATAGGGCTCAAATCTCAAATCTCATGAACCAAGGCATTTTGCGATTGGAGGAATGTATCTTGTACTTTACAAAACTACCCTATTAAACTCATGCATTAATTACGTAGTTCTCTCGTTTTCCTCTCCGCCTTGGTCGCGGTGCACAAGTATTGAGCCCTCCTATATGACTAGCTGCTCTATCTACATGCGGGACATTTCAAAGCATCCGGGCCCGCGTGCCATCCAGCAAATCACAACGAGGTGCTATAGTCGAGACTCACCTGTCACCCCGGTGTGGCCATCATGACCCGTCATATCACAGAACCCACACCTTTACCAGCAGTGGTAAGGTGGCCTCCAAGTTGGACTGGACGAAGCAACCATCATTTCACTGGAACGCTCGTTCAAGCCCTTTCTTCCCTTTCTTGAAGAAAACCTCACTCCAGGCTACTCACTTCTTTTCTTCTGTACTGACAAAGAAAGGTGGGCGAATTAGTTATGCTCCTATATTTTCATTCCAAGAATCTTCTTTTTGCGAAGCACCGACCAATTCTCACATCCTATTCTTTTCCTGTTTTCATTGCGATTGTGGTTTCCTTTTGATTGCTTTTTGTTTGTCAGTTCATTGATGGATCCTGGAGCACTAGGCAAAGAGTTGTCGGCGGACAACCCACTGGAGACAGCGATCTCCAGGAAGCGAGCACCGACCAACGAGTTGACCATGTTGGCGGGCCAACCCATGGAGACGAAGAACTCCAAGAAACAAGCACTGGCCAAAGAGTTGAGGACGTTGGCGGACGAACTCCTCAAAGAAAGTTGGAAGAATAGCAAGGTCCCCACCGTCCCTACCCCAGGAACTCTGATGGCCACCTATGCGAGGCTCAAGGCCGAGTTTGAGGAGATAGTCGCTGTTGAGAATCAGTATTCCCCTGGCAAGGTGATGGCCCCCATCGAGGACGAGGAGATGGCCCTGGAGGGATGAGATCCCCGGTGAGCTGCACAAGGTAAAAATAATGGCTTATTACCATAGTTGTGGTTTTTGATTATTTGCAATGTGCTTGCTAATATGTTAGGGTTGTGCAGGTGCCGGTGGACGTCCTTGATGATTCCTATGTCACGGCCCGTCCTGTTGGCATCACCCCGGAGATCGATTCCGATGCCACTGTCCATCCTGTGGACATCGCCCCAAAGATCGATTCCGATGTCGCGGTCAGTCTTGTGGACATCGTCCCAGAGATCGATTCCAATGCCGCTATCCATGTTGTGGTCATTGTCCGAGAGATCGATGACAAGAAATAGTTGGTCGTGCTAATCCTTCAGGGTAGTTTGCATTGCCCTGTGTTTAATTACCAGAACGATGTATGTTATCAAACCATCTTAGGGCTAGTGCACTATCTTGTGTGGGCGGTACTTGCTACTTTTGTTTGATAGTGAATCATGTGAACCCTCTCCGAGTTATGGAAACAGATGTATCCTCACCGGCTTTTGATGTAATATATGGCATGCTTAGATGTAAGTTTGAACTGTTTATCATATCAGCAGGGCTTGTTTGATGATTCTTGGTGTTAGTAGGCTAGCTATTGTGCGAGCTATAGTACTTGCAGAACACTCACCGAAGAGAAACATTGGGGCTGATGAGCTCGTGGTACGCTTATACTTATCCGTCGTCGATCGACCAATAGCCCTAGCTCCTAAAATTGTAGGCTTAGCGATCGATCAGACAATAGTCGACACGGATACATTCAGGCCTCATTTGGTTCATAGGGTAGGAAAATCTTAGCAAAAGTATAAAGACATACGGCACAAAATCATAGCAGTGCAGAGACGTACTCCCTCTGTTCCAAAATATATGACCTAGGCGGGCTAGTTTGGCCTAGTGGGTTTCAGTGATATGATGTGGTACAGTCTCGTCCAGTCTTCGTGTCTGGTAGCAGTATTGTGGGTATAGTAAGTTTTCTTGAAGAAGCAGAATTCAACGAAGTCATGATGGTTCCTTGGTCCGAAGAACTTACAGTGGGAAATGTTGGGCCTGTGATACGATCGAGGTAGACCAGGATAATTTTGAGCATGGCGGGTGGACCAGGATGGTCGGCGTCCCACATGTCGGCGAATGAAAGTATTCTTTCCGATATAGACGACGAGCAGCGAGTATTCATTGTTTATTTTTGATGAAAGCTATTGTCTCCACTGTTACTCCTTGACTTTGTCAATGCCTCTCTCTCCTCCACATAAGCGGGGACTACTTGCTATGCATGCGGCAGGGAGCTGGCGTCCTGAGGGGCCAGGGCGGTCAGAGCGGGCTCCGGAAGCGGTCTGGACTCCAGCATGGCCCACCTCATATTATCACCATATATTTCTTGGAGTCCATGCGCGGCAGGCGGGCGATCTCTTCTCCCTCCCCCGTTTCTCTCATCTCAGCCGACGCCCGCCGAGCGATTAGATTTCGGCTATCGACAGTTTATTCAATTACAGTCCCACATGTCAGTGACATTGCAAGACAATGCGTGTCCCCTCGGGTGAGCGGCGTGCGAGCCAGACTGTCGGGGGTGCAACGTGTACGAGTCATAAGTGTGTAGACTTTTCCTTTAGAACTTGTGAATCGTAACATTTTCGCGCTATCGATCGATAGAAATCCAGAAAAAAATGACGAGGGCGGTGCTTTCCCGCTCGTTAGGCGGGCTAGTTCGAGTGAATGACGTGCTATAGTGCCGTCCACTTGCTCCATTTTTATGTAAGCAAGAGTTTACACTCTTACGCTGGAGGAGTGCGAAACACCGCGGATCTGATTTTGACGAGGGATAACTGTTCCCTGCCAAATAATGGGGGACTGTTAGCGATTATAGCATGATAGTTAGGGCATCTCCAGCGCTGGCCTACAAATTTACACCGGCATCTGTCCGAGGACACTGATGGATGCCATCCCATGCTGCCCACATACCTTTCGACAACTATATGAACTAACCGGACGAAATTCGTGCAAACAAAGCAAATTTCAAATTAACTGGATGAAATTCATTACATTTCGAAAACTTTTCCTACAAACTGGACGAAATTCATTACATATTTCACACAAACCGTACTAAAACCTACTGTAAACCTAATCTAAACGATCACCGGTGCACGACCACCATGTCCGGCCATGAACCCGAGAAAGCCGGCCATTGCCTTTGCCTCCTCCTCATCTGCCTCGATAACCTCCTCCTCCGGAGCACAAGCTTCTGAAGATTTCCGCCTCCACGTCGTCGTCAAGTGGCTAATCGGCCGCCGATATTTACCCCACCAAGCTTGGCGTCGACTGAGTGGAGTAGTGGTGGCCTTCCTAGGACCAAAGCGGTGGCGACCTACTGTGTACTACTCTTCCTTGCTGCCGGCTGTGCCCGCGCATGCGTGCCGGCTTCGTGGTCGTGGCGGCGGAGGGCGGCCGGGGGGGTGCCGGTGATCTCCTTCGTTTGCTCCTACAACAGTACGTCGAAGAGAGCTTTGGAGCGCGCCCGGAGCGGAGCCGCCGATGTCCCTCGTCTGCTCCTGCGACAGTACGTCCAAGAGAGATTCGGAGTGCCAGGAGGCCATGGTTGGAGTGGTGCAGACAGAAGGAAGGGGCCGTAGGAGAATAAGTGTGGGTCTTTGGATATGGCTGGGAGTTGGGGCTCAAGTTAATATAGCGGGCGAATGGCAATGAGCCGCGGCAGACGGATGGACAACTAGCGCCGGAGTAGGTTCGTCGGGCATGAATGCGGACGTTGCTTCAGTGACTTAACTGCAGATGCGTTGGGTTACTGACATGTGGGCCCAATGGGCATCTGTCCCACATGTCAGTGACACACCAATTGCACCTGCAGTTAAGTCCGGTGAATGCGGCATTGATGTTCTGGAGATACGGTGACCGTTTCAGGCGGGAAGCGCGCGCTAGCGATGGAAGGGGTTTCAGTGTGCAGTGGCACTAAAATCGGTCGCTGATGATAGTACATACTCCGTACCATACTACCATAGTACCCTCTCTAGCTAGGCTGTTTTATATATTGTCGTTGTGATGGACGATATACATGAGCAAGGCTCTCCGAGTATGACCGTTGGTGTTGAGTCAGGTGAATACATGCTCGGCATTCACGTAGGCCTCCATCGAACGTCTAAACAGTAATGTCAGGCACTGCCGGGGCGCGCAGGTGATGGGCTCGCCGTTTGCGTTGCGCCATGAGCAGGACTTTGATTTAGAGGGCGACGTGCATGCATTTGTATGCTTTGACAGCGTGAGCGTGATTGTCTGACGCAAAGTATTTCATTTTCATTTGGCTGACGAGGGTGCGTTGCAGCGACGAGTCCGTGGTTTGATTCCCCACATACGCATAATTTTGGTTTTTACAGTATTTCTTTCTCCATTGACAGGTAGGACTGTGTAGATAGATAAAGAACACGAGCTGATGAGGCGCATGCGGACTGTTTGACTGGTCAATGAGACAAATACGGAGCTATACGCTAAGCAAGTGACCGTATAATCACCATATCTCGTATACAATGATCAAAGTGAGCTATCAAGACAAGTTCAATGACCGCCAATGCATTTTACTCGGTAATAAATGACCAGGATTGAAGGGGAATCCAAATTTCCTTCGTCTTCTGTCCTTGAGCTCTTGACAAACCAATGCACTATACGGTTATCCGGCCACTCCACCCCAGAGCTCTCACCAAGCGTCGTTCATGCCACCGCGCCGCAAACCGGTAATGCAGCGATGGCATCCCGCCGCGCCGAGTTCCTCGCCACCCACGACTGCACACAAAATGGTAGGGAAGCGATGGCATCCCGCCATGCCGAGTTCATCGCCGCTCGCGACCTCACAACTATGTGGGAGGAATTTGAAGATGCGAAGGCTGAATGGGCGGTAGAGCAAGAGGCGGACAAAGCCGTACAGAGGGAGCGGAAAAGTCAGAAAGCACTCAAGAAAAGAGAGGCCCGCCGCCGCAAGAAAGAAAAGGATGCACGTGCTATTGCGGAGAGGTCGGCGGAGATCCAAGCACGGTGGGGTGTCACCGACAAAGCCGGGAAGGAGAACGACGACGTCTGGCCAGCATGTGAGAAGTAGTAGTACTAGTAGTTAGTGTGTGTGTCTGTGTCTGAGTACGAGCATGTACCAGTACTACTAGTTACTATTGTACTTTTTAGAGCAAATTACCAGTACATTAGCCTAGACTAAATGGAAAAATTCATATCCTATGCATCAAATGGCATCTCTTTCTCTATAGGAATTGAGATGCATGTCATCTCACTTCCTATGATTTTCATATTCCTATAAAATTCATATCCTATGAACGAAAGGAGGCCTCTGTTGGAGTAACTACTGTAGCTAGCAGTACTGCTGGTACAGTAGTTTTCATCAAGAAGCGGAATTCAATGAAGTCATGATGGTTCCTTCGTTCGAGAACTTCAAAGTGGGAAGTGGGCGTGTGATTTAACGGCTCATTAGTCATTGTTACTGCAGCGCAACGACCGGGTGACTCTCCCTTGGAGTTCTGCATGCATGGCAAGTGGACCAGGATGGTCGACGTCCCACATGTTGGCGAACGGAAGTATTCTTTCCGATATCGAGGAGCAAGGAAACCGCGTGGTATAGTATCACTGCTGATTGGTTCTCAAAAAAATAGTATCACTGCTGATTTATAATTATTTTTTATTTCTGATGAATGCTAGCGTTTCAACTCTTACGACAAAGAGTGCCAAACACGGCACGTGCTGGATGTCCCACACGTCAGCGAAAGGAGTGGGACATGAACAGCGTGGTAGAGCCCAGCGTAAAAGAAAAATAGCGTGGTAGAGCATCTCCACTTCTTCCACTTCTGGGTCGGAGACCACACGTAGTAGTACTTAGTGGTATGAACGATACAAAGTGCGACCTGGAGAGAAAGACATGTCTAGTTGGAAGGTCTCGGGGCATACACGTAAACAAATATAAAAGTTAATATGTGCCTCCAACTAATATAGTAGTAGTAGAGTACTTAGGCATGTACTCCATAACATCACCGTGCATTGCACGTACAACATTTAGTGGTAGTACGTAGTAAGAGACAAATGCCGCCCAAGAGTTCCCTTCTCGACCTACTTTTGGGTGTTTGGTAGAGTGTATGGAGGGTGCATGAGTCCACACTAGTTTAGCACAAATACACTAGAAGCATGCATGAAGAGAGCATGCATGAAGAGGGGTGTTGAGTTGAGCATGCATGAAGAGGGGTGTTGAGTTGAGCATGCATGAAGAGGAAACAACTATGCTGAGACGAGAACGCAAGAAAACACACCCTATATGCCACGCATGTTCATACCATTTGTGCCTTTCTACTTCACTTACTGCGCTACATTACTCAGGTTCGTACGTCCACTCCTGGGTACATGTCCGTCTCGTAGTTCCAGTCCCACGTGTTCTTCATATAGATGGAATGATCCTTGCATAACACATGCACCTTGATGCTAGATGTCTCGCGTGTTGGCAAAAGGATGAACAAAGCTCACGTAAAAAAATAGAGTGGAAGAACATAGATTCCCGACGACCGAGAAGGAGCAAGGAACCTCGTGTGGTGGAGCGTATGCACTCATAATATTTAATATTATTCAGCGATATAAAATCAACCAATCATCTCCACAGTGGACTGGAAGAGTACGAAACATGGCAGCCCAGTGTAGTTACATCATACTAGTACATGGCTAACCCACGCTATCACCATATTTCTTGGCTTTCGTGCGACACCTATCTCTAGTAATCCAGCAGCCTGTATCGCTTCTCCCTCCTCATCTCTATCAAAGTGCGGCAGGCTGGCATTTTTGTCGTCTATTGAGGTCGATTAACTCATCACGTGTTAGCGACATGCCAAGAGCATTCTAAAAGAATTCCTTTCACGTTCCGTTTTCAAAATGAAAAAAATCCTTTCACATACGAATTTGACTGTATGCTTTGAGCAACTTGCATGTCCTATACTGCTCCTGTTTGATACTCTAACTTAGCTAGAGGTTAGACTAACTCATGACTAACCCTGTACAAACTGTAGGCAAAGAGGTGTTTGGGTGACAGGGTTAGATTGACAATAAATGCACTTGATGGAGAGAGAGAAGTGATTTTGCAGTGGTCCCAATGAGAACTATCTCAAGTTAGCACCTCTTGGGTGGGATAGTTTTTTTTGGTGGGTTCGGTGCAACTTGCTCCAATTTAAACCCTCATGCTTGGATACTTTAGGGCTATTTGAGCCCCAACTAGCTCAAACTAACTCTAACCCATGGATCCAAACAGGGCCTATGGCCAGTCTCGGCGCGGAGCAGTCGCGTGCACCGGGAAGCGGCGCTCTCTCGGCCGTTGCGCCACTTCAAAGCCGGCGCCAGTGAGAGGTCGCCTCCGCTCTGTCCTGGCATTAATGCGGCACTGACGCTCCAGGGCGACGCTGGCCGTTTCACGCGGGAAGCGCGCGCTGGCAAGGGAGTATAGGTTTTGAACTGTTTCAGGTGTAGTACTGGTAGTTTGCAAAACTACTCAATTATTGCACTCAGTTTCCTAAGAAATTGTGGTAAAAAACATTACTCCACATCCCGCTTCCTTTCTCCTTCCTCTTCCACCGCCCGCGCACGTCCGCGGGAAGCTACCAGTCAACCCTTATATAGGAGTGCTAGCACAAAAAGATGCATGCATGAGCACTAAAATTTCCATATTAAAGCGCCGCTCCGGTGGGAGTATGTCATATGTTGTTACCTTCGGCAGGGCCATGGCTACCGGGCGACGGCGACCAGAGAAGAGGTGGCGGGAGGGGAATGAATGCAACTACTATTTGGGCTCGCCTTCCGGCTTAAATAAATGGGCAGCATCACGTGTACCTGTGGGTGCACAAATTGTAACATACGTGTCTGCGTAAGTGGGTGTCACGTAACTGGTGTGTGTGTGTGAGAGAGATTCTGAGAGATAGAGTGCGTGTGTGCGACTCTACTCTTTGGACATGTACTCAACCTTTTGCATTGAGATATAAGTATAATGGTATTTACTTTAGCTAGTGATTTACGTGGCCATGTTAACATGGTCGTGTCAAAAAAATGTCACTTCCTACTTGTGATTTGCGTTATATAATTACAAGCAAGATTCTTGTGCATTGCACGGAACATCAATATGCATTTTTTACAAAACACCTGTTGTGATTGACCCGTGTAGGAGTAATCCCATGTTTAAAAACTAATGATATCTCGAGAATTTTATCGGAAAACTGGTATCTCGAGAATGTCATCGAAAAAATGAAAAATGAGAGATAAGGCGAGGAGGAGTGGAGTGTGGTGGTGACTGGTGGTCGGAGTGGGTGGAGGCATGGGGATGGACGGCGCTGGCGGGCGGCAGCGGCCACCATGCTAGATTGTTCCAGAGACTTCTTTTTTTAATTGCTGAGCAATGAGGTTGTGGGAGATAAGGATGTGGAGAGAGGTGCGGGTATCTTTTGTAAAATTATCATAGTTTTCTTTCTATCTGTCAGATATAGATCATACGGTCTGTATTACAAGATGGCAGGCACACCATCATCGCCAACTCGTTTTTTTATAAGGTTACAGATGATAAGTTCTGACTACTAAAGTAGTGGAATTTGTCCATGTTATGCAAGTAAATTAAGGTGATTGTTTATCATACGGGTAAGGTTGGATGAAGGGTGGTAGGAACAAATACTCCGCCTAGAGCATGTGTGTGTGAGATGGAGTCTTAGTGTGTGTGTGGTGTGTGTGTGTGTGAGAGAGAGAGAGAGAGAGATGGAGTCTTAGT